>NW_026732547.1:0-378115 GCF_028476545.2 Physella acuta | reverse complement strand
AAAAAAAACATTTATATTGTTCCACTCACTGTCCACGTCGTCCCCTTCGTATACGATTGACAGTTATACCTATTTCACATATCAACTGTGTCTACATCATCTTCCTGAGACACAAAACAGTTCTAGAATTCACATCCACCCTTTTCGTTTGGTGCCTTCACCAGTTCACTTTTATAGCTTTTTGAACCGTCTGTTCTCATACCAGCGCGACCATGAAAGAATTGATGGTTGCTGACAAAAAATTTCGTCTTCCTTCTGTTCCTCAAACTTCTCCGCGGACCACTTATCTGATGGTCTACTGTCTCTCTGCTTCTGGAAGGAACGGGATCCTCTTTGTTGCCGTTATCCTCCACTTGTGTATCGCGGTTGTTCTGTTGATGGTGATATGGTTCCGGGATGGGTATGTGAATTTCCGTTATAGTTTCCGGTTCCCTAATTGTCTTGGATTTCCTTGTGTGTAACTGCTCTTCTTGCCTATTCCAATATTTCTTTAATTGGAGCAATATTCGCCCACCGATCCGGTTTGGCGTGATCGATGGGTCTTATCTTAAAGGGGCCACCTGCTACTTTAGGCATCTCCACGACTTGCCATATCTCCTGTCCCCAGAGATCGTGGATTTTGTTTCTGCCTAACGGGTGGCTACGCAGTAATACCCTGTCGTTCAGTTTGAGTGGCGGGTCCTTTGTCTGTACCGGCGGTTCCCTTCGCCGTGCTTCATGTTCTAGTCCTTTCCTGTACTACCCTGTACATTTCTCTAATTCTTCTCATATGTTCATTCACATATTCCAGTGCGGTGTATGAGCCAGTCATACTCTCCCTTTTTCCTAGGAACAAATCAAGAGGGGAGTCGAGCCTCCCGTCCGAACAGCAACATGTGTGGCGCAAAGCCGGTTGTGGCATGGGGGGTGCAGTTGTATAGATATACCAACTCTGGGAGAAAATCAGGCCAACGTTTTTTCTGTTCAGGTTCTAGGGTACGCAGCAAATCATGCATGCTACGGTTGAACCGTTCACACTGTCCGTTTCCTTTCGGATTAAATGTGGTTGTTCTAGATTTGTTGATCCCGTAGTGGCTGCACAGTTGGTTAATTACTTCTGACTCGAAAGCCCTTCCTTGGTCAGAGTGTAATTGTCTTGGTATGCCATATTTGATGAACCAATGTTCTATTAAGACCTTTGCCACTGTTTTGGCAGTCTGATCTCGTGTGGGCACCGCCACAGTCCATTTGGTGAAAACATCAGTCATTACCAACACATGTTCCGTCCCATCCGATGATTGCTCCAACGACGTAAAGTCCATAGCCACAATCTCTAGTGGTTTTGTCGCTAGTAGGTGTCCTGATGGCTGTCTCATTTTGACAACTGGCATTTTCGCATGCTGACACCTCACACAAGCCTCACAATGGCGTTTGACCTCCATTTCCATATTGGGCCAGTAACACCTCCGTCGTAATATTTTGTGCGTCCTGTCCTGACCCTGGTGTCCTGCCCTGTCATGTGCCAACCTTAGCACTTCTTCTCGTAACTGTCCAGGCACCACCACCTGGTGTATTGTCCCATCAATTTGGTCATGAATTCTCCGCATGAGAACACCATCCTCTATACTGAGACGGTCCCACTGACTCAGTATTTTCTTTGTTTCTCGACCAAATTGTTCTCTTTCCCTTCTTCCTGGGAATTTTTGTTCCTGGATGTATTTCAATAGCGGTTGTAAGCCACTATCCGTTCTCTGGGCATCTCTTATCTTTTTGTGATTAAGGCAATTAAAATCACTACTGTCCATATGTCCGGGCTCTGTGGATATGTGCTCCACCCCGGTCTGCCCGTTTTGCATCATTTGCACCCCATGAGGGATATCTGTTGACGCTCTGACCTCACATAGTCCTGTCAGCGTTTCTTCCTCATTGCCCGGTCTCTCGTAAGGATTCCTTGATAAGGCGTCCGCATTGCCATTGGACCGCCCCGGGCGATGTTTTCTCTCTAGGTCAACGAGTGCCAATTCTGCTGCCCATCGCTGTTCGATGGATCCCAGCCTTGCTGTACTTTGAAGTTCTTTTTCAATATCGGATAATTTCTCTTCAAGTCTTGTTTGAGACTCTTTCATTTCTTCTAGTTTGCCAACACTGTTCTGTTGTCTACTATTTTTATTTTACTTCTTCCGATAACAGACACTCTAAAGATGAACATTTCTCCTGTGCTTTTAATTTGCATGACCTTTCCCTATCCAGTTTCCTGGTTAACATTGAGATCTCATTCTTAAGTCTACCAATTTCCTTCTTATCATCATTTTTCTCTACCAACAAATTGTTCACTTGAAACTTTTCAACATCCCAGTTCATTTCACAGTTCATTTTTTCCATTAGTTGTGTTTTACCTTTCTTTTTCTCCTTACTGTGTTTCTGTGTCATTTTGTTTACTAAGTCATTACCTCGCCGCTCTGTAGCCTTGACCTGCCGTACAGAGGGCGATCGTTTCACCGGACAGTACCGTGCCATATGTCCGGGTTGTGAACAGGACAAGCAAATTGGTCGACCGTCAGCCGTCCACCGGAGCGATGGAGCGGCAGGTCGCGGCTGTCCAACCTGTCTCTGTTTTGTCCCGTTTTTGCCCTGATTCTCAGCTGTTGACCTGCTTTCTAACCTCTCCAATCGTTGGTCAACCTTAACCAGGTGGGCCAACAGTTGAGCCATCATGGTCTCCATCGTGTCGGCCCCTGTGGGTGGGGATTGTCTCTGTTCAGGCACAGAGACTTTGTCCACCGAACAGTTCGATTGGTCCTCATCCTCGGACCTGCGGATCGCTGAGTTCCTGACCTGAAGGAAGGTCAACTGCGGGTCTTTGTGGACCTCCTCTTTCAACTCTCTTCTTAGGATCGGGGTTGCTAGCCCCTCGATGAAATGGTCCCTCAGTAGGCGCACATCAATGTCAGGTGTTTTGACCTTTACCGAATCAAAGGCCCTGTTCATCCGGTGTGAGTACTCCATCACACTCTCCGCCATTCTCTGCCTTAAGCCTACGAACCCTGCCAGCAGTTGCGATCCCGACCGTCTCTCCCCAAAGGTCTCCATAATCAGATCCAGCACCTTATCCGGATCTGATTGGATGGTTTTATCGTGGCATTTGACCTCTGCCCTAACCGTCTCTCCTATACTGCCCATCAGCAGTCTTAATCTTTCCTCTGGTGACATGCCTCTCAAGGCCCAGGCCGCTTTGACCTCTTCACTGAACCTGTTGGTTAAAGTTGGATCACCGTCCCCGTAAAATTTGTTAATGTGGGACTCTCTGGGTAGGACCACTATATGGGTCTGCTTCTCGTCCAGAGTAGACATTCTTATTCCGTAAGTAACAAAAAAAGAGTTCTTTCTTACCGTGTGTGTATGAAAAATTTTTCTCGTTCCTCAATTTTCACAGTTCCTGAATGTCCGAATTCACACACACACTAAACACAGTTATGCACAAGGTTGACTATGGGTGCCTAAAGCGGCAAGTCTAGTTGAATTCATCCTGTCCGACGACGCCAATTGTAACGAGCGAACAGTTACCCTGCTCGCAACGCCACATGTTACGAGACTATTTGCCTGTAGTGCCAAATGTAACGAGTTTAACCACTCATGCTACACAACATCGACTACAGTAGAAATACTCGAAGATGCAGGTTCGCTATTGATCCTTTTATTACATGAATCAAGAAATGCTTCAATATAACACAATGAATCAACAGGAATGCTTCACAATAATAGTCTGAATCAACTGACCCCTAACAGTCCTCACTAGGCTTCATATAACTGAATCCACATGTCTATTGTCCTTCTTAACACAATATAACCAACTTGATATGTCACACAGACTGACTGATCTAAAGCGAGCGATGAAGAGAGCGGGCGATCGAAAAGGGAAGAGCAGCGAGTTCAGCCGTCCCCTCCTATTTATCCCTTGTATTCGTACTCGTATTCGTACTTGTATTCCTCCGTAATCGATACTTGTACTCGATGTCTCCGACTACTAGTTGCGCAGTTCTAACGTACAGTCCGTTTAATAAAACATCTGCGTCCTATCAATCAAAGTTGACAGGCCGTCTGAATCCCCTCGTACCGTTTCCCAAAAATAGCACGCGTTGGCTTTGAGATTGTTATCATTCCGATCTAATAAGCCACCTGCTATCAGTTGCATCAGACTGTAATACTGCGTCTCGGCTTATCGTTCGTTATCAGTTGCATCAGATTTGTAACTAGTAGCTAGGCCTACCCTAGTTACATCCACCCCTGCCTTTTTTTGTGTGTTTTCCACCACAAACAACGCCTGGCAGGTGCACTCCTCCAAAGTCAATCGCACAATCGTAAAAAAAACATTTTATTGTTCCACTCACTGTCCACGTCGTCCCCTTCGTATACGATTGACAGTTATACCTATTTCACATATCAACTGTGTCTACATCATCTTCCTGAGACACAAAACAGTTCTAGAATTCACATCCACCCTTTTCGTTTGGTGCCTTCACCAGTTCACTTTTATAGCTTTTTGAACCGTCTGTTCTCATACCAGCGCGACCATGAAAGAATTGATGGTTGCTGACAAAAAATTTCGTCTTCCTTCTGTTCCTCAAACTTCTCCGCGGACCACTTATCTGATGGTCTACTGTCTCTCTGCTTCTGGAAGGAACGGGATCCTCTTTGTTGCCGTTATCCTCCACTTGTGTATCGCGGTTGTTCTGTTGATGGTGATATGGTTCCGGGATGGGTATGTGAATTTCCGTTATAGTTTCCGGTTCCCTAATTGTCTTGGATTTCCTTGTGTGTAACTGCTCTTCTTGCCTATTCCAATATTTCTTTAATTGAGCAATATTCGCCCACCGATCCCGGTTTGGCGTGATCGATGGGTCTTATCTTAAAGGGGCCACCTGCTACTTTAGGCATCTCCACGACTTGCCATATCTCCTGTCCCCAGAGATCGTGGATTTTGTTTCTGCCTAACGGGTGGCTACGCAGTAATACCCTGTCGTTCAGTTTGAGTGGCGGGTCCTTTGTCTGTACCGGCGGTTCCCTTCGCCGTGCTTCATGTTCTAGTCTTTCCTGTACTACCCTGTACATTTCTCTAATTCTTCTCATATGTTCATTCACATATTCCAGTGCGGTGTATGAGCCAGTCATACTCTCCCCTTTTTCCTAGGAACAAATCAAGAGGGAGTCGAGCCTCCCGTCCGAACAGCAACATGTGTGGCGCAAAGCCGGTTGTGGCATGGGGGGTGCAGTTGTATAGATATACCAACTCTGGGAGAAAATCAGGCCAACGTTTTTTCTGTTCAGGTTCTAGGGTACGCAGCAAATCATGCATGCTACGGTTGAACCGTTCACACTGTCCGTTTCCTTTCGGATTAAATGTGGTTGTTCTAGATTTGTTGATCCCGTAGTGGCTGCACAGTTGGTTAATTACTTCTGACTCGAAAGCCCTTCCTTGGTCAGAGTGTAATTGTCTTGGTATGCCATATTTGATGAACCAATGTTCTATTAAGACCTTTGCCACTGTTTTGGCAGTCTGATCTCGTGTGGGCACCGCCACAGTCCATTTGGTGAAAACATCAGTCATTACCAACACATGTTCCGTCCCATCCGATGATTGCTCCAACGACGTAAAGTCCATAGCCACAATCTCTAGTGGTTTTGTCGCTAGTAGGTGTCCTGATGGCTGTCTCATTTTGACAACTGGCATTTTCGCATGCTGACACCTCACACAAGCCTCACAATGGCGTTTGACCTCCATTTCCATATTGGGCCAGTAACACCTCCGTCGTAATATTTTGTGCGTCCTGTCCTGACCCTGGTGTCCTGCCCTGTCATGTGCCAACCTTAGCACTTCTTCTCGTAACTGTCCAGGCACCACCACCTGGTGTATTGTCCCATCAATTTGGTCATGAATTCTCCGCATGAGAACACCATCCTCTATACTGAGACGGTCCCACTGACTCAGTATTTTCTTTGTTTCTCGACCAAATTGTTCTCTTTCCCTTCTTCCTGGGAATTTTTGTTCCTGGATGTATTTCAATAGCGGTTGTAAGCCACTATCCGTTCTCTGGGCATCTCTTATCTTTTTGTGATTAAGGCAATTAAAATCACTACTGTCCATATGTCCGGGCTCTGTGGATATGTGCTCCACCCCGGTCTGCCCGTTTTGCATCATTTGCACCCCATGAGGGATATCTGTTGACGCTCTGACCTCACATAGTCCTGTCAGCGTTTCTTCCTCATTGCCCGGTCTCTCGTAAGGATTCCTTGATAAGGCGTCCGCATTGCCATTGGACCGCCCCGGGCGATGTTTTCTCTCTAGGTCAACGAGTGCCAATTCTGCTGCCCATCGCTGTTCGATGGATCCCAGCCTTGCTGTACTTTGAAGTTCTTTTTCAATATCGGATAATTTCTCTTCAAGTCTTGTTTGAGACTCTTTCATTTCTTCTAGTTTGCCAACACTGTTCTGTTGTCTACTATTTTTATTTACTTCTTCCGATAACAGACACTCTAAAGATGAACATTTCTCCTGTGCTTTTAATTTGCATGACCTTTCCCTATCCAGTTTCCTGGTTAACATTGAGATCTCATTCTTAAGTCTACCAATTTCCTTCTTATCATCATTTTTCTCTACCAACAAATTGTTCACTTGAAACTTTTCAACATCCCAGTTCATTTCACAGTTCATTTTTTCCATTAGTTGTGTTTTACCTTTCTTTTTCTCCTTACTGTGTTTCTGTGTCATTTTGTTTACTAAGTCATTACCTCGCCGCTCTGTAGCCTTGACCTGCCGTACAGAGGGCGATCGTTTCACCGGACAGTACCGTGCCATATGTCCGGGTTGTGAACAGGACAAGCAAATTGGTCGACCGTCAGCCGTCCACCGGAGCGATGGAGCGGCAGGTCGCGGCTGTCCAACCTGTCTCTGTTTTGTCCCGTTTTTGCCCTGATTCTCAGCTGTTGACCTGCTTTCTAACCTCTCCAATCGTTGGTCAACCTTAACCAGGTGGGCCAACAGTTGAGCCATCATGGTCTCCATCGTGTCGGCCCCTGTGGGTGGGGATTGTCTCTGTTCAGGCACAGAGACTTTGTCCACCGAACAGTTCGATTGGTCCTCATCCTCGGACCTGCGGATCGCTGAGTTCCTGACCTGAAGGAAGGTCAACTGCGGGTCTTTGTGGACCTCCTCTTTCAAACTCTCTTCTTAGGATCGGGGTTGCTAGCCCCTCGATGAAATGGTCCCTCAGTAGGCGCACATCAATGTCAGGTGTTTTGACCTTTACCGAATCAAAGGCCCTGTTCATCCGGTGTGAGTACTCCATCACACTCTCCGCCATTCTCTGCCTTAAGCCTACGAACCCTGCCAGCAGTTGCGATCCCGACCGTCTCTCCCCAAAGGTCTCCATAATCAGATCCAGCACCTTATCCGGATCTGATTGGATGGTTTTATCGTGGCATTTGACCTCTGCCCTAACCGTCTCTCCTATACTGCCCATCAGCAGTCTTAATCTTTCCTCTGGTGACATGCCTCTCAAGGCCCAGGGCCGCTTTGACCTCTTCACTGAACCTGTTGGTTAAAGTTGGATCACCGTCCCCGTAAAATTTGTTAATGTGGGACTCTCTGGGTAGGACCACTATATGGGTCTGCTTCTCGTCCAGAGTAGACATCTTATTCCGTAAGTAACAAAAAAAGAGTTCTTTCTTACCGTGTGTGTATGAAAAATTTTTCTCGTTCCTCAATTTTCACAGTTCCTGAATGTCCGAATTCACACACACACTAAACACAGTTATGCACAAGGTTGACTATGGGTGCCTAAAGCGGCAAGTCTAGTTGAATTCATCCTGTCCGACGACGCCAATTGTAACGAGCGAACAGTTACCCTGCTCGCAACGCCACATGTTACGAGACTATTTGCCTGTAGTGCCAAATGTAACGAGTTTAACCACTCATGCTACACAACATCGACTACAGTAGAAATACTCGAAGATGCAGGTTCGCTATTGATCCTTTTATTACATGAATCAAGAAATGCTTCAATATAACACAATGAATCAACAGGAATGCTTCACAATAATAGTCTGAATCAACTGACCCCTAACAGTCCTCACTAGGCTTCATATAACTGAATCCACATGTCTATTGTCCTTCTTAACACAATATAACCAACTTGATATGTCACACAGACTGACTGATCTAAAGCGAGCGATGAAGAGAGCGGGCGATCGAAAAGGGAAGAGCAGCGAGTTCAGCCGTCCCCTCCTATTTATCCCTTGTATTCGTACTCGTATTCGTACTTGTATTCCTCCGTAATCGATACTTGTACTCGATGTCTCCGACTACTAGTTGCGCAGTTCTAACGTACAGTCCGTTTAATAAAACATCTGCGTCCTATCAATCAAAGTTGACAGGCCGTCTGAATCCCCTCGTACCGTTTCCCAAAATAGCACGCGTTGGCTTTGAGATTGTTATCATTCCGATCTAATAAGCCACCTGCTATCAGTTGCATCAGACTGTAATACTGCGTCTCGGCTTATCGTTCGTTATCAGTTGCATCAGATTTGTAACTAGTAGCTAGGCCTACCCTAGTTACATCCACCCCTGCCTTTTTTTGTGTGTTTTCCACCACAAACAAACGCCTGGCAGGTGCACTCCTCCAAAGTCAATCGCACAATCGTAAAAAAAAAACATTTTATTGTTCCACTCACTGTCCACGTCGTCCCCTTCGTATACGATTGACAGTTATACCTATTTCACATATCAACTGTGTCTACATCATCTTCCTGAGACACAAAACAGTTCTAGAATTCACATCCACCCTTTTCGTTTGGTGCCTTCACCAGTTCACTTTTATAGCTTTTTGAACCGTCTGTTCTCATACCAGCGCGACCATGAAAGAATTGATGGTTGCTGACAAAAAATTTCGTCTTCCTTCTGTTCCTCAAACTTCTCCGCGGACCACTTATCTGATGGTCTACTGTCTCTCTGCTTCTGGAAGGAACGGGATCCTCTTTGTTGCCGTTATCCTCCACTTGTGTATCGCGGTTGTTCTGTTGATGGTGATATGGTTCCGGGATGGGTATGTGAATTTCCGTTATAGTTTCCGGTTCCCTAATTGTCTTGGATTTCCTTGTGTGTAACTGCTCTTCTTGCCTATTCCAATATTTCTTTAATTGAGCAATATTCGCCCACCGATCCGGTTTGGCGTGATCGATGGGTCTTATCTTAAAGGGGCCACCTGCTACTTTAGGCATCTCCACGACTTGCCATATCTCCTGTCCCCAGAGATCGTGGATTTTGTTTCTGCCTAACGGGTGGCTACGCAGTAATACCCTGTCGTTCAGTTTGAGTGGCGGGTCCCTTTGTCTGTACCGGCGGTTCCCTTCGCCGTGCTTCATGTTCTAGTCTTTCCTGTACTACCCTGTACATTTCTCTAATTCTTCTCATATGTTCATTCACATATTCCAGTGCGGTGTATGAGCCAGTCATACTCTCCCTTTTTCCTAGGAACAAAATCAAGAGGGAGGTCGAGCCTCCCGTCCGAACAGCAACATGTGTGGCGCAAAGCCGGTTGTGGCATGGGGGGTGCAGTTGTATAGATATACCAACTCTGGGAGAAAATCAGGCCAACGTTTTTTTCTGTTCAGGTTCTAGGGTACGCAGCAAATCATGCATGCTACGGTTGAAACCGTTCACACTGTCCGTTTCCTTTCGGATTAAATGTGGTTGTTCTAGATTTGTTGATCCCGTAGTGGCTGCACAGTTGGTTAATTACTTCTGACTCGAAAGCCCTTCCTTGGTCAGAGTGTAATTGTCTTGGTATGCCATATTTGATGAACCAATGTTCTATTAAGACCTTTGCCACTGTTTTGGCAGTCTGATCTCGTGTGGGCACCGCCACAGTCCATTTGGTGAAAACATCAGTCATTACCAACACATGTTCCGTCCCATCCGATGATTGCTCCAACGACGTAAAGTCCATAGCCACAATCTCTAGTGGTTTTGTCGCTAGTAGGTGTCCTGATGGCTGTCTCATTTTGACAACTGGCATTTTCGCATGCTGACACCCTCACACAAGCCTCACAATGGCGTTTGACCTCCATTTCCATATTGGGCCAGTAACACCTCCGTCGTAATATTTTGTGCGTCCTGTCCTGACCCTGGTGTCCTGCCCTGTCATGTGCCAACCTTAGCACTTCTTCTCGTAACTGTCCAGGCACCACCACCTGGTGTATTGTCCCATCAATTTGGTCATGAATTCTCCGCATGAGAACACCATCCTCTATACTGAGACGGTCCCACTGACTCAGTATTTTCTTTGTTTCTCGACCAAATTGTTCTCTTTCCCTTCTTCCTGGGAATTTTTGTTCCTGGATGTATTTCAATAGCGGTTGTAAGCCACTATCCGTTCTCTGGGCATCTCTTATCTTTTTGTGATTAAGGCAATTAAAATCACTACTGTCCATATGTCCGGGCTCTGTGGATATGTGCTCCACCCCGGTCTGCCCGTTTTGCATCATTTGCACCCCATGAGGGATATCTGTTGACGCTCTGACCTCACATAGTCCTGTCAGCGTTTCTTCCTCATTGCCCGGTCTCTCGTAAGGATTCCTTGATAAGGCGTCCGCATTGCCATTGGACCGCCCCGGGCGATGTTTTCTCTCTAGGTCAACGAGTGCCAATTCTGCTGCCCATCGCTGTTCGATGGATCCCAGCCTTGCTGTACTTTGAAGTTCTTTTTCAATATCGGATAATTTCTCTTCAAGTCTTGTTTGAGACTCTTTCATTTCTTCTAGTTTGCCAACACTGTTCTGTTGTCTACTATTTTTATTTACTTCTTCCGATAACAGACACTCTAAAGATGAACATTTCTCCTGTGCTTTTAATTTGCATGACCTTTCCCTATCCAGTTTCCTGGTTAACATTGAGATCTCATTCTTAAGTCTACCAATTTCCTTCTTATCATCATTTTTCTCTACCAACAAATTGTTCACTTGAAACTTTTCAACATCCCAGTTCATTTCACAGTTCATTTTTTCCATTAGTTGTGTTTTACCTTTCTTTTTCTCCTTACTGTGTTTCTGTGTCATTTTGTTTACTAAGTCATTACCTCGCCGCTCTGTAGCCTTGACCTGCCGTACAGAGGGCGATCGTTTCACCGGACAGTACCGTGCCATATGTCCGGGTTGTGAACAGGACAAGCAAATTGGTCGACCGTCAGCCGTCCACCGGAGCGATGGAGCGGCAGGTCGCGGCTGTCCAACCTGTCTCTGTTTTGTCCCGTTTTTGCCCTGATTCTCAGCTGTTGACCTGCTTTCTAACCTCTCCAATCGTTGGTCAACCTTAACCAGGTGGGCCAACAGTTGAGCCATCATGGTCTCCATCGTGTCGGCCCCTGTGGGTGGGGATTGTCTCTGTTCAGGCACAGAGACTTTGTCCACCGAACAGTTCGATTGGTCCTCATCCTCGGACCTGCGGATCGCTGAGTTCCTGACCTGAAGGAAGGTCAACTGCGGGTCTTTGTGGACCTCCTCTTTCAACTCTCTTCTTAGGATCGGGGTTGCTAGCCCCTCGATGAAATGGTCCCTCAGTAGGCGCACATCAATGTCAGGTGTTTTGACCTTTACCGAATCAAAGGCCCTGTTCATCCGGTGTGAGTACTCCATCACACTCTCCGCCATTCTCTGCCTTAAGCCTACGAACCCTGCCAGCAGTTGCGATCCCGACCGTCTCTCCCCAAAGGTCTCCATAATCAGATCCAGCACCTTATCCGGATCTGATTGGATGGTTTTATCGTGGCATTTGACCTCTGCCCTAACCGTCTCTCCTATACTGCCCATCAGCAGTCTTAATCTTTCCTCTGGTGACATGCCTCTCAAGGCCCAGGCCGCTTTGACCTCTTCACTGAACCTGTTGGTTAAAGTTGGATCACCGTCCCCGTAAAATTTGTTAATGTGGGACTCTCTGGGTAGGACCACTATATGGGTCTGCTTCTCGTCCAGAGTAGACATCTTATTCCGTAAGTAACAAAAAAAGAGTTCTTTCTTACCGTGTGTGTATGAAAAATTTTTCTCGTTCCTCAATTTTCACAGTTCCTGAATGTCCGAATTCACACACACACTAAACACAGTTATGCACAAGGTTGACTATGGGTGCCTAAAGCGGCAAGTCTAGTTGAATTCATCCTGTCCGACGACGCCAATTGTAACGAGCGAACAGTTACCCTGCTCGCAACGCCACATGTTACGAGACTATTTGCCTGTAGTGCCAAATGTAACGAGTTTAACCACTCATGCTACACAACATCGACTACAGTAGAAATACTCGAAGATGCAGGTTCGCTATTGATCCTTTTATTACATGAATCAAGAAATGCTTCAATATAACACAATGAATCAACAGGAATGCTTCACAATAATAGTATGAATCAACTGACCCCTAACAGTCCTCACTAGGCTTCATATAACTGAATCCACATGTCTATTGTCCTTCTTAACACAATATAACCAACTTGATATGTCACACAGACTGACTGATCTAAAGCGAGCGATGAAGAGAGCGGGCGATCGAAAAGGGAAGAGCAGCGAGTTCAGCCGTCCCCTCCTATTTATCCCTTGTATTCGTACTCGTATTCGTACTTGTATTCCTCCGTAATCGATACTTGTACTCGATGTCTCCGACTACTAGTTGCGCAGTTCTAACGTACAGTCCGTTTAATAAAACATCTGCGTCCTATCAATCAAAGTTGACAGGCCGTCTGAATCCCCTCGTACCGTTTCCCAAAATAGCACGCGTTGGCTTTGAGATTGTTATCATTCCGATCTAATAAGCCACCTGCTATCAGTTTGCATCAGACTGTAATACTGCGTCTCGGCTTATCGTTCGTTATCAGTTGCATCAGATTTGTAACTAGTAGCTAGGCCTACCCTAGTTACATATATATATATATATATATATAATATATATATATATATATATATATAATATATATATATATATATTATATATATATATATATATATATATATATATATATACATATATATACATATATATATATATATACATATATATACATATATATATATATATATATATATATATATATATATACATATATATACATATTATATATATATACATATATATACATATATATATATATATATACATATATATACATATATATATAATATATATATATATATACATACATATATATATATATATATATATATATACATATATATATATATATATACATATATACATATATATATACATATATACATATATATATATATATATATATATATATATATATATATATATATATATATATATATATATACATATATATATATACATATATACATATATATATATACATATATATATATATATATATATATATATATATATATATATATATATATATACATATATATATGTATATACATATATATATACATATATATATATACATATATATATATATATATATATATATATATACATATATATATATATATACATATACATATATATATATATATATATATATATATATATATATATATATATATATATATATATACATATACATATATATATATATATATATATATATTTATATATATATATATATTTATATATATATATATATATCCACATATCCACACAGACACACCTCTCTTATCCCTAAACAAATCTCCCCTTTCTCCATACAGATCTGGTATAATTGGATTTAAAAACTCTCGAAAACTCCCCCGAAGAAAAAATGCTAAGTAAAACAGTCTGAAGCACGTCTGAGCTAAGTTAAGTCTACAGCGTCCCGGCCCCACCCTTCCCCACCCTCAAATTACGTCCGTGACAAATGTCGTGAGAACCCCTAGCCCCCCTCAGTCCACGCCCCTGGGAGTGTTGATTTACCCACCCCTTCCAAACACTCCACGCCACGCCCGACCCCACAATACAAAAGTCTGACCACTCCCAGCCCGCCCCCCCTCCCCTAACTAAAACACGAAAGTATTTGAAGATGGGAGGCAACACATCTCTGATATTTCACAGACACAAAAGCAAAAATCAGACAGAGTTCATTGTCCTTAAAATTCAATGCGAGTTGCAGGGGCAGTAATCTAAGTTCACCATCGTCTTACTGTGGGCGTTACTTCCCTTTTATCGAGAGAAGTGCACAGACGGACACTTAACGAATAAAAATAAAGATCAAAATATGTCGCCATTTGAAGTTGATTCCATCTCATATTCGCCTTCGTTGACTTTGAAAGAAGTCTTCACATATTTTATTTCTGATGTAAACAATTGTTTTAAACAGCAGTTATCAATGTCGCTTTAACACATACATTATATGTCATTTATTTAACTGTCCACCAAAAATTTCGAGTGTATTGGAGTCTTTTTCCCATATTGACCAAAGTCCACACGGGAGCAGGGAGGAGAGTGGTTGGGTACTCCAGTTGATAAACAAAGGTTTGGACACACAGGCGCCATCTTGGCGACACATATCTTAAGATAGAATAGTACTAGAAGAAATAGAACAACGAATACGCCTCAGAATAAATGTATCAGAATAAATTTATTAGAACAAATAAATGCCATTTGTCTAGCGTAAAATCTGGCATAAATAAAAACCTTAGAAGATCAAAATGGCAGCATGTCCGTGTTTAAGGACACAGGAACTGTTTCCTTTGTCAACACTTGCTGGGCGGTCTGACGGTAACTCGATAGCCTAGACAGACCGTCTCAGACTAACTCACACGGCAGACTATGTTAGTCTTCAAACCATTCTGTGGCGGGGGGAAATTTCTAGAATTGACAGTAATCTTCAGACAAGATGAACATCTTATGGGAAATACAATCGGTGGAGCTAATTTGTTGATTCGGGGTCATTATTTATAGCACAAAGCTATTTTCAAAGGTTTCTTAGAGCTTTCTCCAGACGGCCAAATGTAAACTGAACAGTCCGCTAGAGATGAACGACCACGGAACTAAATGAACTAGGCAGGATGGACAGGAACTATGGAACTACACATGGAGGGTCTAGCAAGCTGGGGTCGCGCCAGTTTTGACCAGTGGTCTGGTGGCTAGAAGGGTTGGGTTCGGCTGGATTGTTGAAAGATTGCTCAAGTGGATTGAATGATTTTGATTTGCTAGAGCAAAAGTAAAGTTCCCTTTTTGGACCTGACGGTCCATGGGGCAGGTGAAGTAGAGTTTACCTGTTGATATGACCTCGGCTTTTGAAGGGACAGCACTTTGACCAGCCGCCTTTACTTTCCCTCACGTGAGATATTTGTTGTTTATTGCAATACTTTGTTGTTTGTTGGTTACAGATGTCAAGTGCTGCTACAGATGTCAAGTGCTGCTACAGATGTCAAGTGGTGCTACAGATGTCAAGTGGTGCTACAGATGTCAAGTGCTGCTACAGATGTCAAGTGGTGCTACAGATGTCAAGTGGTGCTACAGATGTCAAGTGGTGCTACAGATGTCAAGTGGTGCTACAGATGTCAAGTGGTGCTACAGATGTCAAGTGGTGCTACAGATGTCAAGTGGTGCTACAGATGTCAAGTGGTGCTACAGATGTCAAGTGGTGCTACAGATGTCAAGTGGTGCTACAGATGTCAAGTGGTGCTACAGACACAAGTTTGTCCAAGAATGAGTTGTTATACTGATGTTAAACTGACCAGCAGATATTGAAACACAACTTTTAAAATTCACCGACGTTGTTTGAATTTCAACCGAAAAAAAAAAACCATAAGGGAATTAACCCATTAATATTTTTTCAGCATTGAGAAAAATCTTGTGAAATATTCAAGACGATTTCAATAGAAAAGTTCAACAGGACCGAGGGTATGAAAGAAAGCTCGAACAATGTGAAATCAAAACTGAGATGACATTTGAGAAATTTGAAAGGTAAAACCAAGCACTTGTTCAAAGTTAAGTTGTTTACGTCGGAAGTTGACCATCATTCACAAACTAGGTCAGGCAGGGGACATAAATCTAGGTGGACAAAATATGTTGACCTCTAGGTGGACAAAATATGTTTAGACCTCTAGTTCAGGGTCCATAGCCAAATCCCAAAAGAAAATTCAAGGCTTTTTCAAGGTTTTCAAGGTGATTTTGGGGGGAATTTCAAGGTATAAACTACCACTAACGGGCATTACAATGAGGGTGATGTATGTTTTTTGCACACACAATTTTTGAAATAATTTTGGTGTTATTACAAAATTATCTAAGTCAGGAGATTGTCTGAGAGTCCAGCATAATCCCTTTTGCAATCAGTATCTTTGGTGTCAAATGACACTCCTCCAACTTCTATTTTCAGAAAAACCTCTTTCAACACTGACTTGACCATGTGACAGAAGCAATAGATCTCTAACAATTTTCCAAATGTTCACATAAGAAATTTTGCTACCAAGCTGTTCTATGAAAAAAATGTCCAGCCTATCATGTTCTCAATAAGATTTAGATAGACAACCATTTAGAGTACATGTATCTATGAATGTTGAAAATTGAAACAGAACTTGGTCACACTCAGCTGATTTCAGTTTCCATTTGTTGACTAGGATGTGAAGAATTCCCTTCATTTTTTTGGTGAACTGGCTCTATTTTTAAACATTTGCATTAGGCTAAGTCTCTCACTAATGACTAAAGTAATGGAGATTTCAACAAAAAATTTGATGAAAATCCTATCAAAGTTGTCTTACAGTCAGATTTGAAATTGAGAATTTGAAGCTCACTTGCTTTTTTTACTTTTTCTAGAGACTTTATTAAAGAGTCAGCAAAAAAAACAAAATTCAATTGAATGACTTGTCAATGTCAAGTGATAATCAGAATCAGGTCATTATACATAAAAGGAAGCATTGGTTCGTCTGTCTGATAGTCCTTTAAAAAGGACTCTGCACACATATTCCTTTAAAAAGGACTCTGCACACATATAGAAACAAAAAAAAACTAGCTATGCTTGTATAAATTATCCTGCTTAATGTCATAAATAACCTCACGCTTTTTAAAAGATTATTACCTCTCCCCCCCCCCTCCGTCACACATCACAAAAAGCCAGGCCCCGCCCTCTAAAATGACGTCACACCTCAGCCTATAACCCCTCCTACACCCCACCCCCCCCCTTGATTGCAGTTCAATTTTTCTTAAAATAGGGTTTTTTTTTTCCCAAAATCTTGTCTGAACTCTGTCAAAATAGAGTATTTTAATCAATTCCTTTTACAATTTATTAAAACAGTTTTCTAAAATGCTAAAATTCGTTTTCTAACATTGCTTTTTAATAATACAAAAGTGTGATGTCCCACGATCTGACCACCCCCCATCCCCCTCATCACACACCGTCACACGATTACGGATCCCCCCTCCCCTACGAGTGTGACGTCATTTATGGACGACCCCAATGTCCCCACCTATGATATACATGATGACGTAAAGAAATATCGTGTAAGTTTTAAGTTAGTTCATATCACGGAATAACAGAATTAAGTTATTTTTTTTAAACAATTTCACAAGTAACTACGCTAGTAATACTCATGTCAGAGATGTAGCCGCCCGACAAAGTGAAAAGCGGATTTTTTTTACAAGCGGATGGGAGGGGGCAGTGACAGCGGCAATTTTTTCAAACACGGTAATCCGAGGCTTCTTAAACATTTCAAGGACGTTTTACCACAGTAAAAATCAATTAGATCTAGACCCTGCTAGATGGTGTAACTAAATTATAGCAGACCTACATATTTTGTTCAATGACCTAAAACGATGCAGATATAGTTTTTGTTTTCGCTTTAATCTAGCAGTAAGCCCAATATTAAAGATAACCACGTTAAAATTAGACAAACAGCGTTTGTAGAACTGCCTTGACCGTGAGACACGACTGTGCTCGCGCGTGGTCTCGTGTCGTAGGTCTTACGGTCAGCGCGACCTTGAAGTGAGAGGTGGTAAAAAGTGTCCGTAAAGTTGAGTGAAAACAGCACAGTCATAGTCCTTCAAATTATTTTTCTTTTCTTTTGATAAATACATTTTTTTTTTACGTCGGCGCAAAATCTTTCCTTTTTTTAAGAAGACAATCGGCGATGCTAATGAGCTGGTAATGTTAGGATTTAGTTTTTTTTTTAATTACACAGCCTAGCGGTAGTCCATTGATGACGTCACGTAATTAATGCGAATTTTACCCCAACCTCTATCGTCATAAATAACCAGACAGCCACGTCAAGAATGACATCAAAAAGTTCTGTCTACAGCCTCACCCATCTGATACAGTCAATGTGTATTTGGTCCATAGCCCACGTGAGATTGACGATTACGTCATTTGCTATTGGTTTTTTTAACGAACGTGATAAATATGCCTATTGGTATTAGTAAATCTTGTTGGTTAATAGTTAAAAATCTAGATCAAGATCCACGACTATATTAATTATTAATATACTGCGAGGTCACTGTAAGTTGAGATAGACCTAGAAGACCTTCTAAGGTCGCAGTGACCGAAACATCTGCTATCGTGGGGTACACAAAGAACCGTGATTGATCTAGGTTCGTAAAAACGTGTCTTCTCGCACATCTAAAATAACAGAACACAATAATTCGATAAATTATGTCTCGCTATTTACCCGTAATTCCGCAGCTACGTTTCGCCCTTTTGTGTTTAACCTACACCGAGAAAATTTTAATTTAAATAAATAGAAACCTACGCTCGCATAGTTCAGGCTATTCTTTTTTTATTTAAACCTAAGGCTTATTTTCTTGAAGAAAAAATATTAGTTCTAGATGTAGGTTTAATTATAATCGAGATAATTTCCATGCGCGACCAGAATTTTAATGATTTAGGCCACATTCCAATTTTTTTCTTTACGGACATCACCGATCAGGAGACAACAGACCACTCGCGGGGTCAATAAAGTTCACAATATAAATAGAGCCAACGACTGCCGAGATATTGTCGGGAAGGGATTTGGGGGGGGGGGGGGGGCGGGGGGCGTCGATTGTTATGATTGAAGATGTTTGAAACCATAGAACCGGATAACACGGAAATTTAACACAAGAAAAAAAAAGGTCGACACTAAATCGATTTTGATGTTTACGGTGGGCTTTTGCGTAACATTTGCGGCCTAATTCCGCAACAGGGGTGTCAAAATCGAAAAATTACGGACAAAACCGTACAAGTAGGTAGGCCCTAACAGAAAACACTGAATCTAGATCTAGAATCTAGTAAACGGAGATGCCCGAAAAACGATGCTAAATTTAGCCCTCGGCTATCTACGTCACGATCTAGAATCTAGGTTAGGCAGAGCCTATGCAAAACCGCGAGGCTCAGCGAAGGAGAGGGTTGGAAATTGACTCCGAAGTTAACGCAGACCCACGGCAAAAAATAAATAAAGGCAGAAAAAGTTTAGATCCATCAGAATTGAATTTTTTTTTTAAATACGATTTACGCACGGTTTTCAAGGTTTACCTATAAAATTCAAGGGTTTTTTGCTCATTTTTGGGGAAATTCAAGGGTTTTTCAAGGCCTTGAGATGTTTTTTGGAATTCAAGGGTTTTTCAAGGATTCAAGGTCCGCTACGGACCCTGCCAAAGTAGTTTCTAAATCTAGGTGGACAAAAAAAATGTTGGGCTTGTTGGCTTCTTCACTGAAGCCCCAACTTTGATTGGGGATTTTGTAATTTTAATAAAACATTCACATTTAACATCAATCATTCAAAATTATCTCGCTACACACAATCTCACATCAACCAACATCCACTGTCCAACACACACCATAAACCATCCAACATACATCATCTTACAGCCACCACCTCTCTACCCCTCCCCCACCCACACACCACACACACCCATACACTCACCACACCCCCACACACACACACACCCAATCATCCACAATAACACACTCACCCACACACTCACCCACACACTCACCACTAACCCACTCTCCCATACAGAAACTTACACTCACTCACACCCACTCACCCACCACACACACACACCCACTCACTCACCCACACACCCAGCCACCCACACACCCACACACTCGCCCACACAGACACTCACCCACACCCACCCACAACATACTCACCCACACACACTCACACACACACTCACACACCCACACTCTCCCACACACCCACTCACCCAGTAGCTGTAGCCTAGAGACCAACGAGAGACTGGAATGGTTTTTTGAAAGTTCCGACAAGTCTGGGAACTGGCTGAACATTCGAACTTGTCCTGCAACAAAAACATTTGAGATTACAAGTCTGGGAACTGGGAGAACATTCAAACTTTGGAACAAAAGTTACAGGATTACAAGTTCGACAAACATGTAGATAGAACATTCGAACTTGTTCTGCAACAAGTGTGACAATGGTTAGTTGAATTATACATAGAAAAATAATCGAAGACTTACTGATGGAATAAAACATATACCCACACAGACCCACACAAGACCCACACAAGACTTACTGATGATATTGCTGGAGGGAAAGGTCACGTGGACGGTGGGCTTGACCTTGAGCCTGGACAAGCCCAAGGCCACAGAGACCAGTAGCAGGGAGCTGAAGGCCAGGAGCGGCACCACCCTCAGGCACCGGCGCCCCTTCCACTGGCGCCCCGGGGTCAGGGTCACACGCTGGCTCGTTTGGTCTGACCTTTCATTCGTCAGGTCATCTGGGTCAAAGGTCACTTGGCCAGGAACCTGGAAAGTCAAATAAGAATAAAAAATTACAGGGGTGTGTGTGGATGTGTGTGTGTGTGTGTGTGTGTGTGTGTGTGTGGAGTTACAGCCATAACCATAATACACATCAACAGCCGCAGCCATAAGCCCTAAAACATGATGTTAAAGCCGGTAATGACTTGACATATTTATGGCTGTGTGATTTGAAATTGAACCAATTGTGCCATTGTGGCGTGTCGGTTGGTACCGATTCAGTATATGGGTAAATAATTCGATGGGTAGATAGCTGGGTATAGACTCGCAGCTAGGAGATGATAGGTGAGATGTTCTTTAGACAGGTATTGTTGCAGTATGACATACCTGAGAGGAGGAGGGGGGGGGAGTGGAGTGAAACCAAACGGATACAGGTAAAAATAAACTACAGAACTGTTAGATTTTTTTCTAGCTACTTGATGGGTGCAGTACACTTTTCTATACAATCTATCTCTCTCTCTTTCTCTCTCTCTTATTCTCTCTCTCTCTCTGTATATATATATATATATATATATATATATATATATATATATATATATATATATATATATATATATATATATATATATATATATATATATATATATATATACAGAGAGAGAGAGAGAGAGAGAGAGAGAGAGAGATGACGACACATGTTAGAAGAAAACAGTGGCACAACATTAAACATCAGATTTAGATTATCTCCAGCTTAAGATAATCTCCACGAAGCTCCCTAAAGCTGACAAGACGAGTTGGGGGGGGGGGGCTAGAATATTTCTGCGGATCGTTACAAGACAAATTTATCGTTTGTGTACTCACCCTCTTTATGGCTGAACGTTTTGTGGCCGAGGCAGATGTTTGAGCAAACTTTGAACGATAACCCGAGTGGTTTCAGTTGGGACTGTCTTAACGGTCGTGTTATGGTAATCCCACCATAAAACCACCAGTAAAAACCCACCATAAAACCACCAAAAATACCTCCATAAAACCACAAAAAATACCTCCATAAAACCACCAAAAATACCTCCATAAAACCACCAAAAATACCTCCATAAAACCACCAAAAATACCTCCATAAAACCACCAAAAATACCTCAATAAAACCACCAAAAATACCTCCATAAAACCATCAGTAAATCCCACCAAAAAACCACCAGTATATCCCACCAAATACCGCTGATCCAGTTGAGCTAATCTTTTATTTTATTTTAATTATCAGCGGCAGGTAGGAAGTGAATGCTAATTAGTCCAGACCACTTAATGAACCACGACCAAGCACCTGTTATTTGCTCCCCCCCCCCACCTTTTCAGAATACACTGATAAAAAATTGTGTGGTGAGTGTGTGTGCGTTCGTTATCTAACAAAAATCGTGACGTCATTTCTTTAAATAAACAACAGTCAAACGGTTAAACAATTTTTAGGATAGCCAGTCACGTGATTAGAAATGTTCATGGTAGCCAGTCGGTGAACGGAAAAAAAGTCACAGTGTTTTTTTTTTCCTGTGACTTTTTTTCCTACAATCAGCCAGTCACGGGTGGCCCTAATGTCCAGATATTCCACATCAACTTTTAAAGTGACGGTCTTCCATTTATTATATTTTTTTACCCACCCATACCCCACCCCAAACTGACCCGATCGCTACCCCACCCCCCGCCCCTACCCCACCCCAAACTGACCCGATCGCTACCCCACCCCCACCCCTACCCCACCCAAAACTTACCCCACCTACCTCCCAGACGCTCTCATCCAAACATGCAATCGCCCCCCCCCCCCCATCCCAAGACATCTGGATATAATCATGAATAAATATTCATACCCTGTGTGTAACCAGCCCTTACACTAGAGGCACAAGATACGTTACTTTGATGGCGGTGGGGCCGGGGTGTGGGGGTCGGGGTGTGGGGGTCGGGGTGTGGGGGTCGGGGTGTGGGGGTTGGGGTGTGGGGGTCGGAGTGTGGGAGTTGGGGGTAGTGGTTGGGGATAAAGTTTCAGGAACTCCATTACTACACGTACAGCGCTAGTTTTATTCATTAGAAATTATGTCGACCACTTCAGTATACGGCTAATTATTATGCTAATTAGTCACTGTCTATTATTATTATTAGTCATGAAGCCATGACAAGTTGTACACATAAAATATCGTAGACTGCAATAGATGGAATCGCCAGTGTAGGCTAGCACCAATGTTGGTCTGGGTCTGTGTCCCCACACGTTTGACTACAATAAAGAAAAATCCTCATCTGAGAAAACTTTCTTTAACTTGTCGGCGCTAGACTTGTATGTCTGCAGGGGGGGGGGGGGGGGGTTACGATTTCATAACTTGATATGATTTGATTATAAAAGCATCTTTTAACAAACCATTTTCTGAAATTTCTCAGAATTTTAACCAGGTTCCGAACCCACGACCTGAGAGATTTGTCTGAAGTTCTAGCACACAGCCACCCCCCATGATGAACGAAGAGTCCCCCCCCCCCCACCTGTCTGCAGGAATAAGTTATAGCTTCCACCTCCGTGACTGTAATTAAAACCCCATTAGATTTTACTGCCTTAAAGATGGTGGCCAACGAAGCGTGAATATCTCCCCCCTCCCCTAAAACTAGCTAACAAAAGCCCCGGATATACGAGAGGAATGTTTCACTCAACGCCGTCATACAAACTGTACTTTGGTTTTTTTGTACCACATAATCATACAGCTTTATGTGATATATTGTTGGAGAGGGGGGGTGGGTGGGATCGTTGATAAACAGTGGAGGTGTCACTGATATCGATTGGGGGTGGGGGGTGGGGGGGGGGGCTCATTCATACGTGGCTTCATTGTTACATTTCAGGTTTGGTTGATAAATTCTTTGGCGCATCAAATAATTGTCATATAAACTGTACAGGGACTGGCTAGGGTGGAGCCCAACACTGGTACTGTCCCCCCACCCAACCCCCCACTGGTTCTGTGACCCCCCCTCTCTGGTAGTGTCCTCCAACCCCCCCCCCCCCCACCACCATTGGTATTGTGACCCCCTACCCACCCCACCATTTTATCTGTGTCTCCCCCCCCCCCCACTGGTACTGTGACACCCCCCCCCACCCCCCACCCCCACATCCACACCATAAAAGGACTAAAAGTGCTATCTTTGATGTATTTATAAGCACACGCATTAGCCCGCCCCCCATTAAAGACAATCCCACTCCTGCACGCAATGTGGTTCTACACAGATGGCGTGTAGGGTCCACGCTTTCAAGTCTTGCTGTATTACGTCACACACAAGAACACACACACACACACGGTTAGTGCCACACACATACACACTGCTAGGTTCACACATACACACACTGCTAGGTACACACACACACACAGGTCCACACACTGATACAGGTACACACGACTACGTCAGCGACGTTGTCTTTAATGAACACATCCAATTAGATCGACGTGTTTGGACCAGACGAGACAATTTGAGTCAAATTTTACGGAATGACACAAATCAATGAGACATGTCACTCGTGAATTTTACGTGGGTACCCCATAGTTAGGTGGGTACCCCATAGTTAGGTGGGTACCCCATAGTTAGGTGGGTACCCCATAGTTAGGTGGGTACCCCATAGTTAGGTGGGTACTCCATAGTTAGGTGGGTACCCCATAGTTAGGTGGGTACCCCATAGTTAGGTGGGTACCCCATAGTTAGGTGGGTACCCCATAGTTACATGGGTACCCCACATTTACGTGGGTACCCCATAGTTACGTGGGTACCCCACATATACGTGGGTATCCCATAGTTACGTGGGTACCCCACATTTACGTGGGTATCCCGTAGTTAGGTCCCCAGAAAAAACCCGAAAACTAAAGACGTGCTTTAGCGAAGTCACAGCCAGAGACGTTCAGATGGTTTTAAAATATCCCATAACTTACACATCCAGATGTCAAGTAACAAGTTGTTCTAATCATGCTGTGGTGATGTTGTCATCACAGGACACCAAGATGTCACGTGGTGTTTACATGCAGACCCCACACCCCCCCTCCCCCGACTGACATACCAACTCTAGACATTTATTTAAGCAACGACCCCCGGCACCCCAATAAATCAAAGACTTTAAGCGCATACCCCTCAAATAGCTCGACCCCGACCACATTGCCCACCCTTGAGTAGATTGACACCTGCTACATGCCCCCCCCCCACCCCACCCCATAAATCCTAGGCGACAGATGAAAACAATCGACGATGACAATGTTTATCAACAGCCAGCGTAGATTTGCCCTCTAGAACCGATTTAACAACACTCTTCAGACTTTATCCCCACAAATGGCTGGAAATATTTTTTTCATGGCCCAAGCCAGTAGTCACAAGTTGAGAATAGACGCAGGGCTAGAGCTGCTTCAAGTAGATCTACTTCAAGTAGATGATACTTAAGAACGCCAGAACTGGACGTGGAATTGGGCCATTTGTCAACAAGATTTATAAGGGTGTGGGGGGGGGGGGGGGACAGCAAGCTACAGGTGGTCGTCTATATATAGCAGGTGTGCTGATGATATTATTGAGGTGTCTTTAGGTGAGACTGGCATGGGGGGGGGGGGTGGTTCGTCACGTGATTGGCATGGGAGTGGTTCGTCACGTGATTGGCATGGGGGTGGTTCGTCACGTGATTGGCATGGGGGTGGTTCGTCACGTGATTGGCATGGGGGTGGTTCGTGAAATACCTCAAGCTCCTACGATGTAAAGCAACAATTTTTACACCGTTTTACACACCATGATTACATTTGAACACTTATTTAACTGGTATTTACTTTCAGCGGACGGTCAACAGACTAACTACAACATGAGGTAGGAGATTATTAACAGACTCCGTTGTTTTGGTCAGATGGTCAAATTTTGTGTTCTCAGATCGTCCATTATTTTTGTCAACATTTAATCACTAAAGAACTGAACAATAAATCTAAACAGATCTTGAATGAAACAACATTTAATCACTGAAGATCTAAACAGATCTTGAATGAAACAACATTTAATCACTGAAGATCTAAACAGATCTTGAATGAAACAACATTCAATCACTGAAGACTTGGCGTGATGCCAGCATTAGCGCCGTACGACGGCAATCATTCATACGTCGGTGATCAAAACTCGATACACGGCACCGCTGACAATAGACTGAGCTAGACGTAGCCCCCACCCCCCACCCTACAAATACTTTCTCTCCCCCCCCCACCCCCTTGGCACGGTCCCTGAAGCACGGGTCAATAGATCTGTCTCAGTGACAAATTCTTTACTGCTAGAACTGTTTTCACACAGACACGATTGGATACACCAGTCGTAAGTAATCTCCCTACCCCCCCCCCCCTCTCGTGACGGTAATACGTCAAAATGTCAACCCATGGAGTCGGGAGGGGGGGGGGGGGGTAGGGTGGGGGGTGAGATCTGGATCAGAATTATTAAACACGAGCCGGCCCGCGGCATAACATACGCCGCTATTTAGTTGTTTCTAATTTTCAATAATTCATAGTTTGTGAATTCGACAGTACCAACGCTGACACTGAAAATATTTCTTTAAAACACTATAAGTAGCTCGTTAAGGACCATAACCCCCCCCCCCCCCTCCCCCCCCCCCTACGTTTAAAATCGTTGGCTCTGCTTGTAAACATTTAGAGTGAACACAGCACACTAAAACCATGTAGGGGTGGGGAGGTAGGGAGAGCGTTTGCAGCTTGTTTTCTAACGGCTCGAAGAGGAGAATTATATATATAGATAGATAGATATGAAATGTTTGTCGACACAATCCTAGACAAACCAAACATATGAAACTAGGCATGCTGCCCAGCTTCGCTTAGGCTTTCGAAAACATTGAGAATTTGAATGCTTAATTAATTCGCCCATATAAGGCGCCGGTCAGTCGAGGTCAGTTTTGACCGGCCCCCGTGTTCTGTCGCCCCAAGGCAAGATCCTGCCAAATTTGAAGCGCCTACGGCGCCGGGAAGTGCCCTATCGGGCACCCGACAACTTAGCTTTATAGATCATCTAGATCTAGATCTAGAATCTCTAGATCTATATTGATCTAGAATCTCTAGATCTAGAATCCAAATAGATAAAATAAATTTTTTAAGTTTAGGCCGAGAAAATCGTATTGTATACATTTCATAGCGTAGGTCTACATAGCTCTAAACCATATTTGAATGAAATAGTTCATTTCTTTTTATTCTAAACTCGGAAGATGACGTCATCAGTTTCGTGCTCTTTTTTTAGTGTAAACAATAAGCGACGTCATTGTTAAATGCGTTCTTGTCCCAAGTTTATACACTTTTCCGGTTGCATAAATATTACTGTTTCTCTACATTCGAATACGCCTTTATTTTTTATTTTTCTTCTTTAAATAAAATTGTGGTTATACATTTAAAACATCTAACATATTTTTTTTCAACAAAAGTCCGTATAAAGGTATCCATATATCGCTGCCGATTCTGACGTGATGTCCGGCGAAAATATTTTGCGGACAGAGAGAAGAGCGCACATGGCCTTTTATATATTAGGATAGTCTAAATAATCCTAGACAAACAAAACATATGAAATTGTCGACACAATCCTAGACAAACCGAACATATGAAATAGTCTAAATAATCCCACCAGTGAGATACTGATTAATGGTTGATGATAGGGTGAGTGGGGGGGGGGGGTGTTTAGTTTTGAGAATCCTTGACGACTGTAACATAGGTGCAAGTTGTTGGTGCACGTTGGTGCAAATTGTTGGTGCATTCTTTTGCGTTACACCAATTGTACAAACACCAAACCCTTCAATTTACGTTCGTTCAGTACCTCAACACTCGAATCTTAGTTCAATACAACTATGACGAGTACAAGTTCTATACAGCAAATGATACTTTGTATAGAACAGATGTTCGTTCATGGTTCCGATTTTGTTTAACGTCTTGTGTTGTCCTGTGTCATTTGATTGGTTGATTGACCCCGCTCTACGGCACTTCACATTCCGGGATTTAAAGACCCATTTCAAATTCATTCACCTCTAGTTTAGAAGACCTTATTTCACATTCAATCACCTCTAGTTTAGAAGACCTTATTTCACATTCAATCACCTCTAGTTTAGAAGACACTATTTCACATTCAATCACCTGTAGTTTAGAAGACCTTATTTCACAAACCACTGAACAAACATTGGACGTCACACAATAATAACAAACAGAAACTTCTAGAAACGTATCCCTAATTTAGACAGTGACGCGACTATAGAAACAAACACATAATCTTGACACCATACATTCTAAAGTAACACATACATTGACAGTAACATATACATTGGATACGAATATACACACATAAACATACAATCACTCAACATAGAGGACACACTGCACAAAGACGGCCAACATACAAAACAAACATACACATAAATTGCTACGATATTGCCGTGATGTGTCCCATAAAAAAAAACACCCGATCTATTTTGGTGACTGTCGATACTAAAACACGGAGAATAAACGACAGAAATGCCAGAAAAAACTCTCCCAACAAGGGCCATAACTGGTTGCAAACTAGGGGAGACAATCTACCTTTTCAAGTGTCACGAGTCGTCTGCCATTTAATTGATCAAAAACACGTTTCCATTTCTGCTTGGCTGAACAACAACTTCACACAAGCGATACCGTGGAGCCTACCTTGGTCATAGTGTCCCGTTCGGCCGAATTTAAATTCTCGACTTCTCTCCTTGTTTGTGGCGATATTAATCCTTGCTTAGCATTCTTTGTATTGTCTCCCTTCCTTTCACGAGTTTCTTCCCTTTGACAAGTGCCATTCCCCTGCAATAAAAATAGCACTCAATACATTTGGTGGTATAAAATTAGAGCACTTTGGCACATTAAGTTTTGTCTAAAGAATTGCTATACATATATTTAAAACACACGTGTACTTTATATATATACACGCATATATATATATATATATATATATATATATATATATATATATATATATATATACCTAAAGTAGATGCATAATAATCCACAATTACAAACAATAAAAATATTCTATGTTAGGTTAATGTTTAATCTATCGCCATAAAACAAGATATACCGGAGCTGTGAAACACATCGGAAATCTAAATCCTTATCTTAATCCTTATCTTAATCCTTATCCTAATCCTAAACAATATCATAGAGCCTTACGTAGCTCGACATTGCGATAAACGTTGTCCTTGACACGTGTACACACATACACACTACCAGGTACACACACACACACACGCACACACAAGACATTACCCATAAGGAACTATTTCGTTCATCATTTATAATGAACACATAACTTACAAGATGGCGGTGTAACGATTGTTGAAAGAACGTGTTGAAGGCAATTAATTAGCAATCACATCGTGTGGTAAATGAACTACAACATAAATATCTAAATGTAATAATCTTTACACGGCATGAATGCTGTTGAATTGCCTTCTTTAATAGATACAAGTTGTTCCATATTCTCCATATTTCACATTCTTGTAATTAGTCATACACATTTCATGAAAGCGGGTGCGCCTCCCATTAACATTTCATGAAAGCGGTTACGTCCCCTTTCATTAACGCTTCAATGTCCGTCCCACAAGGGAGGCAAGCAGAAGATCAAAGTAAAACAAGGGCGATAACTTCTCACTTCAACAATACCAATCGTTCGCCTGATTACCATCAATTGGTACACACGAATCAAAAGAGCTATTCGAGTTTTAATTAGAGAAACTTAAAAGCTACTGACACATGCAAGTGTCAAAGTTATTCGTTGAAACTTGGATGTGTTGACGTTAGAGTAAATTACAACAGCTAAGTTTTGAGTGAATGTACACGAGCTAAGTTGTGACAAAATCGACGTACATCTTGCAGATGGTGGAGCAAAGATGTTGTAGTTGTATTGTGTGTTGCATGTTGTTATTTTGTGTGTTGCATGTTGTTATTTTGTGTGTTGCATGTTGTTGTATTGTGTTGCAGATAGCTGTTTATTTTAATCTGTAACAGACATTAGTTGGGGGTTGGGCATTTTGATAGCAATTGGAGCCTTCGGATAAAAGCGCAGAAAAAAATACACATCAAGATAAAACCATTTTGCGATCGCATGAAATTCACGGCTTAAATTTTATTGTTTTCATTCGCAACTTTGTTTTTATAAAATACTTTTATCTCCCCCCCCCCCCTCTCAACTCCCTTCACACAAAGAAATCACATTTGATTGAAATTTTATGAAAACTTTTTTTTGGTAGGCTGACTACGTCGTTAGATAGCGAGGTAGGCTGACTACGTCGTTAGCTAGACAAATGGGCTGACTACGTCGTTAGCTAGCGATGTAGGCTGACTACGTCGTTAGCTAGCGAGGTAGGCTGACTACGTCGTTAGCTAGTCAAGTGGGCTGACTACGTCGTTAGCTAGCGAGGTAGGCTGACTACGTCATTAGCTAGTCAAGTGGGCTGACTACGTCGTTAGCTAGCGAGGTAGGCTGACTACGTCGTTAGCTAGCGATGTAGGCTGACTACGTCGTTAGCTAGCGAGGTAGGCTGACTACGTCGTTAGCTAGCGAGGTAGGCTGACTACGTCGTTAGCTAGCGAGGTGGGCTGACTACGTCGTTAGCTAGCGAGGTGGGCTGACTACGTCGTTAGCTAGCGAGGTGGGCTGACTACGTCGTTAGCTAGCGAGGTGGGCTGACTACGTCGTTAGCTAGCTGTGTGATTTTATTGTCCCCTAACACAAGCACACGTGTAAGGATAGCGGCTGTTGTTGTAGAGGGGATTTTACAAAGTGACAATTGCAAACATTGACTGAATGTTGATTGGAATATTTTAGATGTATGCCTTAAATATTGATATGGATAATTTAGATAGTATGTTGTTGATGTTGGTGTGTGTGTGTGTGTGGTGTGTGTATATGTGTGTGGTGTGTGTATGTGTGTGGTGTGTAGTGTGTGTGTATGTGTGTGGTGAGGGGTGATAAGATTTTCTAGTATCAAGCACTTGTTATAGAGGAGACTTCCGGGATTGTAAAAATACTTGAACTCTCTCGTGGGAGGAGATAAGGTGAGGTGAGATTTGTTGAGGTGAGATTTATTGAGGTGAGGTAAAGTAATATTAGGTAAGGTTATGTGTTGTAGCTAAGCTGAGGTATGTGAGGTAATGTTTGGTGAGGCAGATTCAAAAACTGCACACCACACACAAGACAACAGCCACACACCACATAAAAGACAACAGCCACACACCACATAAACGACAACAGCCACACACCACATAAAAGACAACAGCCACACACCACATAAAATACGAGCACAGAGATCGAGCAGTTTAAAAATGTGTTTTTTCACAAACCACAACGAAACCACATAACAAATAAACATCTCTCTACCTAGACATGCCGACCCCCCCCCCCCCCCCACCGTCAGGTAGAGCCATCCGTCAGGTACTTGCACATTTTTATTGATCACGTGATCGCAATAAACCCCAGCAGGCACGTTAGCCTGTGATATTGTTGGCATACCCCAGGCCTGGATCTCCCCTAATCCCCCCAACACGACAGCTGGATTAGCAATTAAAACACCGCCCTTACCTGACACAATGGAGCCTAATTTCACAACAGCTCAATTAATGCGTGAGGACGGCACACAGGTAAGGGGGAGGCCGTGGTGCCCAGGTGTTGGTGCCCAGGTGTTGGTGCCCAGAGAACCCGCAGAAATCAGACGGTATCCGCAGGAGACTGAACAAAACACACTTTATTCCACACAGGTTGAGGTGTTAACTAAACCCAGGCCGAGAGAAGCCAACAGAAACGTCACCTACACACACACCTCCCACCCCACCCCACCCCACGACACACACCCATTCATAAAAATATACACATGCTAGATTTGAACCGGGAATACCCGTTAGTGGGATTTAGAGCGAAGCAGTTTTGACGGTCTGAATTATGTGGTACCAGTAGTCTCGCACTTTCTTTGGTGGGTGGCTAGCAGACGATACATGGGTGTACTGGTGACTAATATCAATACTGGGTGTACTGGTGTCTGGTATCGATACAAGGGTGTACTGGTGTCTGTCTAGTATCGATACAAGGGTGTACTGGTGTCTGTCTGGTATCGATACATGGGTGTACTGGTGTCTAGTATCGATACATGGGTGTACTGGTGTCTGGTATCGATACATGGGTGTACTGGTGTCTGGTATCGATACATGGGTGTACTGGTGTCTGGTATCGATACATGGGTGTACTGGTGTCTGGTATCGATACATGGGTGTACTGGTGTCTGGTATCGATACATGGGTGTACTGGTGTCTGGTATCGATACATGGGTGTACTGGTGTCTAGTATCGATACATGGGTGTACTGGTGTCTGTCTAGTATCGATACATGGGTGTACTGGTGTCTGGTATCGATACATGGGTGTACTGGTGTCTGGTATCGATACATGGGTGTACTGGTGTCTGGTATCGATACATGGGTGTACTGGTGTCTAGTATCGATACATGGGTGTACTGGTGTCTGTCTAGTATCGATACATGGGTGTACTGGTGTCTGTCTAGTATCGATACATGGGTGTACTGGTGTCTGGTATCGATACATGGGTGTACTGGTGTCTGTCTAGTATCGATACATGGGTGTACTGTTGTACGGCTACTAGTAGATATAAAGATGTATTGAAGTTTGTGGCTACCTGTGTTAGTGTGGCTACCTGTGTATATGGCTACCTGTGTGTTTGTGGCTAACTGTGTTAGTGTGGCTACCTGTGTATATGGCTACCTGTGTGTTTGTGGCTACCTATGTGTTTGTGTGTTTGTGTGGCTACCTGTGTATATGGCTACCTGTGTGTTTGTGGCTACCTGTGTTTGTGTGGCTACCTGTGTTTGTGTGGCTACCTATGTGTTTGTGTGGTTGCCTATGTGTTTGTGTGGCTACCTGTGTTTGTGTGGCTACCTATGTGTTTGTGTGGTTGCCTATGTGTTTGTGTGGCTACCTGTGTTTGTGTGGCTACCTATGTGTTTGTGTGGTTGCCTATGTGTTTGTGTGGCTACCTGTGTTTGTGTGGCTACCTGTGTTTGTGTGGCTACCTATGTGTTTGTGTGGTTGCCTATGTGTTTGTGTGGCTACCTGTGTTTGTGTGGCTGCCTATGTGTTTGTGTGGCTACCTGTATTTGAGTGGCTATACACACCTGCCTAGATGCACACACGTGTGAGTACTGACACACACACATCTGAACAGACACACCTTACTATTGAAACAAACATTTATTTTCCATTGAACACAAATCTAGTTAAGCCTGAGATTAGGTTATTCTAGCTGACACAACAAATATCAAACAAAATTTCAGTAACAAAACAGGTTTAAATTTTTAAAAAATATTTTAACCCAGAAATATAACAAACAATAAACCGGGAGTAATCTCCCCTAACCTTTCTCGAATATTCTTATATAACACTACGGGGGATGGAAACTTGGAATATAGACATGATTTTTAATCCATTTTATATACTTAAACTTTTAAAAATAGAAAAGAATCTCGTAGAAAAAAGAATTGCGCACCAAAAGAACGCCAAACAATATGTGCATAATAGTATTATAATATTATTAGTACTTTATAAATTCCACTGCGTTTTTTTTTCAGTAAATTACTACTTCCGGTCAACGGAAATTACTCAAAATTTGTCAGAATGCAGAGAATTAGATCTTTTACTTACATGTGAAATTCGATTGAAACAGTACTTAAGTTATAGGCTTTTGTAAAAAAACTAAAAGCAGAATAAGTTCCACTTCCGGTTACATGAAATCGCTGAAAAGTTGATACAAATGTGATATAATAATTATATAAACAATTTCATTAACCTAGCTGTAACGGTATTCAAGTTTTTTTTCCAATATTACAATGCTTCCTCTATATACGAGAAAGTAAAAAAGGAATAAAAAGTTCAATACAAGCTATCGTTTATTTTCACATTACGTTTTCAAGTTTAAAATGAAAAATATTGCGCGGAAGTTAAAGAAGCTGACGTCGCAAGTTATAGTTTGAGCATATAGGCTGCTAATTACATTATACGAGATCTTGAATTAATAAAACAAACACGAGATCGTGAGTAAAGTTTTTGTTATGTTGAACACAACCCGCCCGTACATTGACATTCCATCTATGGACAAGTTCCAGACTTTAGCCAGACTGACCTTGACACGCAAACATGACCTTGATGTCTACCAATATCTGACATCGACAGCTACATCCCACTTCCTAATCTCTGGATTATGGCGCTAAGCTAATCCATTTCTTTCTCAAGGTCATCCAGATCCAGACATGATCCCCCCCCCCCCCCGGTGTTCGCCATACCAAACAGGTCTGTCACATAAATACAAAGTTCTGAGTCCCCAGCGCCGCTAAACCCTAACCCTAACCCCCCAGCCCGCTAAACCCTAACCCTAACCCTAAGCCCCCAGCCCGCTAAACCCTAACCCCCCAGCCCGCTAAACACTAACCCTGAGCCCCCAGCGCCGCTAAACCCTAACCCTAACCCCCAGCGCCGCTAAACCCTAACCCTAACCCCCAGCGCCGCTAAACCCTAACCCCCAGCGCCGCTAAACCCTAACCCCCAGCGCCGCTAAACCCTAACCCCCAGCGCCGCTAAACCCTAACCCCCAGCGCCGCTAAACCCTAACCCTGAGCCCCCAGCGCCGCTAAACCCTAACCCCCAGCGCCGCTAAAACCTAACCCCCAGCGCCGCTAAACCCTAACCCCCAGCGCCGCTAAACCCTAACCCCCAGCGCCGCTAAACCCTAACCCCCAGCGCCGCTAAACCCTAACCCCCAGCGCCGCTAAACCCTAACCCCCAGCGCCGCTAAACCCTAACCCCCAGCGCTGCTAAACCCTAACCCGGTTAGATCCACCCAAAGGCCGCTAGCGTGGAGTCTGCCGGGAAAGTTTGGGCGGGAATAAATCAATGATAGCGTCATGATCAGACGATGAAACGGTCCAGGTCGAGAATTAAGTTCTAATCACCAGATCCGTCACTTCAAATGTTTGTTTTTTCTAGATTTTACAGTTGGACTGATGGGGAGGGGGGGGGGGGGCAGATGGGGGGGGGGGGCAGATGGGAAGGGGGGGGGGGGGAAGACAGACGAGGTTTCTTTTTCTTTTTTAAGAAAACGTAATCTTTAATTTTTTCCAAATTTGTAATTCTTCTTAAACTAAAAATCAATTTTGAGCTAAATGAGCTCAACTACGCATCATGAAAAAATGAAATATTAGTTTTAAATAATCAATCACTGAACAGAATTCTGTTTACTAGTTTAAAAAATTATTATCTGGAAAAAAAATGTTATTAACAAAAAATAATAATTGATTATTGAAATAACGTTTTTAAAAAGCGAAGGGTCAATGGCCCAGAATTTTAAGTAATTTATTTTAATCAAAAATGTTTGCGATAATCTACACAGAACCATGTTGACACGACGAACAACGAGGTTTGGTCTAGCTCGATGCTGATTGGTTAAACTAAAACAATATGGCCGACATCCATTTTGTTACTTCAATAGCCTTGGTTCCTTCATAGCGTCACATTGGTCCCCCCCTCCTTTATAACGTCACATTGGTCACCCCCCCCCCCCCCCCCAGCTAATTATTTCTCCACGTTTAATTTCATCCCGTCTGGCCGGACTTTGCCCGGGGAGGGGACAGACCATCAGACGTGAAAAATAGGCTCATTAGGTCATTTCCGGTTTCGACCCCTCTGTCACGTGGATCTGTGCGGCAGAAAATAGGAAGTGACGTCATGAATGATCAAGTGGACTAAAGACAGAAGCCCGCGTTTTCTCGACTCATCTGACCAAATTATCTTCCCCTGCCGGGGCAAGGGGACAAAAACTAACAACTGCGCATGCCCAGGGGATGGCAGCACCAAACACAGGGCGAGACTGTCATGTCGGTCTAGACATAAGGCGATAAATAACGGATGAGTTAGGGGGGGGGGGGGGTAGGAGTAGGGGGGGGGGGGGCTTACAAACACAGGAAACTATACATTGCCAACATAAATACAAGAATACAAACAAAACTACCACACCAGTTAGGACAGAAAGTTCAATCAGTGTATCTAATGATAGGGCAGGGTTCAAATCTTGGTCTACACAAGACGGTATGGGGCAGGGTTCAAATCCTGGTCTACACTAGACGGGGTGGGGCAGGGTTCAAATCCTGGTCTACACAAGACGGTATGGGGCAGGGTTCAAATCCTGGTCTACACTAGACGGGGTGGGGCAGGGTTCAAATCCTGGTCTACACAAGACGGTAAAGGGCAGGGTTCAAATCTTAGTCTACACAAGATGGTATGGGGCAGGGTTCAAATCTTGGTCTACACTAGACGGGGTGGGGCAGGGTTCAAATCCTGGTCTACACAAGACGGTGTGGGGCAAGGTTCAAATCTTGGTCTACACTAGACGGGGTGGGGCAGGGTTCAAATCCTGGTCTACACAAGACGGTGTGGGGCAGGGTTCAAATCCTGGTCTACACAAGACGGTGTGGGGCAGGGTTCAAATCCTGGTCTACACAAGACGGTGTGGGGCAGGGTTGGTCTATACTAGACGGGGTGGGGCAGGGTTCAAATCTTGGTCTAAACTAGACGGTATGGGGCAGAATTCTAAAAATAAAATATCTTCACCCCCCCCCCAACAAACACACACACACACACAGCCCAGTGCAAGCTATTGTGTTAATAAGTACGCATGCGTGTTGCAGTTCCCATGAGTACGCATGCGTAGTAAGGATGATTAGCGATTGCGTGCAAAAACGATATTTGGAGCAGAAGCTACTTTTTAATGGCGACCCACGCTGAGCTTAACCTTAGCTCATTCGGTCCAAAATACCTGACCCCCGTAAATACCTGGCTAACTAGTTCATTACGTGTTAATATTTCAACAAATCGAAAACTCCAAACGTTCAAAACAAAACAACAGACAGCTGAAGCAATAAAACAGAAATTAAAGTAGAGGAAATGACGTATCTATGACGTATATCTAGCTTTAGGATAGTCCATGACGTCATCCACACGTCGGCAGCCCCAAACTTGCAAGATAAAGGTGTCTGATGTAGCCAATGGCCAGCCCCCCCCCCCCCACCCCTCATAACACAAACCAGCTAGTGAGCCACAAAACTTGTTAGCTGGGTCAAAAACTTGTTAGACAGTAACAAAATAGTCGATGGTGCCGCAGTCTCTAAACACACATAGACCGGATGTAAGCCTCTACTTAAAGGCTTTAGCTGAATGCTTTCATTTTCTCGCATTTACTGCATAGGATGGGGGTCTTCACATAATGTGGGGGTCTTCACATAATGAGGGGGTCTTCACATAATGAAGGGGTCTTCACATAATGAAGGGGTCTTCACATAATGAGGGGGTCTTCACATAATGAGGGGGTCTTCACATAATGAGAGGGTCTTCACATAATGAAGGGGTCCACATAATGAAGGGGTCTTCACATACTGACGGGGTCTTCACATACTGACGGAGTCTTCACATTCATCTTGTCCTTTACAAAGTGACATGGGTCAAATTCTACACCACAAAGGGTTTCTCTGTGTGTGTATGTATGTATGTTTATGTATGTGTATGTATGTGTGTGTGTGACTCAGGAAACCAACACGACCACACACATTGAAAATGTTTTAATCATCAACAAATAATTATGTCATTTGATCTTGAAACCTGGCGAATGCAAGATATTAACGGATCCCCACCACCTCTCCCCACTTTGATGTTAAAAAACATCTGGTTGTATTTTTAGCACTTCTCCGCCTCCCCACACTCCCCCACATATACCCTCACACCGGCCCTCACCCTCCAAAACCACAAGCCGGTGGTTGAAACGCCCGTATAATTGGCGCCTAGGGGAGGTAACAAGGACACCAGCGGTAGTTTCCCTTTGTCCATTTTTGTCATCAATAGAACTAACTGCTGGAACACAGGGCTGATTGGGAAAAATTAATTAAGTTTTTAACTGGCCCCTAATTAAGTCATTAAATGAAAGACTGGCACCGTGTAGAGCCAGGTATAAAAAGGTGACGTTTAAAAAAAATAAACTCTACGGCGTGTAATCTCTCACCGCTGAACTAGACCCAGGAACTAAAATGAAGGTAATTATCTTAGTTGATTGACAGCTAATTAGGTCGTACGTAACGAACGGGCAGCCTGAAGCTGATGTTTGGATTTAAATTTTAACTGTCAACACAGACGTGTTGGTCAATGATGCAGGTGGGGTAGAGTTCATCTGAATAGGTCCACATCTTGGCTTACTCTTTCCTGGTGGAAATGTAAGGGGAGGGGGGTTGGAGGGGGTAGTGTTAGGGGAAGTATTGGGGTGGGTGGTAGTGTTGGGGTGGGTATATGGTGGAGAACAAGTAGGACGGCGTCTAAAGTGACTAATTATGCAGATTTAAATAATCAATAATTGTCCCCTTCTCCGTTACAATTTGTATCCACCCCCTAAAGTTACGTAATCTAACGCATTACATTACATATTTAAACAGATAGGCCGTAATCCTAATCCTAATCCTAATCCTTAACCCTTATTCCCGTATCTGGGGTGTCATATTTAACATGTAAAAAATCTGCACGTGGCGTCAGGTCGTGAAAGTTTATCTGGCAACTGTTGCGGTGAGCAGCTGGCAAGTGCTCACGTTTTTATGCATGTAGCATGCACACACACATACACACACACATACACACGCACACACATACACACGCACACACATACAGACAGACACCTACAAACAAACACACAGACACACAGACAGACACACAGACAGATACACATACAGACAGACACACAGACAGACACACAGACAGACACACATACAGACAGACACACAGACAGACACACAGACAGACACACATACAGACAGACACACAGACAGACACACAGACAGACACACAGACAGACACACAGACAGGTAGTGAACAAGATCATTCGTGGATATAAAAATATGTCAGACTGGCAAAACACAGATGTCACGCACAGACACCTATGTCAGTGAGTCATGTCAGTGAGTGATGTCAGTCATGTCAGTCAACGCGCGACAGCTCAACAAAAACTTTTAAAACATCTCATTAGCTTGATTGCTTTCTACTTCCTGATTGGGTTTGCTGTTAATTAAAGTTAAGATATATCCATAAACAATAGTTAACAGACACCACTAAACTTTAATAAAAGTTGAATTAAGCTTTAAGATGCGCGATAATTTAATCCGACTAAAATTACTTAGTTATATTACACTCAACCCCCCCCCCCCCCCCCCCCGAAGTTTTCATGTAAGCGATAAAGATTTTGCGTCCAAAAACCGCTGAGGTTCGCATCTGATGCAGGTCTAAAGCAAACCAGCTCAACTATACGTTCGTTTAGGTTTTGGTTAAAAATGTTCATGAATTGGGTTTTGGTTCATGAATTAGGTTTTGGTTTCAAATGTTCATGAATAATTGAACATTTGTCTTATCGGGTTAATGAGGCGTGGGCGTGGCATAATCAAGCTTGAGCTTTGAGATCATAGAGATAAGAAAGGTTGATTAGATGTCGTAAATCAGTATGACGTCACCATACAATACATCGAGGGGGGGGGGGTCGACAAAAACAGATAAAAACATCAAAAGTAATTGATGGCGTCCATATAATCGATGAATTAATTTCTCGATAAAATTGATTTTTTTTTTTCAAATTACAGGTGCATATTGATTCATTTTTTGAGTTAATGAGTGTTGCTCGTAATTAGTTTGTGATTAGTTTCGTAACGTGTTAGATGTTGCTCCACAGTTGTAAAACATGTTGACAGCAGACGTCACCATTGACGGGATGACGTCACCATTGACGGTATGATGTCACGATTGACGGTATGACGTCACCTTTGACGAGCTGACGTCACCATTGATGAGCACGTTGATCTACTCACCAATTTATCACAACACCGTCCGACTTCACCAGTTGATGCACGCGCTAAAGCGCTCACCCCCGCGCCATTTTGTTGCAGCTAAAGTTGGTTGTTGTATTTATAAACAAAAACTAAAACGACATCCATCTCTACGTTTAGTATGACTTGACAGTTTAGCTGGAACCTTTTACGAAAGAGTTAGTTCCTTAAACCGGAAGTACCTCTTGTAGACAGAAAAGTGTTCTCTGGGGATGGATGAAAACATGCAGCCACCGACAATAAAAAAGTTTACAATAGAACTAGTCAAGTAGGACACATTGACTACAGCAGATCCCGTTCATAACGCCCACACCAACAGAAAACTTGCAGACGACAAAACGTGCAGACGACAAAATGAAGACAGAGCTAACACTGTTGCAAGGAACCCTACATTCCCAACAATCGACCCCTGACCCACCTGACCCTTATGACCCCCCCCCCCCAACCCCTAGACTTTGATCGATGATGCAACTTGTCTCAGTCAAAGCTTCACATCTTGTCGCTGATTGGTTGTCTTGTACCACGTGAGCAATACAATCTGAGCAAATAACGTAGTGTAAACCTTCTAAAAATTACAGTCCCAAACAAATAGTTACACTACACCTTACACCATGTATTATCAAATCAATGGTGACACATCGCAGCAAAAGGCTGGAGAGTGAGTAGTCGCGTTTAGTCTCAATTAGCGGACTCACTCACCAGAATTTACCGGTATTCCCCCCCCCCCCTCTAAACTTTATACTGCTGTCTAGAAGTAGGGTTACAAAATTCACCAGGTTTGAACTTTGATTTTTTTTAGAGCTGACCTCTCGAGTCGACAAAAGTCTGGCAGCGGTGTCAGACAGCTCAGGAAGTTGGAGCGACAGAATCAGGGGACATAATCACGCTCGTATTGTCTGTTTATTGCCCGGGACCCACGGAGGATGGGAGGGGCGGGGACAAACGCGGCGACACCCACAGTAGATGGTGACCCCCCCCCCCCCCCCCAGGAGACGGATGCAACCCCCACACATGGGTGACAACCCCTAAGTTGAAAACAACCCCCACAAATAGGCGACATTCAACCTCACAGACTTGCGCAATCCAACCCAAGATGTCGTGGACTGACCTCGATTCCAGTAAATGTCCTCAGATATTTATAGCCCACAACTTTTATATTAGCATCGAGATTCACATTTAATGCATTCAGATCTATATAAAGTTTGAAGGAGTTTTCAAATGACTTGACTTGAGAGAAAAATAATTAGCTTTACACTAATCAACCAAACTGTTCAAATTAAAGAAAATTTAAACTATTATTTGATCAAGTTGCCGAATAAGACCTTATGTGGCAACATCCAAAAAAGCCCCATAACTACATATACATGAACAACTTGTTAAATGCTATCCTACTCGACCTTGGGCGGCGGGTCAGACAAAAACAACAGGCAGGCCTAGACAAACCCAACAGCAGAAACCCAAAATATTGACGGCACAAAATGCCGATCATACACAGGAGTGTGTGTGTGGGGGGGGGGGGGGGGGAGCAGTCCCAAATGTTTATCAAACGGCCCTATCACGTGACTAGCTCTTCTGTCAAGGCACGCAAAAAATCTGAGCTTTTGCTATCTGCATGAAACACGCCCCCCTCCCCCCATTCGGCATGAAACACGCCCCCCCTCCCATTCTGTATAATAAGCCTGCATTTTTTCTTTTCTTATCGATTACTCTGACCTGCCATGTGTACGCAAAGAACAAACTACTCGATAAAAAAAAATCCAGTGAACGACCCAAATAAACATAACTTGCTAACAATGTCGGCCATTGAAGAGATGAACTCTCGCGACATGGGAGCTGTGTATCAAGTGTTCGGGCGTCCCAGGATCGAGAACTTCCAATTAATTCGGTTAGCAAGATTGGCATTGCAATTGACTTTGCTTTTCTTTGAGTTGCATGCATAGTTTTTTCAAGACGCACGCGATGACTTAAAAAATTATTAATCAGAAAATAGCGTCCGTCAAATGGGCTGTTTTGTTTTAATAGAGCTGTAAAAACTGATGCGCAGGGAAAGGGGAGGGAAAAATGGTTGAAATAATGGATTCTGTCGTTCAGACAAAAAAAATTATGTTTCGCTAGCCCACTTTCTGTACTAGCTTGCCGGCTAAGACCGGCACATTTTCCGGCTGCACGCTGACCGTGAGTCAGCTGACTTCACGTCTCTCTGACGCTCTGACGCCTGACTCTAGTCACGGGGTGAGCATTATGCCACGTGATCGCTGCCTCCAGTGTTGTAAGATACATGTTGTGACGTCATCCGTCGCCCGACCGGAAGTAAACAAGTCAAACTAAAAGTGCACCCAATCACGTGATCCATCTTGTGGAGAGTACATACAGACCTACACATCGTGCGACATGCTAATGTTTAGCCTGCACGTCTTGTCGTCTTGTAGGCCAAGAGAAGGAAAAATATCCATTCATTTACATATGTTGGGCTTGAACATCTGTCATGTTACCATCAGGATATGAGGGGCCACATGAAAACTACCTGGCCAACTGGCTGGCCACCTTCAAACATGGCCAACTTACAGATTCTACGCCTTTATTGATTTGATTTCAACCAAATATGGAATAATATAAAAGTCAAATAAGGCTTACAGGCGGCTCTCAAACTACAACTAGGATATATATATATATATATATATATATATATATATATATATATATATATATATATATATATATATATATATATATATATATGACCTGTCAAAGAGCAATTAGTTGATCTATTTGAGCGGACACATTTTGCAATTAACATGTAATTTGGTTCGGATCTTGTAGTAATTATCTGCATCAACGTGAGGATTAACCCCTTTACAATCTCTCAACACACCGGAAGCAGACACACAATCACACACACAGATAAAATAACATTTGAACAGAGAAGACCCGAACAAAAAGAAAACAGCCGATCAGCAGACGGCCATTTTAGTCCCGAAATTAAAACGGTATTTATTCAAGGTCTTATCTGTCGTGGGGCCATCGGAAATACCCTTTTCCGTGTGGCCATCGGAAATACCCTTTTCCGTGTGGAGGGTCCGGATCATTGATGGCTGATAATCCCTGAGCCGCTGGAATACACTGCACACAAAACCCCAAGATTTACTGGGAGAATTGTGACGTTTGAAGGAGACAGAGAAAAAAATGGCGGGAGAGACGCGTCAATGAGGGAGACAGGAGAAAGACGTGGAGATAAAAACAAGATGGTGGTGATGTAGGGTCAGCATTGTGTCATCTCCACCTGCCCCGGGAGGGTGGGGGCTGGTTAGGCAGGGTAGGGGGGGGGTGTAAGGCGCCCATGAAGCACGTTAGAGACAGCGAGATGAATGTCTTTGATCGAGACGACATTAAAAACATATTTGTACACGCAGTGGGGCCGTCAATTCATGGTGCAACTCTTCACGCGAAATCTGGGGCGTTGTGGGGCGACCCCCCCCCCCTCTCACCACACACATACACCACACACTGGCAATTATTTTAGATAGGAACTAGAACCTACTATATCACGACATGAACTAATTACGTGATGATTTGAGTGTATTATTGAAAGAATTGAACTAAGTATCGAACATTGATAGGTTTTTGTATGATAGAGGAAATGATTTAATAGAAGACAAACGGAAGGCGTTCAGTTTTGTTGTTTCAATGCCCTCCCCCCGTTACTCGCACTACTGCACATGGGATCTGCCTCACAATACCCCCCATCCCACACACTACCCAAAATGCCTCCCCCTCCCCCCGGCACCCCCACTTCTGCACCCAGATCTGGCTCACGACGCCGCGGCTGAAACTCTTTGATCTCCGAGTGGGATTAGAAGCCAGGCTTGGGTATGTAGGGGTATCACGTGACTAGTCGGTTCAAATCAGTTGCACGAGCAGTCGTCATCAACAGCCGTTATGGCCACTCATCATTATGGCCACTCATTATTATGGCCAATTTCCATGGATGTTTATATGGCCACTCAACGTAAGTACTCATTATGTGCCGTTACGTACACCAACGCCATCATTACGGCTGACCCAACTTTGCTGACCCAACTCTCTGACCGGTCACGGTGACCTCTAGACTCAGGCCATTACCGCCAAAATGACTGCATGACGTCATGTACATCTATCCTGAGTCAAGGTCATGTCTGGTATCCCGGCGTCTGATTCGGTGACCTTGACCAACTAGCACACACCACTAAAACAGCCATCGATTGAGGATAATGTTTTAAGGTAAAAAAATATAACTGAAACTGTGAGTAGATGGTTGATTTTAATTAAGGCTCCTGTCCGTATTACACATTTTAAAACAGATTTAAGGCCCTTGTCCTTACTACACATAAAACAGCGTTAAGGCCCCTGTCCCCACAACAAATATAGTGAGTTAAGGCCCCTGTCCCCACAACAAATATAATGAGTTAAGGCCCCTGTCCGCACTACAAATATAATGACAGAGTTAAGGCCCCTGTCCCCACTACAAATATAATGAATTAAGGACCCTGTCCCCACTACAAATATAATGACAGAGTTAAGGCCCCTGTCCCCACTACAAATATAATGACAAAGTTAAGGCCCATATTTGTGATACATCATTAATGATTAGCTGCCAGCCCACTGGAAGGTGGAGATGGTGTTTTATGGCAAATATCAAACAGGTTTTGATTGGTCTAGTTTTACTTATAAAACAGGGGTAATTACCACCCACCCCCACTTCACTCACACACATAGAGAGGCCAACTACATATAGAGGCCAGCCACATAGAGAGGCCAGCCACATAGAGGCCAACCACATAGAGAGGCCAACCACATAGAGGCCAACCACATAGAGGCCAACCACATAAAGGCCAACCACATAGAGAGGCCAGTTACATAAATAGGCCAACCACAGAGGCCAACCACATAGAGCCCAACCACATAGAGGCCAACCACATAGAGGCCAACCTGCGTAGAATTATCGGGCCCACTCAACAGTCGTCCCACACGGGCAGACTCGGGCAGACACGGGCAGACACGGGCAGAAAGATGGCTGCCACTTGAGGGTTAAAACGCTATCTCTCATCTTGCATCAAATAGACTGACGATTTCCGATTGCCTAAAATAAGCCCACATTTTTTAGAAAGGAGGAAGTAATCGACAGTTGAATTTCCCGGATTTTTTAGAGTGCTCTCCCCTCGAGTGTCCGTAGATTTAAATTTCCGACTTGGTCTTTTACGCTAACAATTTGGTTCAAGAGTTCAATACTGGCTGTTAGAATTTGGTTCAAGAGTTCAATGCTGGCTGTTAGAATTTGGTTCAAGAGTTCAATACTGGCTGTTAGAATTTGATTCAAGAGTTCAATGCTGGCTGTTAGAATTTAGAATTTGATTCAAGAGTTCAATACTGGCTGTTAGAATTTGGTTCAAGTGTTCAATGCTGCCTGTTAGAATTTGGTTCAAGTGTTCAATACTGGCTGTTAGAATTTGGTTCAAGTGTTCAATGCTGGCTGTTAGAATTTGGTTCAAGAGTTCAATACTGGCTGTTAGAATTTGATTCAAGAGTTCAATGCTGGCTGTTAGAATTTAGAATTTGATTCAAGAGTTCAATACTGGCTGTTAGAATTTGGTTCAAGTGTTCAATGCTGCCTGTTAGAATTTGGTTCAAGTGTTCAATACTGGCTGTTAGAATTTGGTTCAAGTGTTCAATGCTGCCTGTTAGAATTTGGTTCAAGTGTTCAATGCTGGCTGTTAGAATTTGGTTCAAGAGTTCAATACTGCCTGTTAGAATTTGGTTCAAGAGTTCAATGCTGGCTGTTAGAATTTAGAATTTGATTCAAGAGTTCAATGCTGCCTGTTAGAATTTGGTTCAAGAGTTCAATGCTGCCTGTTAGAATTTAGAATTTGGTTCAAGAGTTCAATGCTGGCTGTTAGAATTTAGAATTTGGTTCAAGTGTTCAATGCTGGCTGTTAGAATTTGATTCAAGAGTTCAATGCTGGCTGTTAGAATTTAGAATTTGATTCAAGAGTTCAATGCTGGCTGTTAGAATTTAGAATTTGATTCAAGAGTTCAATACTGGCTGTTAGAATTTAGAATTTGGTTCAAGTGTAATATACTGGCTGTTAGAATTTAGAATTTGGTTCAAGAGTTCAATGCTGGCTGTTAGAATTTAGAATTTGGTTCAAGTGTTCAATGCTGGCTGTTAGAATTTGATTCAAGAGTTCAATGCTGGCTGTTAGAATTTAGAATTTGATTCAAGAGTTCAATGCTGGCTGTTAGAATTTAGAATTTGATTCAAGAGTTCAATACTGGCTGTTAGAATTTAGAATTTGGTTCAAGTGTAATATACTGGCTGTTAGAATTTAGAATTTGGTTCAAGTGTTCAATGCTGGCTGTTAGAATTTAGAATTTGATTCAAGAGTTCAATACTGGCTGTTAGAATTTAGAATTTGGTTCAAGTGTAATATACTGGCTGTTAGAATTTAGAATTTGGTTCAAGTGTTCAAAACTGGCTGTTAGAATTTAGAGTTTGGTTCAAGTGTAAAATACTAGCTGCTAGAATTTAGAATTGGGTTCAAGTGTTCAATACTGGCTGTTAGAATTTAGAATTTGATTCAAGTGTTCAATACTGCTCGATAGAATTTTGAATTTGGTTCAAGTGTAATATACTGGCTGTTAGACTTTAGCCTTCCCCCCCCCCCCCCCCCCCCCCACACACACACAACTCACAAAAAAGGATGTGTTTAAGTTTTCGCTCATCAGCCGACATGAAGGATGGAGGCTTCAAAAGTTTTAATGGAGGACAAGTACAAGTGATATTCATGACTCTTCAATTCCTGAACTATATGTCATATACATTTATATAGGTCGTGACCTACACTACCCAGACCGAGGTCATGACCTCCCAACTTCTCCAGACAAAAGGTCATTTCCTCAATCCGTGAGAGCACATAGGATGACTTAATACAGGCAGACAATCCATACAGGCAGACAATTTACAAATAGACAGAAATCTAATTTGGCGCCAAAATCGTGGAAAGTCGCTTTGAGTATTTGACGCAATGGTAGGGGAAAGTTGAGAATTTGATGTTGTGGTTGGAGGAACTTGAGAATTTGATGTTGTGGTTGGAGGAACTTGAGAATTTGATGTTGTGGTTGGAGGAACTTGAGAATTTGATGTTGTGGTTGGAGGAAGTTGAGAATTTGATATTGTGGTTGGAGGAAGTTGAGAATTTGATGTTGTGGTTGGAGGAACTTGAGAATTTGATGTTGTGGTTGGAGGAACTTGAGAATTTGATGTTGTGGTTGGAGGAAGTTGAGAATTTGATATTGTGGTTGGAGGAAGTTGAGAATTTGATGTTGTGGTTGGAAGTTGAGAATTTGATGTTGTGGTTGGAGGAAGTTGAGAATTTGATGTTGTGGTAGGAAGAAGTTGAGAATTTGATATTGTGGTTGGAGGAAGTTGAGAAATTAATGTTGTGGTTGGAGGAAGTTGAGAATTTGATGTGGTTGGAGGAAGTTGAGAATTTGATGTTGTGGTAGGATAAAGTTGAGAATTTGATGTTGTGGTTGGAGGAAGTTGGAAAAAGTTGAGAATTTGATGTTGTGGTTGGAGGACGTTGAGAATTTGATGTTGTGGTAGGAGAAAGTTGGAAAAAGTTGAGAATTTGATGTTGTGGTTGGAGGAAGTTGGAAAAAGTTGAGAATTTGATGTTGTGGTTGGAGGAAGTTGAGAATTTGATGTTGTGGTTGGAGGAACTTGAGAATTTGATGTTGTGGTAGGAGAAAGTTGGAAAAAGTTGAGAATTTGATGTTGTGGTTGGAGGAACTTGAGAATTTGATGTTGTGGTAGGAGAAAGTTGGAAAAAGTTGAGAATTTGATGTTGTGGTTGGAGGAAGTTGGAAAAAGTTGAGAATTTGATGTTGTGGTAGGAGGAAGTTGAGAATTTGATGTTGTGGTTGGAAAAAGTTGAGAATTTGATGTTGTGGTTGGAGGAAGTTGGAAAAAGTTGAGAATTTGATGTTGTGGTTGGAGGAAGTTGAGAATTTGATGTTGTGGTTGGAGGAAGTTGAGAATTTGATGTTGTGGTTGGAGGAAGTTGAGAATTTGATGTTGTGGTTGGAGGAACTTGAGAATTTGATGTTGTGGTTGGAGGAAGTTGAGAATTTGATGTTGTGGTTGGAGGAAGTTGAGAATTTGATGTTGTGGTTGGAGGAAGTTGAGAATTTGATGTTGTGGTTGGAGGAAGTTGGAAAAAGTTGAGAATTTGATGTTGTGGTTGGAGGAAGTTGAGAATTTGATGTTGTGGTAGGAGGAAGTTGAGAATTTGATGTTGTGGTAGGAGGAAGTTGAGAATTTGATGTTGTGGTAGGAAGAAGCCTGACGGTGACACGGAGGGGTCAAGGGTCACATTTTAAAATGGTATCTTTGACCTCACCTCTGACCCCAATGTACTCAAGTTATGGAGCAGGTCAAGTGAAGGTCAGCAGGTCGTGGAATGGTCACGTGACGTCACAAGATATATCGAGACGTGACGTCACATGACATGACCAAACGTGACGTGTGTGTTATAGATGCGGCGAGGATACAGCGTCTCAAATGACAGGTACAAATGACAGGTACAAATGACAGGTACAAATGACAGGTACATGACATGTGTACCAGCAAGCATGACATGACCAGCACAAACAAACACTGACGTCACGGCAAACATTGGCAGATGACTCAATGGCCGCCGCCCCACACGTTTCCCCACACAATTGCCCACACGTGTCACCCTAATCCCCCACACGTGTCACCCTAATCCCCCACACGTGTCACCCTAATCCCCCACACGTGTCACCCTAATCCCCCACACGTGTCACACACTTAGCTCTAATTGACAGCCCCCTGTAGCGGCCCCCAATTAAGGTGCCACATCAGAGCGTCCAGCAATGATCGGAATGGGATGAGCTCAATTAGATGTGCGCTAGGTGTTCGCAGGTCCACCTTGTGTCCCCTGTCGCGGCATGCAATGGACTAGCCTGACACCCCCATTTGCCTGACACCCCCAATGGTGGACTAGCCTGACACCCCCAATGGTGGACTAGCCTGACACCCCCAATGGTGGACTAGCCTGACACCCCCAATGGTGGACTAGCCTGACACCCCCAGTGGTGGACTAGCCTGACACCCCCAGTGGTGGACTAGCCTGACACCCCCCAGTGGTGGACTAGCCTGACACCACCAGTGGTGGACTAGCCTGACACCCCCCAGTGGTGGACTAGCCTGACACCCCCCAGTGGTGGACTAGCCTGACACCCCCCAGTGGTGGACTAGCCTGACACCCCCCAGTGGTGGACTCGCCGGGTCGCGTGCCAGAAGACAATGTCTCGCGGCGGTAGGTAAATAGTTTTTCAGTGGTCGTCTGCTGGTCGTCTGAGGACGTTTCGTGCAGTGACCCCCCCCCCCCCCTCCCCCCAACTCAACCAATTTGTTTTACAGGGGAGATTCTACTTTAAGGAATTGTACTTTAAAGTGTCAAATTCTACTTTAAAGTACAATTCTACTTGACACTGCTTCGCTTTACTTTTAAATCATCAAGACACACGATTGGCCTTAAAGTAAAAACCTTGACCTTACACCTCAGGTCAGGAGTTGACCCAAGGTCACAACAAACTGGCTTCACTTTGTGACAACATGACGTCATCCATCCAAAATAACCGCAGAAAGCTAAAATAAAACTTGTGTTTGATATTTTTGATGAATGTTTTAGCACACGCTAGGCTATGTTTGGGATGTGGGTTGGCATAATGCAGGGTCATTTGTACGTCCTTGACTCTAGGTCGGACTGACCTCCACTCTCTGAAGTAGTCGTGGACTTCCAAGTGTTATCTACAAATAGTACACAATTCCAGTCCATCCATATGTCATATAGACTAGAGGGCCGATATGTCATGTAGACTAGAGGGCCGATATGTCATGTAGACTAGAGGGCCGATATGTCATGTAGACTAGGGGGCTGATATGTCATGTAGACTAGATGGCCGATGCTGTGAACGGCCGACGGTGTAAAAGGCCGTCTTTCTTGGGGGAGTGGGGGGGAGCAGGGTCGTGTTTACAAATGTCATTTAAATGACAGATCGTGTGAAACTGCGACCTGTCATTTAAATGACAGATCGTGTGAAACTATGCGACCTGTCTCAAGTCCTGTTATCAACCATCAGAGAATTGGCGATGAAAATAAAAACGAAGAGTTTAAAGGCAATGTTCACTACCCCCCCCCCCCCCCACACACACACAAACACAGATATCCCACAAATCTGAGGCCAAATTTAAATATTTATTTAACTTGACTGACACCGGTCAAATTATTTTGACTTGAGATGACTTGAGATGACTTGAAGAGCTGGGGCAGTAAATTGTTCCCTCAGTAAAAGGCAGAAGTGTGTGTGGGGGTGGGGGTGGGGGGTGGGGTGTGTGTGTGGGGGTGTGTAGGGGGGTGGTGGGTGGGTGGGTGGGTGTGTGGGGTGGGGGTGGGGGTGTGTGTGTGGATGTGGGTGTGTGTGTGAGAGAGAGGTTTTTTAACAAAGAGCAGACGGAACTTTGGAAGAAAGGTAAAATGTTGAAGACAGTTAAAGATTGGAGGACTTAAAAATTAAAAAATTGGGAAATAAGTAAAAAAAATATTTGCGGGGGAATGTAAAAAAAAAGTAGGAAAAACTAAACTACGACGCTGGTAAAAACATTGAGCAGAAACGTTGAACAAAAGCCTCGCTAATTAGCTGAGATAAAAACTGCCAATTAGAAGATGTCGGTAACGTCACGACAATGGGGGGGGGGGGGGGGGGGAGGATGGGGAGGAGCGATGAACGCGCTAATATTTGTCGATAGTTGGACCAGGATTTTCCTCAGAAGGTCCTTTGATTGGCATAATGATATAGGCAGGGCATATTTACAGGGCACGGGCAGGGTATATTTACAGGGCAGTGACAGGGCATATTTACAAAAACATTCTGCGATCAAAATGACGATAGTGACGTCACACAAGCCTTCAGGTGCAGAGTTCAAAGGTTAAAACTGTTGTGACATCTACACCAAGATCTAATTAATGGCATTCAGAAATATCGTTAAACTTTGGGATGGAGTTAATCATAGCTCCAGTGGAGCTAAAGGAAGACTTGAGTGGAGCTAACCATGACCTGACCCATGTACTGATATCTTACATCTCACATCCACGTACCCCCCCCCCCCCCCCACCTAACCCCTATGTAATGACGTCCTAAATTTCACGTTCAATCCTCCCCCCTCCCCCAGTAGTTCACCACTAAATCTTTTGATGACATTAAAATACTGAGAGATTACTTCGGGATTACCTTCAGATTAGTCTGAGATTAAAGACGAAACAAAATGGTGGACGAGATTATCGACACGTTGGTCATAGATCATGACCACGACACGGTCATATATCCTGACCAGTGAGTCGCCGCCATATTGTTCCCTGACTTTTTTTTTCGCCAAGTTAAAAGCCAAAATCAGATTGTCAAGATTTGAAAATAATTTAGTCATGACACATAAAGACGTGTAATTTAGTCACCGCACATAAAGACGTAATTTAGTCATGACACATAAAGACGTGTAATTTAGTCACCGCACATAAAGATGTAACTTAGTAACGTCACACGGAGGCAAATGTTAATACAGCACCTCAGAAAACCCGAAAGTCCACAGAACTAAGGTCTGATGCAAACGGAAAAAAAGTGTGGGCAACACATACAGCACAGAAACTTGAGGACCATCAGACGACATCATACTGCAAGCCACAACAACATGGCATAATGAACGTCAGTCACTACGATTAATGGGTCAAAACCCACCAAACGATGCTGACCAATAGAAAACATTTTATATGGCAGACAAACCAACAGATAGACACACAGACAGACCGGAAGTCAGACACACACAGACAGACAGACACACACACAGACAGACGAACGGCAAGCAAGTCATAAACTCCAGGATATGCCGGCCCCAGGAATTATGAGCAGGTTGATGGATAACCCCCCCCCCCCCCCCCGGGCAGGTCAATACACGGGCGGTCTGGCATCGTATACAATCACGTGCTTCTGACGTTTGATACATGGAAATTACTGGACGGTGCTGAAATTATGGGATATCTCCAAGTAATGTCCTGTTTTAAATGTGACTGTCACGGCCATGTTTTAAAGTCAACCAATCAATAGTCGGGCAGTGGTGTGCAAAGTCACATCAGTCATGTACAGGTCAGGTCTGGTGTACAAAGTCACATCAGTCATGTACAGGTCGGCAGGTCTACAAAGTCACATCAGTCATGTACAGGCGATAGTTGACAGAACGCGACCGCGACCATAAAATGACAACATCAAATGCCAACATCAAATGCCAACATCAAATAACATCAAATGACAACATCAAATGACAACATAAAAAAACAAATGACAGCATAAAAAAACAAATGACAACATAATGTTTTCATTAAGATCAGCACAGATCCACCAATCTTATCGACAGAAACTGCTGTGAAAACACATAATTGAACTTTCCCATTTATTCCTGTATAAAGTGAGATAGACGGAGGCGGGTGAGGTAGTGACGTTGATAAGATAGACTTATGAGATGGAGGGGGGGGGGGGACGATTAGAAAAAAACGAAAATTTCCCAGGGCCCGTAACCCACGTCCACACGATATGAAAACGGAAAGCGATTTTGTTTCTGTGGATTTCACCCTGGCGATCAATCTATAATTAGCTCCAGTCTCGCTTTCATCGGGCGACGTCCACACGCAACCAATTTGTGGTGGACAGCCGCACCCTACACCACGCCAACAATGTCATACGTCATCAATAATAGAGAGAGAGACGTCATCAATAATACAGAGAGACGTCATCAATAATACAGGAAGACGTCATCCATAATACAGAGACGTCATCAATAATAGCGAGAGACGTCATCAATAATACAAAGACGTCATCAATAATCCAGGAAGACGTCATCCATAATACAGAGACGTCATCAATAATAGCGAGAGACGTCATCAATAATACAGAGAGACGCCATCAATAATACAGAGAGACGTCATCAATGATAGCGAGAGACGTCATCAATAATACAGAGACGTCATCAATAATAGCGAGAGACGTCATCAATAATACAGAGAGACGCCATCAATAATACAGAGAGACGTCATCAATGATACAGAGACGTCATCAATGATAGCGAGAGACGTCATCAATAATACAGAGACGTCATCAATAATAGCGAGAGACGTCATCAATAGCACAGAGAGACGTCATCAATGATACAGACAGACGTCATCAATAATACAGAGAGACGTCATCAATAATAGCGAGAGACGTCATCAATAATAGCGAGAGAAGTCATCAATAATACAGAGACGTCATCAATAATAGAGAGAGACTTCATCAATAATAGATAGAGATGTCATCAATAATACAGAGAGACATCAGTAATACAAAGAGACGTCATCAATAAAAGCGAGAGACGTCTTAAATAATACAGAAAGACGTTATAAATATCCGAACGGACGTCTTAAAATCAACCATAAATACGTCATAATTAAACTAGATAGATGTCATAATAAAATCAGAAATACGCTATGTATAAACCATACAGACGTCATAAATATAGCCTAAATACAACATACATAAATTAGACCTATACACGATCACTTAGATACTGCACCAAATAAAGTACCGATGACGTAACTGCCGACAAGTAGCACGACAGCAAACTGCTGTCACACCACAATGGAAGGTGAGGAATTCTGGGAAATATGGAGTATGGGTGGTGAGGAATTCTGGGAAATATGGAGTATGGGTGGTGAGGAATTCTGGGAAATATGGAGTACAGATGGAGATGGGAGGCAATATTTATTTTAGCTAAATCAGCTATTTTGATTTTAGCTAAATCAGCCATTCCCACAATCAACACAATCAACTGGCCAGTGTAAAACAAACAGATCAAACCATCCCGAAATGAAATATAGATCTGCAGAAGCTAAGTGAGAGTCTATGATTCTGTAGTTACCGCGGCGGCCAATTAATTTGATCACAACTCATTATCCCTGCTCGACTTACAGACGATCTAATCGAGAAGCAATTATGGCTTATGGGTAAAATCTGCTGAGGACAGAGTCCTGTACCGCCGAATCCCATTTCCTCTGGCCACACATCTTTCTACGGCCTCCCCCCCTCGCCTTACTAGACCAGACAGACGAACGCCACAAGCAATCGACGCCACAGACCTTCAGGCGAGAAATCGATTCCAATTAGCCCATACACTTGCTGGTCGACGATACCAATTTATATTTTCGTAGCGTAAGAACGTGCGGTATCGATATTTACTAAAAAGTTGTGAGCGGAATAAAATATGAGATGGAACACGAGGTGTATGTGCTCGAGAGAAAGAAGAATATAGTATCGATACTACGGCGAGGCAACGAATACAGTTAAGACGCAGACCTAAACTTGGGGGGGGGGGGGGCAGACTGGTGAATTCTCCAAACCGGAAGCCTCACAATGACCTTCAGGACATGACAGTGGCTGTCGTGAAGATTTTGTGGGGTCAAGTTTGATCAGCCAATCAGAATCATGGGTCATGTTTCCTGGGTCAGGGAGAGACAAAATGGCAAGTCTTCGGTCAGGTGGTCAAGCACAGTGTCCAGAGCGTGACATGGACAAAACACAAGGCCAAACATGGAAGTCGTGAGCTTACACATGGGATCTGTTGATTGCCATTCTTCCCTTGCTAGTGCGCACTCCCAGCTAGGTCCGTCCTCCCTGCCTGATGGTCAACGTCTAGCTGACCGTTCCCATCATCTCACACACAAAAAGGAACTCACGTGATCATACGTGTAAGTTGATATTTGTTGAGAGAGGGTGAGGTGGGGGGGGGGGGGAGAAAAAAAGCGAAGGTTTAAAGAACTAGATTTGCCGGAGCTTATTACAAGGCCGAGTGGCCCAAAAGTACTCATGCCCAGCGGAAATGAAAGGGGCGCCAACGGGCATCTAAAGCACCTTGTTTGGGGCGGGATGGGGAGATGGCGTCTGATTACACTGACGCCGGTCCTAGGTCCACACGGGGCAGGTTGCTATGGTAACCAAACACCAGTAGAGTGTATCGTCTACTGGAGTAAGAGAAGTCACTATGATAGACTAGAGGCTATAAGGGACGTTACTCTACTAGACTAGGGGCTATAAGTACGTTACTCTACTAGACTAGGGGCTATAAGTGACGTTACTCTACTAGACTAAGGGCTATAAGTACGTTACTCTACTAGACTAAGGGCTATAAGGGACGTTACTCTACTAGACTAAGGGCTATAAGTGACGTTACTCTACTAGACTAAGGGCTATAAGGGACGTTACTCTACTAGACTAGGGGCTATAAGGGACGTTACTCTAGAGGCTATAAGGGACGTTACTCTAGGGGCTATAAGGGACGTTACTCTAGGGGCTATAAGGGACGTTACTCTACTAGAGTAGGGTCTATAAGGGACGTTACTCTACTAGACTAGGGGCTATAAGGGACATTACTAGACTAGGGGCTATAAGGGACGTTACTCTACTAGACTAAGGGCTATAAGGAATGTTACTCCACTAGACTAAGGGCTATAAGAGACGTTACTCTACTAGACTAGGGGCTACAATAAATGGATGGTAATCTATTAGGTGAATCTACAAATGACGTCTCTTCTAAGCTAGAGTTAAAATTAGATTTTGGTTATATAACCAACATATTCATTCAACGCATACAAACTCTGGTGTCACATATATCACTTGATATACAAAAGGTAAACAAATTGATATACATATAAGGTACCAAAATAGCTTCATTGAATAGAGTGAACTATAGCAGGTAGGATCTAGACGCGGAGATTCCCGGCGCCTAATACACAAAGTTTCAATAGAGCGACATTTTCCAGTCAGCCAGTCCAGCCAGTAGAGGCAAGTATAAAGTAGAAGTGTATTTATCTGCTGGCTAGGTAGATTAGGACAGCAATAGATTAGGGCAGCGATAGGTTAGGGCAGCAACACTCAGGTGAGGGGGGTACAAGATACAGGGTGGGGGGAACCACATGGTGGGGTAAACGACATGAACAGTTAGGATGGATGCTGTGAAACATGAATAGATATGGTGTGAGTAGATTGTGTGTATATAGTGTGAGTAGATTGTGTGTATATGGTGTTATGGGGAAGGGGGGAGTTGGTACGGGGGGGGGTATGAAAATCAACTATACTGCTGTGGAAATATTTCGGGGTGTGTGTACGTGTGTGTGTGTGTGTGTGTACGTGTGTGTGTACGTGTGTGTGTGTACGTGTGTGTGTGTGTACGTGTGTGTGTGTACGTGTGTGTGTGTGTGTGTGTGTGTGTGTACGTGTGTGTGTGTACGTGTGTGTGTGTACGTGTGTGTGTACGTGCGTGTGTGTACGTGCGTGTGTGTACGTGCGTGTGTGTACGTGTGTGTGTGTGTACGTGTGTGTGTGTACGTGTGTGTGTGTGTACGTGTGTGTGTGTGTACGTGTGTGTGTGTGTACGTGTGTGTGTGTGTACATGTGTGTGTGTACGGTTGTGTGCCGATAACGTTCAGCTTCCGGAAGTAGAATTTGTCACGTGACTGACTCCCCCATCTCCCCAGACGCCGTGATGGAACAGATCTGACTCCAAGGTCCGCTAGTGACGTCAATCATGCTGACGCCTGACGACTCGCTACTTGCTTGCGTCACTGCGTCCATTTGACGCACTTTAGTAATGACGGATTTCATTTAGATCGGATGGAAGTTCTCTTTCAGATAGATTCTCTCCCTATCTCTTTCAGAGATATATATATATATAATATATATATATATATATATATATATATATATATATATATATATATATATATATATATATATATATATATATATATATATTTATATGTGTGTGTGTATGGGTGTGTGTATTGTGTCAAAGGTACTGGAATAAAATTCAGTTTTTACCCCCCCCCCTCCCCACCCGCGGGCCATCTCAATTACAGTTGAGCGAACGACTAAGAAGAAAGACAGATATTACTGGGAGAATTGGTTTATTGCAATAAACACCACAGTCAATTACGCCTTGTCGGTGCGTAAATACATAACTAGGTTACAGCCCCCCCCCTACTCGCCCGGTATATGCAAATAGTTTTGGTCACAATATTTTTTCTGCCCTAGATTATGTATATATATATATATATATATATATATATATATATATATATATATATATATATATATATATATATATATATATATATATCTATATATATATATATATATATATATATATATATATATGCAGCATGAATAGTTAGCGAGAATATAATCTTTATTCTTTAAAATTGGACTGCAAAAACTTCAAGGCCTAGAGTCTAAAAGAGGACAGACCACAGAGGACTGTTGTCAATGAGAAGTTAAAGTTGCAACGGTGACCTACCCCCCATTTTCGGACACTTATATCGAAGCGAAAAGCTGATTATATCAGCCACCACCGGCCGAAAATCCAATTCAACTTTCCAGCAACTGCCAATCAAATTCGAAAAGCGACGTTTTAAAAAAGTGACACTTGTCACAATTTTTTGACACATTACACTCGGGCTAAAAATCTGACCAATTGAATTACTTCAAGCAAAAAACACCAATGTACCCAGAGTTGAATTTTTTGGAAATGTAATTTTTTTTTGTTTACTACATTTTAGACAGGTTCCCCCCCCCCCCCCGCTTCTCCCCCCCCCCCCCCCCCACACCAGGGGCAACCACTCTCCCCATTTTTTAGGCCACCAGTTTCAACTTTGAGACCCCAGCATTAGCCTACAACCCCCCCCCCCTACAAAACCAATCCCCCTATACCAACCCGCTGAAGCGACCATCTGAAGCGAAACTCCAATATCTATCGATTCAGGGTTTGAGTGCCACTAAAACTAATTCCATTCCTTCAAAAGATGGGTAGGCATGGCGCACAAATCTGACGGCTCCGCGCGGCTCAAAGAATTTATTGAGCCAACTGGGCCACAGAAACCATTTCATCGTGACGACAGTCAGATGGCCGAGAAACTCAGCTGGCCGTGACTAAATGGTTTCGTACAAAAAAGATTCAAGGGATACGATACAGAAATGTAGGTATACAATTGACAAATGTAGGTATACAATGGACGTATATATGTATACAATAGACATATGTAGGTGTACAATAGACATAGTAGGTATAGGTAGATGGCAGCGCCCTGAGAATGGCGAAAAAGAATCAAGTGACGTTTCTTGTCCAGCAATTAGGTCTAGAGTCTAGATCAACACACAAACAGACATACATACACATGTAAATGTACACAGTGAGTGTATGTCACAACACACTAACACAACCCAAGACCGAGCCTAATCGAGTTGTGGGAGCCGACGGCTCCATCACCTTCGATCTCTCTACCCCCACCGACCCCCCCCCACCCCCACCCCCAACTTTCTATTGAATGGTCACGTGACCACAAGAGCTGGAATCAGACAGGAAACAAAACCCTCACGCCGAGGGCGAAAGTCTGGGTAATGTCCCGACACACATTCTAAATGTCCCGACACACATTCTAAATGTCCCCGACACACATTCTAAATGTCCCGACACACATTCTAAATGTCCCCGACACACATTCTAAATGTCCCGACACACATTCTAAATGTCCCGACACACATTCTAAATGTCCCGACACACATTCTAAATGTCCCGACACACATTCTAAATGTCCCGACACACATTCTAAATGTCCCGACACACATTCTAAATGTCCCGACACACATTCTAAATGTCCCGACACACATTCTAAATGTCCCGACACACATTCTAAATGTCCCGACACACATTCTAAATGTCCCGACACACATTCTAAATGTCCCGACACACAATCCAAATGTCCCGACACACATTCTAAATGTCCCGATACACAATCCAAGTGACTAGCGACAAAATATCCAAATGTCGAAAGAAAATGTTGCGCTGACTTCCTATTATGGGAAAACCTGGAACAATTCATAGAGTTTACTTTTGGAAATGTTAAGTGGTTATCGTGACTGGACATCTACTGTCATGTCATCATGGTGGTGTCAGGTCATCATGTCATCATGGTGGTGTCAGATGGTGTCATGTCATCGCGGTGGTGTCAGGTCACACATGATGGGGTCGGGTCAGCTTGTGGGGTGAGGTCAACCTGAACGTCTTACAATTCGAGATTTGGTGAGGGAGTTGGCGACTGGGGGGGGGGGGGGGTCGTTTTAATCAGGTTAAATTAATACTTCCGGTTAAAACTACCGGTTAACGTGACCTTGAGATTAGTATCGTGATGATCTCGCGTGAGACGGGAATCTCGTGACACCGCCTTCAACTGTTTTAATTTGTGGACTTGTGGTAGGGTGTCATTGTCGGCATTAGCAGCTCGGCTCTGGAGACTTTGGGGTACCTTCACGGCATTGTTGTGGCAAGTCCTGCTTGTTGAGTCGTGTCAGGAAATTGATTTGTACTTTTCCATGGTGCTGATTGGTTGTATCTTGGTTCTGTATGGGTTGTGTCCTGGTTTACCTAGGTTGTGTCTAGTCTATGTTTGTATTCTTTAGTTCGCCCATACCCAGCATTAGTAACAAAACTTTAGACTTACGTCATTGAGAGATGACGTCATGGAGAGATGACGTCAAATGGCTGTTCGAGTGTGAAACTTCACGTTGATTAATATCGAACAGAGGGAAGGGGGGGGGGGGGGGGGTGGAAGGCAGCGAGAGGACATGAGGGAGGGAGGGGTAATGAAGGGGGAGGGCACAGTTCTATGAATGTAGGTGAAGATCGTACCGATGGAAAGAACGACGGAACTACGGGAAAAGATTGAGGCAAAAATCTGGAGATGACGTGACAGATAGCTTAAATGTATGTCAGAGAAAGATAGATCTGTAGACACATTGATGGGATACACAGCAGGGATGAGTTATCTAATTAGATAAGTCTACAGATAGACGAACAACTCGGCGAACAGAAAACATAAACATTGATGAAATAATTGTTCATCATGTCACAACTTTATGTAATGCACCGAGTTAATTGACTTGAATCCAGCTTCAGGTCAATAGTGAGTCAATTGGTCTGGACATAGGGTCATTCAATAACTAAATAACCTTTCATCTTTAATAAACTTGTGAAAACTATAAATAGAACAAATGCTCACACTTAGCATATCAACAGACGTATTGTACTCCAGGTTCATTGTAATTAAGGTAATTAGCCTAATTACACCTGGGTTAATCAGACACGGATGACTGCACACCTCATGAAATATGTAACAGGTGCTGAGGTATGACGTCACCTGGTGTGGTGACGTAGTCATTGTCTCACCTTTGTGGTGACCTGGTGATTGTCTCACCTTTGTGATGACCTGTGGATTGTCTCACCTTTGTGGTGGTGGTGGGGGTGAGTGGTGGTGGTAGTGGTAGTGGTGGTGATGGTGGGTGAGTGGTGGTGGCGGGGGGGTGAGTGGTGGTGGGGGTGAGTGGTGGTGGTGGGGGTAAGTAGTGGTAGGGGGGTGAGTGGTGGGAATTTGAACTTAAAAGTTATTAAAGTGAGTGTGATGTTCCCTGGGCTTTAGCTAACACCCGCCAGTTTCATGCAAGATTTGTTTTATCCTTTACAATGGTCAACACCGCCCCCACCCCTCCCCCTTTAGACACCCCAAATTGTCCACACCCCTGATCCCACTCACAAGGAAGGCACGTGATCCCATACACAAGGATGGCACGTGATCCCACACACAAGGATGGCACGTGATCCCATACACAAGGATGGCACGTGATCCCATACACAAGGATGGCACGTGATCCCACACACAAGGATGGCACGTGATCCCATACACAAGGATGGCACGTGATCCCACACACAAGGATGGCACGTGATCCCATACACAAGGATGGCACGTGATCCCATACACAAGGATGGCACGTGATCCCATACACAAGGATGGCACGTGATCCTACACACAAGGATGGCACGTGATCCTACACACAAGGATGGCACGTGATCCCATACACAAGGATGGCACGTGATCCTACACACAAGGATGGCACGTGATCCCATACACAAGGATGGCACGTGATCCTACACACAAGGATGGCACGTGATCCTACACACAAGGATGGCACGTGATCCTACACACAAGGATGGCACGTGATCCCACACACAAGGATCGCTCTGTAACCAAGTTTCTAATTGGACAACACATCGAACAGTAGCGAGGTGGAAAAATAATTTGGGAGTCAGTCGCGGGGAGGGGTGGGGAACGACTAAGGGTGGGCCGTGGGGTGGGGGTGTCTAAGAGGATGGCGGTCAAAAATAGAAGCTTAAGCACGAAGCCAAGTAGAAAAAGTAATTTGTACTTCAGTCTGCTTGAGAGGGATCTCTTGTATCAGTAACTTTTTTTTTCATAACCATCATCATATGTCTCTCTCTCTCCCATATACCAACATCATCTGTCTCTCTCTCTCTCTCTCTCAATAGATATACCAGCATCGTCTGTCTCTCTCTCAATAGATATACCATCTTCATCTCTCTCTCTCTCTCAATAGAAATACCAGCATCATCTGTCTCTCCCGATAGATATACCACAATCATCTGTCTCTCTCAATAGTTATACCATCATCATCTGTCTCTCTCTCAAAAGTTATACCACCATCATCTGTCTCTCCCAATAGATATACCATCATCATCTGTCTCTCTCTCAATAGTTATACCACCATCATCTGTCTCTCCCAATAGATATACCATCATCATCTCTCTCTCCCCATAGAAATACCAACATCATCTGTCTCTCCCGATAGATAAACCAGCATCATATGTCTGTCACACATCACACGTCTTTTTTCTCCAGATCATCAGATTTTTAAATTTATATCTGAGAGTACAGATTGGTTTACATCTTAGCCTAAACCCAACCCTTACTCCAAAGCCTAAACCCAACCCTTACTCCAAAGCCTAAACCCAACCCTTACTCCAAAGCCTAAACCCAACCCTTACTCCAAAGCCTAAACCCAACCCTTACTCCAAAGCCTAAACCCAACACTAAACCCAACCTTTACTCCAAAGCCATTAAACCCAACGCTTCCTCAATAGATGATATTTTCGCGGCTCCCGACATAACAGGAAATCACTATCTATACATACATATATGTATATATATATATAATGTATATCGGGTAGTTATCAATGAAATATTAGTTTTCTGGTGAAACATCCCCCCACCCCCACCCAGCGAGTATTGATTAGCTCGGAGAATTTTTCTATCGTTAACAACTTCTGGACTATGTCGGCACGGGTCGACACCCCAGCTAACACCCTACACCCCGGGGTGACACCCCAGCTAACACCCTACACCCCACACCCCGGGTCTCCCAGCCAATGCTAGGTGACACTCCAGCGATAGGTGACACTCCAGCGGTACTAATTAAACACCCAGACCACAAGTGGGGTGGGGGGGGGGCGAGAATGAGGGTGGGGGAGGGGGTCTTTAGTGTCTCCAGGGCTACAGGGGGAGGTAATGTGACCTATATTTACAGCAACAGTCCAACGGTCCCATCGTTGTACGGGCTGCTAACTACAACGGTAGCCTACAACCTAAGGTTTAAACCTACCCAACTCTAAACCTAGCACCTAAACCTACTAGCCCCTTAACCTGCGATACAACTTTTTAAACACGAAAAACTGCAATTTAAATGTACTCACATCTAAACCTGAAAACTTCTGAACCCGTTGTCTTGAACCTACTGAACCCGTTGTCTTGAACCTACTGACGTAAAGCCCATGACTCAACCCTACCAACCACTAGACTAAAACCTTTCAACCTTGAACCCTAGCCTTTAACCTCAACTTTAAGCACACATCCTTAAGCCAAGCTTTCAAACAATTATCGATTTCTTCCTCCTCCTCATGGCCGCCCGGACAATGCCGGTTGGCCGGACAAAGCCGGTAAAAATTGAAAAAACATGTATCCTGTCTCGGCGCATTGTCCTGCCACGCTCCCGCTCCATCGGGCCACGGCAGGAAGCTGCAGGTACCTGCAGGAACCTGCAGGGAAGCTCAACCGAGCAAAGGCTCAACGGATGAGGCGTGGTGGCAAGTGTGAAAGATCTGGGGTCGGGGTGGGGTTGGGGGTCGCTGGTGTGTCTGATCGACGGAAAACTTGCAAGATTTTCTTCCCATGTCACGTGACTAGTGGACCAATCAAATCGTTGCGTCGTTTCTCGTCTGAAGGTTTGACAAATGACACAACTTCCGTTGACAAGTTCCGGGCTATTAGTCACCGGTCGGCTGCAAACTTGTCGTAGAATGGGCAAACTTGCCATTTGGTAGATGACCCGTGGAACCAATGATTTCCCCGCCCCCCCCCCCGACTCCGGGGGTACCGGAGCATGCACCCAATGACCCGTGGCTGGGTACCATCTAGACTCCCTGGGTACAGTGGGTGCAACAACATCACCAACAACACAACACCAACAATACATCACCAACAACAAAACACCAACAATACAACACCAACAACACATCACCACCAACACCAACAATGGCGGTGCTAATGGAACCCCCGACACCAGCAACAAACCATCACCAGCCCCCCCCCCCCCCCTCCCTACTAATCTCTCGACGTTTCAAAAGATAATAAACAAACCTTACAAATGTGAAGAGCAGCAAGAGAAATGCGCGGGATCTGGTGCAGACGACAACTAACGGCCCATAACTCCGGTTTGTTTTGTTTGAACGTCGTAACAAGTGCTGCGGTTTCTTTGTCAAGTGCGCATGCGCTGAGTGGGCGGGGGTGGGGGGGGGGGGGGGGGCACGTGGTAGTTATCAAAACAGAACAAAAAAAAACGACTGGCACAAATTGGAGGCCAATATCTGACCACGCTAATGGAGGTTGATGGTGCTGGGACTTCATCACACAACACTAGCACTGGTCCACACAAGGATTGGTCTACAGAACATCGGGATTGTTCCATAGAACACCACGTTAGACCTTTGTATGTGCAAGCAGAATGGTAGGTCATGTGGTTTTTGTTGTATAGAGCATAGATCTAGCTCTAAGGGACATAAGGTTTGTTCTATACACATCTGTAGGGGGAAGATGGGAGCAGTGTATGGTGGGAAGACATAGACGGCGAACGAGCACTGGTCATAAATCATTGTACCGGAGAACCTAAGACATTCAATGACATCTGTCAGACAGACAAGATAAATAGACAATAGATCCCGGACAGACATTTTAAGATGGCTGGTTAACACACAGACTAGCGAGCAGACTAGCGGGCAGACAGACTAGCGAGCAGACTAGCGGGCAGGCAGACTAGCGGGGCAGACAGACTAGCGGGCAGACAGACTAGCGGGCAGACAGACTAGCGAGCAGACAGACTAGCGGGAAGACAGACTAGCGGGAAGACAGACTAGCGAGCAGACTAGCGGGCAGACAGACTAGCGGGCAGACAGACTAGCGGGCAGACAGACTAGCGGGCAGACAGACTAGCGGGCAGACAGACTAGCGGGCAGACAGACTAGCGGGCAGACAGACTAGCGGGCAGACAGACTAGCGGGCAGACAGACTAGCGGGCAGACAGACTAGCGGGCAGACAGACTAGCGGGCAGGCGATCTTATAATATACATAAGTCTCATTTGAGGAACATGTTCCCTCTAAACCTTACGTTGGAGGAACGTCCTCTAAACCTTCTACCCTGGAGGAACATGTTCCCTCTAAACCTTACGTTGGAGGAACGTCCTCTAAACCTTCTACCCTGGAGGAACATGTTCCCCCTAAACCTTGTACACTGGAGGACAATGTCCCCCCACGCACCTTCCCTCCACCAACCTCTGGGGCTGGACAAGGAACAAGATGACAGACGACGTTAACTGCCCCCACGGTCCGTCCACGTTAACTACCCCCACGGTCCGTCCATTGATCGGGAATTTCCGGAACTTTATTTATGTCGACAACAGTTGCACCTTGGGCATCATTGACCGTGGGCATTTTTGGCAGGGAACATCACAGCCACACTAATGGTCAGGGAACATCACAGCCACACTAATGGTCAAGGAACATCACCCCCACACTAAAGGGCAGGGAACATCACCCCCACACTAAAGAGCAGGGAACATCACCCCCACATTAAAGGGCAGGGAACATCACGCCCACACTAAAGGTCAGGGAACATCACACCCACACTAAATGTCAGGGAACATCACAGCCACACTAAATGTCAGGGAACATCACAACCACACTAAAGGTCAGGGAACATTACGGACTTGATATAGCCTTAACTGTTACATAATATGACAGATGTTGATGTTTTACATAATATGATAGATGTTGATGTGTTACATAATATGGTAGATGCTGATGTTTTACATAATATGGTAGATGTTGATGTGTTACATAATATGGTAGATGTTGATGTTGAAAACTTGACCATTGACCCACTGATTAAAACTTGTGTTTTTTCTAAACTTGTCATCTTTGAAATGTGTCCGTTTGTGCATTGACACAAGAGACACGGTAGATGACCCAACGACTTGAAATGACAATAAAATGAAACAAATGACAAAAAAAAGAAGCGGCACAAATGACACAATGACATGCGACACAAATGACACAATGACATGCGACACAAATACACAACGACATACACACAAGGGCTCAATTCTTAGTCCCACCGTTGGTTCCTTGCAAGGTTCCCCAAAAGCTTTAACTCTAAAACAAGATCAAAAAGTTGAAATTCAAGGTCAAGCAAGGCCATTTGACTGAAGAAATCGCAGACGATTTGCATATGTTCCCGCCATTTCTAACAGCTGCTTAAGTTAAACGCCTCAGGCACCAAGAACGATTTGTACTCAATATGCTTGGAGGATGTGGGCGAGTTGATTTTGGACGAGTCCAATACAGCAGAGGTGGGGTTTTCTGTTGGCGGTGGGGTTTTCTGTTGGCCGTGGGGTTTTCTGTTGGCGGTGGGGTTTTCTGTTGGCGGTGGGCTTCAAATAAGTAATCGACTTGTGTAGTAAATAAGAAATCGACTTGTGTAGTAAATAAGTAATCAAATATTGTAGTAAATAAGTAATCGACTTATGTAGTAAATAAGTAATCGACTTGTGCAGTAAATAAGTAATCGACTTGTGTAGTAAATAAGTAATCGACTTGTGTAGTAAATAAGTAATCAAATTGTGTAGTAAATAAGTAATCGACTTATGTAGTAAATAAGTAATCGACTTGTGTAGTAAATAAGTAATCGACTTGTGTAGTAAATAAGTAATCGACTTGTGTAGTAAATAAGTAATCGACTTGTGCAGTAAATAAGTAATTAACTTGTGTAGTAAATAAGTAATCGACTTGTGTAGTAAATAAGTAATCGACTTGTGAAATACATAAGTAGTCGATGAGGAAGCAAACATGTAAAAAATAAAACAGGTAAACAATCCTTTATGATAGCAAGCCTTTAAGCACTGAACAAGAAACTAAAACAAAGTTTCTTTCAGGAATTAAATGTTTAGATTTTGAAATCTCTGAAACATTTTTGTCACAAAAGTTTTTTTTAAAGATGCAACGTTTGATTTACTTCCTTTTGCTTTAATGCATGTAAATACCAGTTATTATAAAGCTTTTTATACTTGTTATGTGCATTATTTTTAATAATTAACAATTTTAAAAAGAAGAGACAGATAGAAAGAAAGACTTAGAGATAGACAGAAAGAAAGACGGACGGACATTATTATTTACGTAAAAGCTTTTATAATACGAAATAAAAGGATATTGCACCTTTTCCACTCTAGCTTACACGTAATTGGTCAATATTGGACACCACAAAATTATACGCTAAGGCAATACCAATCAATTATACGAAAAGTTTACAAACAAAATTTTATTAAAATATTATACTAAACATGTAACCGCAAGATTATTTACATGATTATGCAGCAAATATACGCTTAAAGTGTCTGATTAATTAAAACCTACCACAAACCTACAGGGGTCATCCATAAATGACGTCATTCTTTTTTTGACGATTTTTACCTCCCCCCTCCCCTCCGTCACACGTCGTCACAAAAAGCCAGCCCCCCCCCCCTAAAATGACGACACACCTCAGCCTACAACCCCCCTCAAAATTGCAGTTGAATTTTTTTAAAGCATTGATATTTTTCTAAAAACTTGTCTAAACTATTACAATTTATTAAAACAGTTATCTAAAACGCGAAATAACGTCTAAATTTCGTTTTCTAACATTGCTTTTTTATAATGCAAAAGTGTGACGTCGCAACATCTGGACCCCCCCCCCTCCCCCACATCACACATCGTCACAAAATTACGGACCCCCCCCCCCTCACCCCTACGAGTGTGACGTCATTCATGGATGACCCCACAACAGCATCTAGTTAACCTCACGAATTAATTAAAACCTACCACAAACCTACAACAGTATCTAGTTAATCTCACGGATTAATTAAAACCTACCAGAAACCTACAACTGTATCTAGTTAACCTCACTGATTAATTAAAACCTACCACAAACCTTTAAAAAAAATCCACGAATGTTTGACTGCGCTACCACCCCGAGCTTTGATTACACACCTTAATTACAGAGGTAAACACAACTCAAATATCCCTTTATCTCCCCTGAATGGGGTAATTTCCCTTGTTTGCTTATTCATTACATCGGTGGCCGTTTGTGTAAGGTCGATTTAATTACAAGGAGCGATGACTCCATTGTTTAGTAGGTTTGTATAGATTCCCCTACCGCTCTGACGTAGGCGGTCATTCATTATTTGAAAACCTCAAATTTTTGACGATTTATCAAATCATTTTCAACACGCTATAAGAATAGTTTAAGTTTTTAGTGTTTGGGGAGCTGGGGACGGGGAGGGGAGATGGGGGCGGGGAGGTCATACAGTAACCACCCACACACAAAGCTGTGAGTGAAGGATATTGCGTGGTGCACAATTTTAAATGAACCCATTCATTCACGTTTTTTACTAGCTTAAATCTCTCCGTTTAACGGATAGATTTTTTCTTGTAAAGTTTTTTCTTCATTTTCACGATCAAGGGACACAATAGCGTCGACTGAGGTGAACTTTTTTATTTCTGTTGCCTTGGTGACCTTTTCAAACTCGGGATTAGAGAAGAAACTAAGCAGAACATATGCAGGAAAATGGTGCGTCCTTTAAGTCTAGAATCCAATTGTTGATTTTATCGTCAAAGAACGATAGTTGGGAAAACAATATTTGGTTGAGTAGTAATGTAGGGATCGGTAGGGTAGTGTGGGGGTGGCGGTAGTGTGGGGATGGCGGTAGTGTGGGGATGGCGGTGGTGTGGGGGGTAGGTTAGTGTGGGGGGTAGGTAGTGTGGGGTGGGGGTAGTGTGGGGGTGGGGGTAGGGTAGTGGAGTGGCTCACTGCGCCGCTGAAACATGACGGAGCCGCGATAGAACCAAGGTCGGAGCCGTCATAGAACCGTGACGGAGCCTTTATAGAGCCAAGGTCATTATCAGAGCCACAATTTACAGCGTCCATGGGGGGGGGGGGTATTGGAGGGGAATGAAACAACATAAAATAAGGGCGATTATCTACAGGAGTTATGGATCTTTCAAATGGATCGGTGGGAAAGATTTGAATCTTGAATAGAAATTCTTCTAGAAGACTCTGGGACAGTTTCCTGTACGGGGGGGGGGGGGGGGGGCTAACGAGCTGCTGACACTTATTTTAGTTTCTGTCTAATATTGTCTGTGTGTAACAATATAATGAGGCACTTCTAATCATGGAAAGAGAATTTTAGTTTTTGTTTTTCTTTAAACAGACGGTGGTAGAAATAATCCTGGATCTTTGGGAATACATAAACACACACATGTAAACAAACATACGTGTGACATACACATGTAAACAAACATACGTGTGACATACACATGTAAACACACATACGTGTGACATAAACATACACATGTAAACACACATACGTGTGACATAAACATACACATGTAAACAAACATACGTGTGACATAAACATACACATGTAAACACACATACGTGTGACATAAACATACACATGTAAACACACATACGTGACATAAACATACACATGTAAACACACATACGTGTGACATAAACGTACACATGTAAACACACATACGTGACATAAACATACACATGTAAACACACATACGTGTGACATAAACATACACATGTAAACAAACATAGTGTGACATAAGCATACACATGTAAACACACATACGTGTGACATAAACATACTTATGTAAACACATGCGTGTGGCTAAACTGTAAACTGTAAAAATTCCAGCTTCGATAGACTTAGAAATGTCCCCAATTTCAGCTCTAATAGATTGTAAAAATGTCCATAATTCCAGCTCTTACAGACTGTAAAAATATCCCTATTTCAATCTTTTTAAGACTGTAAAATTGTCCTTAATTATGTTCCTATAAATAGACCCCCCCCCCCCCCACCCCCCCTGATTTGTGTCTAGTTGCCGCTTCAAGCATGATTTGTCTGGCCGCGCGTCCAGCCAATTCGATGGCAAATTTTGGCCGGACACTTGGAGCCCCTCGTCCCCCCCCCCTTCAACAAGCGGACACTCTGAGGCCCCCCCCCTCAACAAGCGGACACTCGGAGCCCCTCGGCCCCCCCTCAACAAGAAGACTTGATCAAATCGAACCGATATTCGCATCTTGTTGATTCATGTGTATACACAGTCTATGAGTCATCGAGGTTCTAGACTTATATCACACCGATCCTAGGCCAACCCCATCAGGCCAACCCGATCCTAGGCCAACCCGATCCTAGGCCAACCCGATCCTAGGCCAACCCGATCCCAACCAACACCGATCTTTGGTCAACCCGATTCTAGGCCAACCCCATCAGGCCAACCCGATCCTAGGCCAACCCGATCCTAGGCCAACCCCATCAGGCCAACCCGATCCTAGGCCAACCCGATCCTAGGCCAACCCGATCCTAGGCCAACCCGATCCTAGGCCAACCCGATCCTAGGCCAACCCGATCCTAGGCCAACCCGATCCTAGGCCAACCCCATCAGGCCAACCCGATCCTAGGCCAACCCGATCCTAGGCCAACCCGATCCTAGGCCAACCCGATCCTAGGCCAACCCCATCAGGCCAACCCGATCCTAGGCCAACCCGATCCTAGGCCAACCCGATCCTAGGCCAACCCGATCCTAGGCCAACCCCATCAGGCCAACCCGATTCTAGGCCAACCCGATCCTAGGCCAACCCGATCCTAGGCCAACCCGATCCCAACCAACACCGATCTTTGGTCAACCCGATTCTAGGCCAACCCCATCCCACCCCACACTGACCCCCCAGCCAACCCGGTCCCAACCCACACTAACCCCCAGCCCACACTAACCCCCAGCCCACACTAACCCCCAGCCCACACCGATCCTAGGCCAACCCGATCCTAGGCCAACCCGATCCTAGGCCAACCCGATCCCAGCCCACACCCACACTGACCCCAGGCCAACCCGATCCCTGAGGAAATAAACATCTCCGCCGTAAGACAGGTGAAGTAGAGTCAATCTGCGATCGATCACCCCCCCCCCCCCAGTAAACGTCACTGTCGCTGGTGTGATAGAGGCTGTGAGTGTTGAGTGAAGTGTGGGACCATTCAACATACATGTGATGTATGTGTGGAGCCCTGTGTGTGATGTGTGATTTGTGTGTGATGTGTGATTTATGTGTGATGTGTGTAGCCGTGTATGTGATGTGTAAACACAAAAGCTCCCAGTAAGAAACTTGACCCCACGACCTCAAACAAAACACCGGAAACACGTCACAAAGTAAACATGGCGATGTAATTATGTATTCGTGAACTCACGTTTTGTTTCGCTCTGTCCTGGCCACTTCCTGTTGGGCAGACGTCCATACACTGAAACAGAGAAATCAGACGTGAGTTGCAGCAAGGTTTGTGCTGACAGAGTTATCCCCGGCTAATGCAGTTATCGTCCCCTGCTTAATTATTCTATTTATATCCCGTTGATAGCTCTGTTAATGAATAAAATTTGCAGGCTAAATAGTTTTAGCGCAGAAAATTGAGGTGTTATTACGTAATTATTTTCTCAATGATCAAAAAATGTGAGTACACTTTATATAAGTAAAAATATAAATCAAGCAATTATTCTTATCTGTCTGTTAAATTAATGCCAAAATCTTTTGGTGATTAATGGACCATTTGATGGTCGTTAGGTCATCTACCCCCATGAGATAGTCGTTTGGTCATCTACCCCCATGAGATAGTCGTTTGGTCATCTACCCCCCATGTGATAGTCGTTAGGTCATCTACCCCCCTAACGTGATAGTCGTTAGGTCATCTACCCCCCTAATGTGATAGTCGTTAGGCCATCTAACCTTAATGTGATAGTCGTTAGGTCATCTACCCCCCATGTGATGGTCGTTAGGTCATCTAACCCCCACCCCCCATGTGATAGTCGTTAGGTCATCTAGCCGCTAATTAATGAACGATGCCATTTAAAGACATCAATACTTGATGAATGACAGCTGACACGATGCCCCCTACGACAAAATGTCCAACAGCTACACTAAAAATGTTATTGCACAATTTGTAAAAACATCAGGCACATTCGCTGGGCCGTTGAGAAAAAATTCCTCGTCAAATATTTGACCACTCTAACAGAGGAACATTTTCAATTCATTCTCTAATTCTCTTTGTTACAAACACATCTCACAGCGTTTCAAGTACCACAACATCGACAGCAGCATGAGGCACCGCGGCACCACGCCAACATGAGGTGGCACATCAAGCACCACAACATCACCAGGTCACTCTCCACAACAATTGAACTCAACTCATGTTGGTTTTTAATTAGTCTTAATCTAATTGGATTTCGACCAAACTTGGTTGATTAATTGCCAACAATTTTATTTGATGCCGCCGGGGTAAGGATGTGACCGATTTAATGACGTCATCAATTTAGTTTATCTTAGGTTCAGTCTATGATGTCTAGGTAAAGGGGGTGGGTGGGGGGCGGCAGGGTGAAGGGGACGCACTACACAGCAACATAAGATGGGGGGGGGGGGGCTCCACACCAATATAAGGGTGGGAGGGGGGGGGGGACTAAAACAAAATGTATCTTCAAAACAACTTGCAGACTACATATGTGTTGAAACTCGCGTTGAAAGATGGTTTGGATGAAATGGAAAGCAATATAGTTCAACTTAACCTTTATAGCAATAAAGTGTGGTGAAGTTTCTAGCAGTTAAGTTTCTAGCAGTAAAGTTTCTAGCAGTAAAGTTTCTAGCAGTAAAGTTTCTAGCAGTAAAGTTTCTAGCAGTAAAGTTTCTAGCAGTAAAGTTTCTGGCAGTAAAGTTTCTGGCAGTAAAGTTTCTAGCAGAAAAGTTTCTAGCAGTAAAGTTTCTAGCAGTAAAGTTTCTAGCAGAAAAGTTTCTAGCAGTAAAGTTTCTAGCAGTAAAGTTTCTAGCAGTAAAGTTTCTAGAAGTGAAGTTTCTAGAAGTGAAGTTTCTGGCAGTAAAGTTTCTAGCAGTAAAGTTTCTAGCAGTAAAGTTTCTAGCAGAAAAGTTTCTAGCAGTAAAGTTTCTGGCAGTAAAGTTTCTAGCAGTAAAGTTTCTAGCAGTAAAGTTTCTAGCAGTAAAGTTTCTAGCAGTAAAGTTTCTAGCAGAAAAGTTTCTAGCAGTAAAGTTTCTAGCAGTAAAGTTTCTAGCAGTAAAGTTTCTAGAAGTGAAGTTTCTAGAAGTGAAGTTTCTGGCAGTAAAGTTTCTAGCAGTAAAGTTTCTAGCAGTAAAGTTTCTAGCAGAAAAGTTTCTAGCAGTAAAGTTTCTGGCAGTAAAGTTTCTGGCAGTAAAGTTTCTAGCAGTAAAGTTTCTAGCAGTAAAGTTTCTAGCAGTAAAGTTTCTAGCAGTAAAGTTTCTAGCAGTAAAGTTTCTGGAAGTGAAGTTTCTAGAAGTGAATTTTCTGGCAGTAAAGTTTCTAGCAGTAAAGTTTCTAGCAGTAAAGTTTCTAGCAGAAAAGTTTCTAGCAGTAAAGTTTCTGGCAGTAAAGTTTCTAGCAGTAAAGTTTCTAGCAGTAAAGTTTCTAGCAGTAAAGTTTCTAGCAGTAAAGTTTCTAGCAGTAAAGTTTCTAGCAGTAAAGTTTCTAGCAGTAAAGTTTCTAGCAGTAAAGTTTCTAGCAGTAAAGTTTCTAGCAGAAAAGTTTCTAGCAGTAAAGTTTCTAGCAGTAAAGTTTCTAGCAGTAAAGTTTCTAGCAGTAAAGTTTCTAGCAGTAAAGTTTCTAGCAGAAAAGTTTCTAGCAGTAAAGTTTCTAGCAGTAAAGTTTCTAGCAGTAAAGTTTCTAGCAGTAAAGTTTCTAGCAGTAAAGTTTCTAGCAGAAAAGCGTAGTAAATGGTCCCCAACGAGAATAGTCTTAACATGCCCTTTAATTTTTTGAAAATCTGTATGTGGTGTAATATGGCTATATTGTGTGGTTTTTGTAATATGGCTATATTGTGTGGTTTTGTAATATGTCTATATTGTGTGGTTTTGTAATGTGGCTATATTGTGTGGTTTTTGTAATATGGCTATATTGTGTGGTTTTTGTAATGTGGCTATATTGTGTGGTTTTTGTAATGTGGCTATATTGTGTGGTTTTTGTAATATGGCTATATTGTCTGGTTTTTGTAATGTGGCTATATTGTGTGGTTTTTGTAATATGGCTATATTGTCTGGTTTTTGTAATGTGGCTATATTGTGTGGTTTTTGTAATATGGCTATATTGTCTGGTTTTTGTAATATGGCTATATTGTCTGGTTTTTGTAATGTGGCTATATTGTGTGGTTTTTTGTAATATGGCTATATTGTCTGGTTTTTGTAATGTGGCTATATTGTCTGGTTTTTGTAATATGGCTATATTGTGTGGTTTTTGTAATATGGCTATATTGTGTGGTTTTTGTAATATGGCTATATTGTGTACTTTTTTGTAATATGGCTATATTGTGTGGTTTTTGTAATATGGCTATATTGTGTGGTTTTTGTAATATGGCTATTTTGTGTGGTTTTTGTAATATGGCTATTTTGTGTGGTTTTTGTAATATGGCTATATTGTGTTGTTTTTGTAATGTGGCTATATTGTGTGGTTTTTGTAATGTGGTTATATTGTGTGGTTTTTGTAATGTGGCTATATTGTATGGTTTTTGTAATGTGGCTATATTGTGTTGTTTCTATACACCCAACCATAGTGTTCCTGAAGTGAAAGTTCGAATTCCGGGTAGACGTAAAGAAATATAAAATGTTGCCTTAAACACAATTTTTTTTTCTTCAAGTTTTACATTCGAACTTTCATAACGTTGATTCACACAATGTTGCATTGCACAATTTTTTCTCAGCATGAATTTTTTTACGGCCGCTTTGAAGGCGAAATTTACAAAAACATTTTTTTATCCACGTCAACATTAATGATGAGGGTTGGGGAAGGGAGGGGGAGGGAGAGGGGGAGGGAGAGGGGGAGGGAGATGGGAAGGGAGAGGGGGAGGGGCAACTCACACCAAACTCGGCAGATGCCATTTCTGAGAGGGGCGGCCATCTTGGGTCATGACGCCTTGAGTCACGCATGGAATTCTACACACAAACCGATGACGTTATTGTGAAATGAGCGCTCATGTTTATTTACAATTGAATTAAACGTGGGATGGGCCAGACACTTTGCCATGGCAAACAAATGTCAAGGTCTACTGGGTCAGGCTGGCGTTAAATTTATTGGCGTTCAATTTATTGGCGTTCAATTTATTGGCGTTCAATTTATTGGCGTTCAATTTATTGGCGTTCAATTTATTGGCGTTCAATTTATTGGCGTTCAATTTATTGGCGTTCAATTTATTGGCGTTCAATTTATTGGCGTTCAATTTATTGGCGTTCAATTTATTGGCGTTCAATTTATTGGCGTTCAATTTATTGGCGTTCAATTTATTGGCGTTAAATTTATTGGCTTTAAATTTATTGGCTTTAAATTTATTGGCGTTAAATTTATTGGCGTTCAATTTATTGGCGTTCAATTTATTGGCGTTCAATTTATTGGCGTTCAATTTATTGGCGTTCAATTTATCGGCGTTCAATTTTTTGGCTTTAAATGTATTGGCCTGAAATCTTCCCCCCCCCCCCCGATATCCTGCAAGTGGCCCAGATGGGATCAAGGAAGAGATAATCCAGGTCAGGGTGTCCTTGGTTCCGACCACCCCACCCCCCCCCTTTTTTTCACCCCTTCTTACGTGTGCTGTTATTGTATCAGATTTTTGGCTGGTTTAAAGTTTGATTCATCAAACTTTAAACACTAACGTCAAACCTAACCCAGCAATACGTGACCCGTCTGGTCGAGTGTTAGAGCTTGCCGGCCTGAAGGTTTGGGTTCAAATCGGTGCAGCGGGTTCAGCTCTAGTGGGTACCCAGCATTCAAGCTCGGCTAAGTGATGTGGCGGGGACACAGCTACGTTAGGAGCTACGGTCAGTCAACAAGTGAACTCTACTGCACCTAGACAGACGGCAGAGGTTGATTGATGTCTGATCACGCGACAACTGCTGATGTCACGTCGTATATGCAGAGGTCGTCAATCCGGAAGTGACGTCACATTTCCCCACTGACACCGCTTTGTCTCATTTTGTGTCAAGGTCGGTCAGGTCACGTAGGATTTGTCGCGTTGATCAAATGTCTTCTGTGTGACAAATGTCTTCTGTGTGACAAATGTCGTCTGTGTGACAAATGTCGTCTGTGTGACAAATGTCGTCTGTGTGACAAATGTCGTCTGTGTGACAAATGTCGTCTGTGTGACAAATGTCTGTGTGACAAATGTCTGTGTGACAAATGTCTGTGTGACAAATGTCTGTGTGACAAATGTCTGTGTGACAAATGTCTGTGTGACAAATGTCTGTGTGACAAATGTCTGTGGCACAAATGTCTGTGGCACAAATGTCTGTGGCACAAATGTCTGTGGCACAAATGTCTATGGCACAAATGTCTATGGCACAAATGTCTATGGCACAAATGTCTATGGCACAAATGTCTATGGCACAAATATCTGAGGCACAAATGTCTGTGGCACAAATCTTCCATCTTGCCACAAGAAAGTGCTGGAGTAGACTAACGACAAGCGCGGAATGTGAGGACAAAGATTTAAATGATTTCTGGACAAAAAGATCTGTTTATTTATCGACCTCATAACTTACAGTATCAGACAACTACCCCCGTCAGTCGACACCATCCTCCCACCCCCACCGTCCATCACCGGACCCCCACCCCCCAATCCCATTGGTGTCACTACTGCATATATCTACACAAACGACATGACGCCTGCCATTTGACGACAGACAAACACACACACACACACACGCTCACACACTGGGAGGAAAAAAAACCGCATTCCTTACAAATAGCTGTAGGTAATTTCCAGAGATTGGTCGTGCTAATAGGAGTGACATTAACGGGTCCGATGATATTTACTTTAGTCAGGCGGGTTTAGCCGGGGGGGGGGGGGAGGGGGTGGGGGGGGTGAGGGGGGGGGGCTGTGTTTCCCTGGGTAGGTCTTGGCGCTGGAAGTGTCACTTGGGATCTTTGAAAATGTAATAAAACTTCAGTCAGTCGTAGAAACATTTAACTTTATAGGAACTATTGGATAGACAAGGATAGGATGGAGGTCAGTAAATGTAATAAAACTTCAGTCAGTTGTAAAAACATACTTTAAAATATGAGAACGATTGGATAGACAAGAATAGAGTGGGGGGGGGGTGATTTTAGCAGTGTTAGATCTACAGTTACTGCCAGTGTTATTAAAATTGTCAGCTGATTAATGATGTGTGCGCTGTGTGTGTACGTGTGGGTGTGTATGTGTGCATGTAGTGTGTAGATGTACGTGTGGCGTGTGTGTGTACGTATGTGTACGTGTGGCGTGTACGTGTGGCGTGTGTGTATATGTGTGTACTGTGTCTATGATATATGTGATGTGTGAAGTATTAGCAACATGTGAAGTGTGACCAGCTGTCGACGATCTGTGCGTCACGTGACCCACGACACGTGACCAGTGGATGTTGTTAACACGTGAAGCTCACACACCTGACCAACTAACATCTACCTGAACACACCTGACCAACTAACATCTACCTGAACACACCTGACCAACTAACATCTACCTGAACACACCTGACCAACTAACATCTACCTGAACACACCTGACCAACTAACATCTACCTGAACACACCTGACCAACTAACATCTACCTGAACACACCTGACCAACTAACATCTACCTGAACACACCTGACCAACTAACATCTACCTGAACACACCTGACCAGCAGACCCCCACCCACTGCGTCATCAAAATGGCGACATGACCAGACACATTAAGGCCCCTACCACGTGACACGAGATATGCTAATCAGCTCACCACAGTGTGTCCATCATGGGATCATTAACTTGTTTCTAATTAATTCAAGCGGTCACGACGTCATGGACCCATCAAGTTTGATCACGTGGTTAATGAGCCGTGACATTTTGAAACTTGATCTCGCTGCTTGTGACGTCATTTTTACCTCGTTAAACTAAGCACAAAGGAAAGTCATCGTTTATGTATGCGTCATCTGGTGTATGCGTCATCTACTTTTAAGCGTCATTAACTGTTGACGGCAATGACACTTGGCCGTAGGACTAGAAGTGGTTGGTTATAGGACTAGGACAGACGGGGTTGGCTATACGGCTTGAGGTTGGAGTGGATGTTTGACTAGTGGCACACAAGGGGTAGTTATCATAGTATAATGGTATAATGGTATCACAGTATAATGTTATCACAGTATAATGGTATAATGGTATCACAGTATAATGGTATAATGGTATCACAGTATAATGGTATAATGGTATCACAGTATAATGGTATAATGTTATCACAGTATAATGGTATAATGGTATCACAGTATAATGGTATAATGGTATCAAAGTATAATGGTATAATGTTATCACAGTATAATGGTATAATGGTATCACAGTATAATGGTATAATGTTATCACAGTATAATGGTAAAATGGTATCACAGTATAATGGTATAATGTTATCACAGTATAATGGTATAATGGTATCACAGTATAATGGTATAATGGTATCACAGTATAATGGTATAATGTTATCACAGTATAATGGTATAATGGTATCACAGTATAATGGTATAATGTTATCACAGTATAATGGTATAATGGTATCACAGTATAATGGTATAATGTTATCACAGTATAATGGTACCATAGTATCAAAGTATCAGAAACACTAACGGTGACGACATGAATAGATATGACGTGGACTGATCAAACAGGTGTGGGGGGGGGATGGAAATACCATAATTTGTTACCTCGTGCCTTCTATTTGCCTTACATCTAGGTCAAACTGCGCATGATCCAATGGAGGTACTCACACAGTACGTGGCGTTATCCTGATGACACCTATTGTGTTACAACACTACTTGGGATTATCCCGTATGCTTGTAACGCGCGAAACTCTAAAAATAAACCGGAAATGAGCCTGTCATCAGCGCCGGAAGTGAGGAAACACAGAGAGCTTCTACACTTGTCGTCTTGGGGTCTATCAAACTACTTCCGGAACCTTCAATGGCGGCGTTTCCGGTACCGTTACTGCACGCGAACATCAAACAGTATCACGTGACCGCCGACCTGAACATTTGGCACATACGGGCACATACAGGCACATACGTCTGTACTGGTCAAACTGTCACATACGTCAGCCATACTGGGTCATATGTAACATACGTCAGTAGATAGTGGTCTAAATAGAAACTATGTCAGTATAGTGGCCCATATGCATCATATGTCATTACATAATGGCCCACCATATGTCATTACATAGTGGCCCATATGTCATTACATAATGGCCCATATGTCATTACATAGTGGCCCATATGTTACTACATAGTGGCTCATGTCATTACATAGTGGCTCATATGTCATTACATAGTGGACCATATGTCATTACATAGTGGACCATATGTCATTACATAGTGGCCCATATGTCATTACATAATGGCCCATATGTCATTACATATTGGCCCATGTGTCATTACATATTGGCCCATATGTCATTACATAATGGCCCATATGTCATTACATAATGGCCCATATGTCATTACATATTGGCCCATATGTCATTACATAATGGCCCATATGTCATTACATAATGGCCCATATGTCATTACATATTGGCCCATATGTCATTACATATTGGCCCATATGTCATTACATATTGGCCCATATGTCATTACATATTGGCCCATACGTCATTACATAGTGGCCCATATGTCATTACATAGTGGTCCATATGTCATTTCATAGTGGCCCATATGTCCCTTGGTTCATTAGCTATTTTTTATATCCCACAGCAAATCAGTAACTCAAACAACCAAAACTTTAGCTGCAGCCATCAAAGCTAGAACTAGCTGTCGGTCTAAGTTACTCGACAGCTGATTTCGGTGAAGGACACAACTTTTTAAAATCCAACACAACCCCGGAGTTACAATAACTTTCTGCAGTATCGAAGTCCTACAGGACCAACAGCACAATGTCCTATTAGTTTTTTTTTTAACTGGACAAAGCTGTATCGCAAATGTCCTATAGGACAGCTTTACATGTCCTACAAGACAGCTTTACATGTCCTATAAGACAGCTTCATATGTCCTACAGGACAGCTTTACATGTCCTATAAGACAGCTTTACATGTCCTATAGGACAGCTTTACATGTCCTGAGTTCTAAAGTCAAACATCTACAGGACCAGTCCCAAGGTCCAGAAGAAAACGACCCAGGGGGCGGGGGTCGCGTGAGAACCCCTGGGTCGATTTGTTTTTCCAGCCGTCTCCAGCAATCAATCCAAGCCCACTCAAAAAGCCATCAGAAGAATCGTCTTAACTATGACAAGACCCCCGACTTAACTATGACAAGACCCCCGACTTAACTATGACAAGACCCCCGACTTAACTATGACAAGACCCCCGACTTAACTATGACAAGACCCCCGACTTAACTATGACAAGACCCCCGACTTAACTATGACAAGACCCCCGACTTAACTATGACAAGACCCCCGACTTAACTATGACAAGACCCCCGACTTAACTATGACAAGACCCCCGACTTAACTATGACAAGACCCCCGACTTAACTATGACAAGACCCCCGACTTAACTGAACATCTTCGCCAAGTTAAGTAACGGTCAAGAGCAGCCTTGACCTTGCTGACCGGAGAATTCCGGCAAGAGGAGGCGCCGGTCTTATTAAATGAGATGGCCAGTGGCCATCGGCCAACCCTTTTTATCAATATATTTTATTACGACCCAAAAAACACATTCCCCGGGGAGTTGGGTCCGGCGGCTAGAAGAGATGGGGGGGGGGGGGTAGGGGGTAGTCGTAGAGAGTGATGTCTAACTAGATGAGGTGTGGGGGGGGGGGGTGGCGAGACTAAAGCCAGTCGAGAATTCTTGGAGAATTTGGGTGAGTATTTCCCCGGCCGCTATCGCCAAACATGGGTCCATTACTGCTGAGGTATCTTAAAGTAACCAAATTCCAACCGTTGATTGGCACCAACCACGTGACCGGGCTAGTGCCGGACATGCGTGACGTCAGAGCGCGAGCTGGTGATGAGGAAACATGGCGTCTAAACAATGTCCGCCACATGAGGTGTGTGGGGTGTGTGTGGGGGGTGGGGGGGGGGTAGCTCTCGCCACCTCTTGTAATGGCCTGTGAAAATACAATTAGCTTTCTAATTGCCGTCTTAGCGTCCGACGGAAATGTGGTGGTAAAAATGTGGTAAACAGAATCAACAGAAGGAAGTTTTTTTTTGACGAGAATGTTGACCTCTAGTTCAAATAAGTTGCACCCTGTTTGTATGATATTCTTGTGGTAGGTCTAGTGCTACTTCTAGCTAGCTGGAGTGCTACCTTCATCTTACGGTCCCTGCCATAAGGCCCAGTGCTACATACAAAACATAAGGTGTGCTACCTTACAACAACTTTATCACAACTTTACAACAACTTACCACAACTTTACCACAACTTTACCACAACTTTACCACAACTTTACCACAACTTTACAACAACTTTACAACAACTTTACAACAACTTTACCACAACTTTACCACAACTTTACCACAACTTTACCACAACTTTACAACTTACCACAACTTTATCCCCATCTTACCAGTCGCCTGATAGCCGCCCTTTGTTTACTTTATGAGCTAAATATAGCAACATGCGTGTAAAGTGACACACGTTGAAAACTTTAATTAGTGCACGTGATTAGAGTGCAACATGTCTGCTAGATTTAGAAGCATCTTAACAGGTGAATTAATCACAGAAGAATCGATACTCAACCAAAAGTAAATCGATACCTAACCCCAATGACATGAGAATCGATACCTAACATAAGTGACAGGAGAATCGATGCTTTATAGTTGACTCGATACTCACAAGTGAGTCGATATTTAAACACAAGTAGCCGGAGTGTAGTCGTCTGCTAACAAAAAATTACTGGCCAAAAACAGAGGATTTACGAGGGAGGAGGAGGATTATAGGGAGGGCGGGGATTATAGGGAGGGTGGGGATTACAATAATCTGCGCCTTAATGACCAGCACGGTTAACTGGCTGACCTTGAACTTGAGGATCAGAAAAAGTTTTACAACAAGGCTGTTGATCATTTTTTTACCGCAATAATTGTTTCCGTCCAGCTGTAATAATTGCTTTCAACTAATGAAGTTACTTGCAGACGACGTAGCTAGCAGGGGGGGGGGGAGGAAGGATTGGAAAGTGTGAAAACATGGTGTTAAGGGTACGTCTACCCAAATTGAGCTCACATGAATATTTACACGTTTTCGCACTGGTCTCAAGTAAGAATAACCTAGAAAATGGGTAAACTTCAAATAGTTGTCCCAATAGTTGTCCCAACAGTTGTCCCAATAGTTGTCGCGATAATTTTGGAAAAAAATAGTAGTTCTAACAATTGTCAGATAATTTTGATGACCCACATTGACACAAACACACACGCAAACACACACGCAAACACACACGTACACACACACACACACGTACACACACACGTACACACACACGTACACACACACGTACACACACACGTACACACACACGTACACACACGTACACACACACGTACACACACACGTACACACACACGTACACACACACGTACACACACACGTACACACACACGTACACACACACGTACACACACACGTACACACACACTGTTCCCTACCGAAGTCAGTTCTAGACGATGGACGTCATTTAATTGGGACTAATTAATTAGTTTTGCGTACACTAACCAGCATTTTCTCTAACGAATGTTTTCAATTCGCTACCAACAACAGCAACACTGACTTGTGACGCCCCACTCTGACGCCCCACTTGTGACGCCCCACTTGTGACGCCCCACTTGTGACGCCCCACTTGTGACGCCCCACTTGTGACGCCCAACATGTGACGCCCAACATGTGACGCCCAACATGTGACGCCCCACTCTGATGCCCCACTTGTGACGCCCCACTTGTGACGCCCCACTTGTGACGCCCCACTTGTGACGCCCCACTTGTGACGCCCCACTTGTGACGCCCAACTTGTGACGCCCAACTTGTGACGCCCCACTCTGATGCCCCATTTGTGACGCCCCACTCTGATGCCCCACTTGTGACGCCCCACTTTGATGCCCCACTTGTGACGCCCCACTTGTGACGCCCCACTTGTGACGCTCCACTTGTGACGATCCACTCTGACACCCCACTCTGACACCCCACTTGTGACGCCCCACTTGTGACGCCCCACTTGTGACGCCCCACTTGTGACGCCCCACTTGTGACGCCCCACTTGTGACGCCCCACTTGTGACGCCCCACTTGTGACGCCCCACTTGTGACGCCCCACTTGTGACGCCCCACTTGTGACGCCCCACTTGTGACGCCCCACTCAGACACCCCAAATGTTAATTTCCCGCGTGTGCGGCCAGCTGATTTATTTAAAATATAAACTTAAATTTACAGGTGTGAAGGGTCAAAGTTCAAATGGTCAAGAAAGTTTTAAATAATAAATGTAAATTACGTTAGACGTCCCCTCAAAATGAGACACCTGAGAACTGGAATTGAATTATTCACCTTAAAATTAGTCAGCTCAAAATTAGACACTTTAAATATATTTCATTGATTAGGCAGTTCAAAATAAGACACACCAAAATAATACACACCAAAATAAGACACACCAAAATAAGACACACCAAAATAAGACACACCAAAATAAGACACACCAAAATAAGACACACCAAAATAAGACACACCAAAATAAGACACACCAAAATAAGACACACCAAAATAAGACACCAAAATAAGACACACCAAAATAAGACACACCAAAATAAGACACACCAAAATAAGACACACCAAAATAAGACACACCAAAATAAGACACACCAAAATAAGACACACCAAAATAAGATACACCAAAATAAGACACAAAAACACGACACACCAAAATAAGACACACCAAAATAAGACACACCAAAATAAGACACACAAAAACAAGACATATGAAAACAAGACATAAACCAATACAATGTTACATGAGACATTGCAAATTGTGGGTGAAAGCGCTATTGCCCGTCCATTAACTTGGAACTAATTGTTGATGGTGTAATAAAAAACCTTTTAACAAAATATCGTCCCCATTAAATTCATTAGCAGTCAAAATGACCCATTGGTAGCAGACGACAAATGACCATTTTCTGGTCCATCGACCTTTATCAAGAAAGGTCAAAGTTTATATTAGCATTGATTAGCGTACACTTAATTTAGCTCCTAGCTCCATGGGCAGTTCTCAGTCAACACAACATCCAACATCTGTCAACACAACACCCAACATCTGTCAACATCCAACATCTGTCAACATCCAACATCTGTCAACATCCAACATCTGTCAACACAACATCCAACATCTGTCAACATCCAACATCTGTCAACATCCAACATCCAACATCTGTCAACATCCAACATCCAACATCCAACATCTGTCAACACAACATCCAACATCTGTCAACATCCAACATCCAACATCTGTCAACATCCAACATCCAACATCTGTCAACATCCAACATCTGTCAACATCCAACATCCGTCAACACAACATCCAACATCTGTCAACATCCAACGTCTGTCAACATCCAACATCTGTCAACACAACATCCAACATCTGTCAACACAACATCCAACATCTGTCAACACAACATCCAACGTCTGTCAACATCCAACGTCTGTCAACATCCAACATCTGTCAACACAACATCCAACATCTGTCAACACAACATCCAACGTCTGTCAACATCCAACGTCTGTCAACATCCAACATCTGTCAACACAACATCCAACATCTGTCAACACAACATCCAACGTCTGTCAACATCCAACGTCTGTCAACATCCAACGTCTGTCAACATCCAACATCTGTCAACACAACATCCAACATCCAACATCTGTCAACACAACATCCAACATCTGTCAACACAACATCCAACGTCTGTCAACATCCAACGTCTGTCAACATCCATCTGTCAACATCCAACATCTGTCAACACAACATCCAACATCTAACATCTGTCAACACAACATCCAACGTCTGTCAACATCCAACGTCTGTCAACATCCAACGTCTGTCAACATCCAACATCTGTCAACACAACATCCAACATCTAACATCTGTCAACACAACATCCAACATCTGTCAACACAACATCCAACATCTGTCAACACAACATCCAACATCTGTCAACATCCAACATCTGTCAACATCCAACATCTAACATCTGTCAACACAACATCCAACATCTGTCAACACTACATCCAACATCTGTCAACACAACATCCAACGTCTGTCAACATCCAACGTCTGTCAACATCCAACATCTGTCAACACAACATCCAACATCCAACATCTGTCAACACAACATCCAACGTCTGTCAACATCCAACGTCTGTCAACATCCAACATCTGTCAACACAACATCCAACATCCAACATCTGTCAACACAACATCCAACATCTGTCAACACAACATCCAACGTCTGTCAACATCCAACGTCTGTCAACATCCAACATCTGTCAACACAACATCCAACATCCAACATCTGTCAACACAACATCCAACATCTGTCAACACAACATCCAACATCTGTCAACACAACATCTAACATCTGTCAACACAACATCCAACATCTGTCAACACAACATCCAACATCTGTCAACATCCAACATCTGTCAACACAACATCCAACATCCAACATCTGTCAACATCCAACATCTGTCAACATACATCTGTCAACATACACAATCTGGACTAGACACAAGCTGTTTATCTGATGGACGGATGCCGTGACCTACATAAGTGCTATAAATAGTAACGAGGTCAAGAAAACTTGAAACAAAGATGGCTGTCGAGGTGACGACAAAACCTGGTCACGTGACTGGCTTTAAAGAAGATGAGCAGACAAGATGAGGAGATCATTACCGAGGTGCGGAGGGGGGGGGTATGTGGTGAGAGGTGGAGGTATGTGGTGAGGGAGTTGGTGGTGGTATGTGGGGAGGGAGGTGGTGGAGGTATGTGGAGAGGGGAGGCAACTTCTGTCATGTGAAGCACGCTTGAGAAATGTGACAAGTGTTCACTCGCCTACTGGCGGAGTATTCAGTTGAACTGATTCACTTTTGTCAGGGACTACATTTCGTTAACAAGTTGTTCTCTACGTTTACGTGAACATACCGGAGCCAGATTGTAATCCTGCGCCACAGAGAGAAAATGTAAACATTGTATTCTTCCGCTAAGAAAAGAAACTGTAAACATGGTATTCCTGCGCTAGAGAAAAACTGTAAACGTATTTCTATGCTGGAGAAAGAAATGTAGACATTGTATTTCTGCGCTAAAGAAAGAAATAGTAATAACTATGTCGTTTGCAACAATTTAAAGAAATAACATGTAGGCTATTCCTAAGGAAAGTTGAATCAATAGACTTGGGACTTTTTAACTACAAGAAAACACACTTTACTCATGCATACAAACACGGATACAAACACACACACACACGCACACACAAACACACATTTACTTGCGTGTTATTTAGGGACAAGTTTGGGTTCTATACCAACCAGTCGGGGCCAACCAGTCAGGGGCCAACCCGTCAGGGGCCAACCAGTGAGGGGCCAACAGGGCCCGCAAATAAATTCTTAAAAGCTCAATTAAAAAGATGTAAAAATCTCCCTCGTTATTTCCTCAGATCATTTTTTGCTGGAATTGTAGGAGGCTGGGCCGAGAGTTCTCGAGGAAAATCTGGCTTTGTTCATTTCCGGTCTCAACCTGATTGATTTACAGACCCCCCCCACCCCACACACACTGGCTTATCCCCCAACTGCCTCCTCAACTCACACCCCTGTACCTTACCCCCCTCTCCCCCTCACCTAACCCAGCTAGAGGCCACCATTAGAATACATGACACGAGAACTTTGGACACCCACAGGTTTCTTGAGGGCTTCCCTGGACGGTGGTCGGACAGACGGCGGAGGGACAGACCGTGGGAGGGGGGGGGGGGGGAGACGGTGGAGGGGCAGGGCATTATAAATAATTTACACTCGGAAATATAAAAACAGCTGAAAAAAAAACAGCTTCTAACCATGTCCTAAGTAAAAAAATGTGCTGTTTTATTTTTAATTTTCTTCCAGCATGTCGGAACAAATAGGGCACTGAGGTCAAGTAGAGGACATGTAGGGCCTACAGGACATGTAGAGGACATGTAGGGGACAAGGACAAAAGTTACGCGGAACATATGGATATTAAAAGTAATATTTAACACTAACATTAACCCTGAGCTAATGAGAGGGTTAATGAAAAGGCGAACTATCATTGAATCTAAAGGTCTTATGTTCTATGAATCAGTTTCGGAAGTTGAAATTGGTAATTTGTATTTTTTTCTTAGGGTTGGCTGTGACTGGCTAATTGTGGACACGGGATGCTGAGAGTCTGTTGTTCCTTTTGTGCACACACGCCAATTATAAGCACTCATCAGCGGGCCATGGAGGGTTCTATTAATAGCATCAAGCGAGATGACGAGCTCCTCTAATATCAGAGAGTTATCTGCGCATGCCCATGTTCCCTACACACCTCTCAAGTGTTTGCAGGTAAATTAAATCTCACCTATCGGCCCTGGTTATCTGCCCATGCAAGTTTTCGTGACATCAATTCCGCTGGTGAACATTTGGGTTCCATCTTAGAGGGACGTCCGGCAGAGCCAGGCAACGCCCGGCAGCGATAGGCAACGTCCGGCAGCGATAGGCAACGTCCGGAAGCGATAGGCAACGTCCGGCAGCGATAGGCAACGTCCGGCAGAGCCAGGCAACGTCCGGCAGAGCTAGACAACGTCCGGATGGTACACATCAGAGGATGGTACACATCAGAGGATGGTACACATCAGGAGATGGTACACATCAGAGGATGGTACACATCAGGGGATGGTACACATCAGAGGATGGTACACATCATAGGATGGTACACATCAGAGGATGGTACACATCAGAGGATGGTACACATCAGAGGATGGTACACATCAGGGGATGGTACACATCAGGGGATGGTACACAGAGGATGGTACACAGAGGATGGTACACATCGGAGGATGGTACACATCAGAGGATGGTACACAGAGGATGGTACACATCAGAGGATGGTACACATCAGAAGAAACGAACAGCATTCTTTAAAATTAAAATACCTCAAACTTCTAACAAGTTAAAATACCACAAACTTCTAACAAGTTAAAATACCACAAACAAACTCCTATTAAATTAAATTTTGTAAACGGCATCAAAGACGAGTGGCCTAGATTTGAAAGAAGAAAAAAGAAAGCTTAACTTTGATAGAGCTGTTTTGTTCATGGCGTTCAAATGTATCATCTCAACAACAAAGTAGCATCGATACCTTGACAGTTGCTACGATACCTTAGGTTGAAACTCCATACAGGATGGATTGTAAAGATGAAAATAAAATGTTTGGAGTTTGAGACGAGTGAGTGGGTGGAGCTACTGTGGAGTTTTAGCGACAAAAGTTTGGATTAAACAAAGCTAACTGGCTTTATTTTTTTAAATATTTTATGCATTTAAATGCTTGCTTACTATTATAAACGTTTTTATACTTATTTTGTTTTCTCATTTTAGTGATTCGTTGTAAATAAAGTTGATACTAGATAGATCGATATCGGCTACAACTAAAATGTGTGCATTAAACGCAAACAGTCATTCCCCACCCCCCCCCCCCCTTCTTTACGGGGGCCGTTGAGCAAGAAATCAGCTAATCTTGTCGCAATGTGGTTTTATTTATGATACAAAATGTCCAACATTTTATTTATGAGACAAAATGTCCGACATTTTATTTATGAGACAAAATGTCCAACATTTTATTTATGAGACAAAATGTCCAACATTTTATTTATGAGACAAAATGTCCAACATTTTATTTATGAGACAAAATGTCCAACATTTTATTTATGAGACAAAATGTCCAACATTTTATTTATGAGACAAAATGTCCGACATTTTATTTATGAGACAAAATGTCCAACATTTTATTTATGAGACAAAATGTCCAACATTTTATTTATGAGACAAAATGTCCAACATTTTATTTATGAGACAAAATGTCCAACATTTTATTTATGAGACAAAATGTCCAACATTTTATTTATGAGACAAAATGTCCAACATTTTATTTATGAGACAAAATGTCCAACATTTTATTTATGAGACAAAATGTCCAACATTTTATTTATGAGACAAAATGTCCAACATTTTATTTTTGAGACAAAATGTCCAACATTTTATTTATGAGACAAAATGTCCAACATTTTATTTATGAGACAAAATGTCCAACATTTTATTTATGAGACAAAATGTCCAACATTTTATTTATGAGACAAAATGTCCAACATTTTATTTATGAGACAAAATGTCCAACATTTTATTTATGAGACAAAATGTCCAACATTTTATTTATGAGACAAAATGTCCAACATTTTATTTATGAGACAAAATGTCCAACATTTTATTTATGAGACAAAATGTCCAACATTTTATTTATGAGACAAAATGTCCAACATTTTATTTATGAGACAAAATGTCCAACATTTTATTTATGAGACAAAATGTCCAACATTTTATTTATGAGACAAAATGTCCAACATTTTATTTATGAGACAAAATGTCCCCAACATTTTATTTATGAGACAAAATGTCCAACATTTTATTTATGAGACAAAATGTCCCCAACATTTTATTTATGAGACAAAATGTCCAACATTTTATTTATGAGACAAAATGTCCGACATTTTATTTATGAGACAAAATGTCCCCAACATTTTATTTATGAGACAAAATGTCCGACATTTTATTTATGAGACAAAATGTCCAACATTTTATTTATGAGACAAAATGTCCAACATTTTATTTTTGAGACAAAATGTCCAACATTTTATTTATGAGACAAAATGTCCGACATTTTATTTATGAGACAAAATGTCCCCAACATTTTATTTATGAGACAAAATGTCCGACATTTTATTTATGAGACAAAATGTCCAACATTTTATTTATGAGACAAAATGTCCCCAACATTTTATTTATGAGACAAAATGTCCAACATTTTATTTATGAGACAAAATGTCCCCAACATTTTATTTATGAGACAAAATGTCCAACATTTTATTTATGAGACTAAATGTCCAACATTTTATTTATGAGACAAAATGTCCAACATTTTATTTTTGAGACAAAATGTCCAACATTTTATTTTTGAGACAAAATGTCCAACATTTTATTTATGAGACAAAATGTCCAACATTTTATTTATGAGACAAAATGTCCAACATTTTATTTTTGAGACAAAATGTCCAACATTTTATTTATGAGACAAAATGTCCAACATTTTATTATGAGACAAAATGTCCAACATTTTATTTATGAGACAAAATGTCCAACATTTTATTTATGAGACAAAATGTCCAACATTTTATTTATGAGACAAAATGTCCAACATTTTATTTTTGAGACAAAATGTCCAACATTTTATTTATGAGACAAAATGTCCAACATTTTATTTATGAGACAAAATGTCCAACATTTTATTTATGAGACAAAATGTCCAACATTTTATTTATGAGACAAAATGTCCCCAACATTTTATTTATGAGACAAAATGTCCAACATTTTATTTATGAGACAAAATGTCCAACATTTTATTTATGAGACAAAATGTCCAACATTTTATTTATGAGACAAAATGTCCAACATTTTATTTATGAGACAAAATGTCCAACATTTTATTTTTGAGACAAAATGTCCAACATTTTATTTATGAGACAAAATGTCCAACATTTTATTTATGAGACAAAATGTCCAACATTTTATTTATGAGACAAAATGTCCAACATTTTATTTATGAGACAAAATGTCCCCAACATTTTATTTATGAGACAAAATGTCCAACATTTTATTTATGAGACAAAATGTCCAACATTTTATTTAGGAGACAAAATGTCCAACATTTTATTTATGAGACAAAATGTCCAACATTTTATTTATGAGACAAAATGTCCAACATTTTATTTTTGAGACAAAATGTCCCCAACATTTTATTTATGAGACAAAATGTCCAACATTTTATTTATGAGACAAAATGTCCAACATTTTATTTATGAGACAAAATGTCCAACATTTTATTTATGAGACAAAATGTCCAACATTTTATTTATGAGACAAAATGTCCAACATTTTATTTTTGAGACAAAATGTCCAACATTTTATTTATGAGACAAAATGTCCAACATTTTATTTATGAGACAAAATGTCCAACATTTTATTTATGAGACAAAATGTCCAACATTTTATTTTTGAGACAAAATGTCCAACATTTTATTTATGAGACAAAATGTCCAACATTTTATTTATGAGACAAAATGTCCAACATTTTATTTTTGAGACAAAATGTCCAACATTTTATTTATGAGACAAAATGTCCAACATTTTATTTATGAGACAAAATGTCCCCAACATTTTATTTATGAGACAAAATGTCCAACATTTTATTTATGAGACAAAATGTCCCCAACATTTTATTTATGAGACAAAATGTCCAACATTTTATTTATGAGACAAAATGTCCAACATTTTATTTATGAGACAAAATGTCCAACATTTTATTTATGAGACAAAATGTCCAACATTTTATTTATGAGACAAAATGTCCCCAAAATAATGTTGGAATGTTTACAATTACCGGTAATGACAACAAAAACATGCTTCATTAAAAAAATGTCCTTGCCCTGTAATGATCGAAAGCCAATCAAAATTTGAATTTTAAAAATTTCCAATCAATTTTTTTTTGCATCAACATCTGGTTATGACATGCGGGGTGGGTTTTTAGATATGACATCATGGGTGGGTTTTAGATATGACGTCACGGGTGGGCTTTAGATATGACGTCACGGGTGGGCTTTAGATATGACGTCACGGGTGGGCTTTAGATATGACGTCACGGGTGGGCTTTAGATATGACGTCACGGGTGGGCTTTAGATATGACGTCACGGGTGGGCTTTAGATATGACGTCACGGGTGGGCTTTAGATATGACGTCACGGGTGGGCTTTAGATATGACGTCACGGGTGGGCTTTAGATATGACGTCACGGGTGGGCTTTAGATATGACGTCACGGGTGGGCTTTAGATATGACGTCACGGGTGGGCTTTAGATATAATGTTCCTGGATCACGTGACACAGGATGTAATCGGCGGTTAACACAGGCAGTAATCGTACACCTATATGTGATCTGGCGACACAGCATCGATCCCGTCCACGGGAAACATGGCCCGAGCCCCGACACCATTATGGCGTCCCCTAGCCCGGCTCCTCTGTCCGGCTCCTCTGTCCGGCTAATGCGCCATTTTGTTTTCTTTAAAGGCTCTTGTTCGCCGCCTAGACAAATTTTAACTCGGTTAAAGACAGGAATTTAACTGGTAATTGTAGGTCTGAACATGTGTACTAGTGCTAATGTGTTACTGGTGCTAATGTGTTACTGGTGCTAATGTGTTACTGGTGCTAATGTGTTACTGGTGCTAATGTGTTACTGGTGCTAATGTGTTACTGGTGCTAATGTGTTACTGGTGCTAATGTGTTACTGGTGCTAATGTGTTACTGGTGCTAATGTGTTACTGGTGCTAATGTGTTACTGGTGCTAATGTGTTACTGGTGCTTGTGGAATACCTGTGCTAATGGTGTACTGGTGCTACTATTAAACAGGTGCCTAGAATTAAGACGCTATTCTGCTGCCACCAAACTCCCACCTCACCAACCACCTTGACCAGGCGACAAATTGAGACCAGTTTCAGATTTCTATCAAAACCCCACCCCTCCCTGCCCTAGCACCACAAGGGGAAGAAATCCACCCTTAAGTCGTTCCTGGCTCACATGTTAAATATATCATGTGTGACAGAGCTAAACCACCGGTCACTGTCCGCAGGTTAAACCACCGGTCACTGTCCGCAGGTTAAACCACCGGTCACACCCAGCAGGTTAAACCACCGGTCACTGTCCGCAGGTTAAACCACCGGTCACTGTCCGCAGGTTAAACCACCGGTCACACCCAGCAGATTAAACCACCGGTCACTATCCGCAGGTTAAACCACCGGTCACACCCAGCAGGTTAAACCACCGGTCACACCCAGCAGGTTAAACCACCGGTCACTGTCCGCAGGTTAAACCACCGGTCACTGTCCGCAGGTTAAACCACCGGTCACTGTCCGCAGGTTAAACCACCGGTCACACCCAGCAGGTTAAACCACCAGTCACACCCAGCAGGTTAAGCCACCGGTCACTGTCCGCAGGTTAAACCACCGGTCACTGTCCGCAGGTTAAACCACCGGTCATGCCATTCTAGCAGTCGATCTCTAGCAGTACCGCTGTGACGTCACATGTTGATTTTTAAAACTGATCTGTCATCTAGGGCCTATATCGGGGTGAGTGTGTGTGTGTGGGGGGGGGGGGTGCGACAACCTGAGGGTGGTGAAGTATTTGTGGAGCAACAAACTGAGCGTGTAAGTATATTTACACATCACTGAAACATCCACGTGTACTGTCATGTACTCGGTGCTTTACACCACGTCAGTCTCTACCTTCAACAGTTGGTGTGGCGGTGGGGGGGGGGTGTAAACAAACAACTCACCAGAGGTGGTAAAACATGTCGAGAACTCTTGCACCAGCCATCAGTAGCAAGTTCAGCACCTACACCCCCCCCCCCCCCGTGCAGGGTGCAGGTGCACCAGATCAGCACCACACCTGAGATTTAGCCTTGACCTCTAAAGCTGATGTCCACTGGCTATTGTATGCTGCTACACCGCAGTTTGCAGGGCGCTTACACTGGGGCGCGGGGTGCTTACACTGGGGCGCGGGGTGCTTACACTGGGGCGTGGGGTGCTTAAGTGGGGGCGCTGGAAATTAAATCGGAGCGTGGCACCTCGAGGGATGACGTATCGCACGATGTAGGAAGAAAAAAAGACCCGAACGCCGAATTGCCTGTTGTTCTAAATGAGGGCGAAATGATTGTAACTCGCACTCAGCGGTCATTGACCGGTGATTGAAAGGTTCCAACAATCGAGGCGAATCACCCGTTGACACATCAAACAAAATAAACGGTAATTAATTAGCGAAAACAATCAGGGACCGTAATTAATTAACGAGAATAGAATTAGGGTAGGAGGCACACATCACGATGTGGGGGTGGGGTGGGGGGAACTACATCAAAGGGAAACGACCATATGGCATCACACGGCATCAAGGGAACGTCTGACGTTTGACCACTCTACAAGTACGACCTTCATGTGTCAGGTGACCTTTGACTTGCGTCATGACCTACTTGTGACACGAGCTTCATTAAGATGACATCTACAAGAAAAAACGGACATTTGACCCACATCTGACCAACATATGAGCAAGATATAACCAACATCTGACAACCTACATTGAGCGCATGATTGACATTTTTGTTTAATAAAATGACCACTATTTCAAGATATAAGCGAGGACAAAATATCCACCATCTCAACCAAGGATTCACAAACTCTCCGAGATTTGGCGAGATGACCACAACGGAGCAGACGATTGGCCAGACGACCACGACTCAGAAAGCCAAACGTTTACTTGGAGCTCAAGATTTCAAAATCGATACTTCTACTTTTGGCTGCTGGGTGAACTGGCCAAGTCTAGATGGGGCCACATTTACCCGGGGGGCGGGTGGCCACCCTTAATGACGGGGCGGGCAGGCAATAAACAGCCCGTCGTTAGGGGGCTGATGGCTTGGGCGACTTCCGGAATAACAAAACTTCATGGTCGGCTCCCACACACAATACCCACACGGCTCTTACACAACAGACTTCCCACACAACAGACAAACTTCCCACACACAAATAATTAAGTACTAAATTTTGTTTTTAAGCACATCGGTTAACACAAACGATATTTATTGTATATATATATACATATATATATACATATATATATATATAAATATATACATATATATATATACATATATATATATATAAATATATACATATATATATATATACATATATACATATATACATATATATACATATATACATATATACATACATATATACATATAAACATATATATATATATATATATATTTATATATATATATATATATATATATATATATATATATATATATATATATATATATATATATATATATATATCCTCGGGTACCCTAAGGATTCGATCCTTTGATAGAAGACAACAAAACTACTTTACTTCTACCTCCCCCCCCCCCCAACCAACTTGAAGTGCCAGTGTTAGACCAGAGTGCCAGAAATCTACAGGTAAAAGTGCTACCTGTCCAGGTACAAACCACCTGAGGCCGGCACTTGGTGCCGCGGGAGGAGGCGGGGGAGGGGGGTTTATGTTTCTGAAGTACGCGCACAAAATTGACTGGCTTTCTGTAGCTGCCCCAACTATTGGCACGCTAGCTGCCCCAACTATTGGCACGCTAGCTGCCCCAACTATTGGCACGCTAGCTGCCCCAACTATTGGCACGCTAGCTGCCCCAACTATTGGCACGCTAGCTGCCCCAACTATTGGCACGCTAGCTGCCCCAACTATTGGCACGCTAGCTGCCCCAACTATTGGCACGCTAGCTGCCCAAGCTGTTCGTACGCTAGCTGCCCAAGCTGTTCGCACGCTAGCGGTGTTATGAGCTTGTCTGGCTAAGCGAACATGAATTACGACAGCCAGGCTTTAGTCACGGCTAGATCCGGCTTTAGTCACGGCTAGATCCGGCTTTAGTCACGGCTAGATCCGGCTTTAGTCACGGTTAGATCAAGCTTTAGTCACGGCTAGATCCGGCTTTAGTCACGGTTAGATCCGGCTTTAGTCACGGCTAGATCCGGCTTTAGTCACGGCTAGATCCGGCTTTAGTCACGGCTAGATCCGGCTTAGTCACGGCTAGATCCGGCTTTAGTCACGGCTAGATCCGGCTTAGTCACGGCTAGATCCGGCTTTAGTCACGGCTAGATCCGGCTTTAGTCACGGCTAGATCCGGCTTTAGTCACGGCTAGATCCGGCTTTAGTCACGGCTAGATCCGGCTTTAGTCACGGCTAGATTCAGCTTTAGTCACGGCTAGATCCGGCTTTAGTCACGGCTAGATCCGGCTTTAGTCACGGCTAGATCCGGCTTTAGTCACGGCTAGGTCTGGCTTTAGTCACGGCTAGATCCGGCTTTAGTCACGGCTAGATCCGGCTTTAGTCACGGCTAGATCCGGCTTTAGTCACGGCTAGATCCGGCTTTAGTCACGGCTAGATCCGGCTTTAGTCACGGCTAGATCCGGCTTTAGTCACGGCTAGATCCGGCTTTAGTCACGGCTAGATCCGGCTTTAGTCACGGCTAAAATTTAAAATTTATTTTAACCACATTTTACGACTATCTAAAAAAATCGTCACAGCTCTCTGTAAACATCAGCTATACCACTGCTACGGAATCTAAATCGGTTTAAACTGGGTATCCGGAAATTTCCATTTCTTCCTGCGATAAAATGTCTGGACCTCGTAGGTTCTATGTTAGCTATGTGCGTTGAATACGCTGTATGTAAGTTGATTCAGCTGTATGTGAGTTGATTCCGCTGTATGTAAGTTGATTCAGCTGTATGTAAGTTGATTCAGCTGTATGTAAGAATGTGTTTGCTACCACACGGGGCTACACCAGCCATCTCCTGGTGTAGCGAGTAGCTCGATTTTTCTAAATTTGTCTCGGCGAAATCTCGCGAGGTTAGATAATAAACCTGTTTGATCGAGGGGGTATAATCTAGCTATGGCTGCAGCCATCTAACTATGGTTGCAGCCATCTAGCTATGGTTGGAGCCTTCTAACTATGGCTGTCAAAACTTAACAACATCAACACATGTTAGCGCTGGCTTATCTTTTTATTTGTCAGTGTGAAAGTTATGTGTAGTATGACAATTTATGACGTTATGATATGTGTAACATGACAATTTATGACGTTATGATATGTGTAGTATGACAATGTATGACGTTATGATATGTGTAACATACCCATTCATGACGTTATTCTCAACGAAATTATCAGAAAGCAGCAAGAAATCTGATCTAACTTTCAAAGTGTTTTGTTTTTCCCTCAACTCGTGAGAACTTCGCCGATTTGGTGAGATTTTTTAAAAAACTCGTTTAAAAACAAGCGCCGTTCCAATAAAGCAGTTTCTCGTTCGCAAAATAGAAACGAATTGTATTAAAGCTTTCTTGGTAGCATTTTTTGAAGAGGTAAATGGCCTTGAACTTTTTGCCAAAGTCGTGAGGTAAGATGGTCACTTCCGGTTGAAAACACTGGCGTTTTTATCAGCATATGAGCGTGTTAAGCTACTGGGCAAACGTTCACATATTCAGTGGGCAAATATCTCTCTACATACAATAGGCACATTTGTTCCCACATGTTCTGGGCACATTTATTCCTACATGTTCTGGGCACATTTGGTCCCACATGTTCTGGGCACATTTGGTCCCACATGTTCTGGGCACATTTGGTCCCACATGTTCTCTGCACATTTGGTCCCACATGTTCTGGGCACATTTGGTCCCACATGTTCTGGGCACATTTGGTCCCACATGTTCTGGGCACATTTGGTCCCACATGTTCTGGGCACATTTGGTCCCACATGTTCTGGGCACATTTGGTCCCACATGTTCTGGGCACATTTGGTCCCACATGTTCTCTGCACATTTGGTCCCACATGTTCTGGGCACATTTGGTCCCACATGTTCTGGGCACATTTGGTCCCACATGTTCTCTGCACATTTGGTCCCACATGTTCTCTGCACATTTGGTCCCACATGTTCTGGGCACATTTGGTCCCACATGTTCTCTGCACATTTGGTCCCACATGTTCTCTGCACATTTGGTCCCACATGTTCTGGGCACATTTGGTCCCACATGTTCTCTGCACATTTGGTCCCACATGTTCTCTGCACATTTGGTCCCACATGTTCTGGGCACATTTGGTCCCACATGTTCTCTGCACATTTGGTCCCACATGTTCTGGGCACATTTGGTCCCACATGTTCTGGGCACATTTGGTCCTACATGTTCTCTGCACATTTGGTCCCACATGTTCTGGGCACATTTGGTCCCACATGTTCTGGGCACATTTGGTCCCACATGTTCTCTGCACATTTGGTCCCACATGTTCTGGGCACATTTGGTCCCGCATGTTCTGGGCACATTTGGTCCCACATGTTCTGGGCAGATTTGTTCTGACCCGTGCACCTACAATTATGTGAACATGCCGCCATTCAAATTGTTCACAAACATTGTCAAACGTAGGAAACAACAAGTCTACAAGCAAATCTTTCTGCGTCTACATAGGACAACATAGGACAACACAGGACAGCCAACAGGACAACACAGGACAGCCAACAGGACAACACGGGAAACATGAGAAGACACTTAGCCTAAAAAATATTCCCAAACCTACATGGAAAGATACACTCGTTTTTACGACGCTCAAAAAAAACTTGCCTTGCTAATTCAAAACAAAAAACGTTGAACCAACTTCTGGGCTTAAGACAAGTTTTCATCTCGCTTGTGAGGCGACAGACAAACAGACAAACAAACAGATACGCTTACAAACAAATAAACCAACTAACGAACAGAAAGACAAACAGACGAATAGATAAGCAAACAATCAGACGAACAAACATACGATCGGACAACCAAAATAATGTCGACAAACAAACAGACAAACACACGAACAAACTGTCCCTGGCAGCTCTCGAATTTCTTTTGCCTCGGTGTGGCGTCACAATGACCTTGATGTGACCTCTGTGTGGAGTCACCGTGACCTGTGACATTGACCCCAGTTTTCTCCTACCACCCCCACCCCCACCCCCGCCATTGTTCTATCCGCCTGGCTATTGAGGTGATCAAGTCATACTCGCCGAGCTCAACTCTACTGCATCTGCCCAAACCCTCATCAAAATGTATCTATACAACAACATTCAAATATCTCCAACCATCAAAATGCCAGACTAGAAGCATCTGCTTGAAATTTTCCTGACGATTCTCTCTCACCCCCACCCCTACCTCAAATTCTCCCTAAAATCTACATAACACACGCCCAACCTCTCCCTACATCTCCCCAAGGTTCCATAACTCCTCCCAGACCTGCAGATAGAGATGGAGTTTAAAAAAAGGTATCTACTCATTTAAATTATTCCCCTTGTCCTATCCGATTTTCCGGCAAGCAAAATAGAAAAAAAAAACATTTTTTAAAAAAGTTAAAAACAAAATAGCTAATTTAAAAAAATGTATTTTTGCTCTAAAAAATTCTCTCCGTTTTTTGAGACTTCCATTCGCCCACTTTTTAAAACGTCTAGATTCAAAGCTTGGGGCAAATGTATATGACAGATTTTTTTTTCTAGCGAAGGCTAATTATACGATTTAAAAATAAAGCCTTTTAATTGTGTTACGCTAGAAAAAATTTCTTGAGAGCTAAATTTAAAATACGATTTTTTAAAATCTGCGCCGTGAAATATTTCCGTGATGTTTTTTTTTTAACCGACCCTCAAACTGATCAATCAGAACGTCCATCGATTTTGTTTTTAATGACCTACAAAAATTATGCTCGTTTGCTTAATTAAAATGCACTAGCTCTAATTACTCTATTTATATCTTTATTTGTTTAAAACATTTAATATAATATATTAGATTACAATTTAGGTAATTACATGGACAAATTAAAATTGTAAAATTGTAAATGAGGTGTCCATGTATCTGAATGGTGTAGAGGTGTGACGTCATGGGTAGTCCAGGGGTGGAGTGGCCTCTGGGTAGTCCATGGATGAGTCATCCCATCAATTTAAACTGCACCTATGTGGCGCCTATTGTGTATCCCCCTCCCCGGGCCCGGTCATTGACCCGAGAGTTTCCTGACTCTCCACCTTACTCAAATCACCCAGCTCTATTTGGTACCGGGCCATTACTCAGCCAAATAAAAGCGGAGAATCACGACGTAATGTTGAGGCTTTCACGTCTGTTTCAGGGGAAGATACAAGAGAAAACGACCGAATCCTCCCCCCCCCACACACACACCCACGCTATCACCCTTCAGCGCCTCTCGTCATAACACCCCCATATGACGTGGTTACCACACCCCCATAACATCACAGACAGCACACATCACAGACAGCACACATCACAGCGGGCAGCACACATCACAGACAGCACACATCACAGCGGGCAGCACACATCACAGACAGCACACATCACAGCGGGCAGCACACATCACAGACAGCACACATCACAGCGGGCAGCACACATCACAGACAGCACACATCACAGCGGGCAGCACACATCACAGACAGCACACATCACAGCGGGCAGCACACATCACAGACAGCACACATCACAGACAGCACACATCACAGACAGCACACATCAGACAGCAAACATCACAGACAGCACACATCACAGACAGCACACATCACAGACAGCACACATCACAGACAGCACACATCACAGACAGCACACATCGCAGACAGCACACATCGCAGACAGCAAACATCACAGACAGCACACATCACAGACAGGACACATCAACAGACAGCACACATCACAGACAGCACACATCACGGACAGCACACATCACAGACAGCACACATCACAGACAGCACACATCACAGACAGCACACATAACAGCGGGCAGCACACATCAACAGACAGCACACATCACAGACAGCACACATCACAGACAGCAAACATCACAGACAGCACACATCACAGACAGCACACATCACAGCGGGCAGCACACATCACAGACAGCACACATCACAGCGGGCAGCACACATCACAGACAGCACACATCACAGACAGCACACATCACAGACAGCACACATCAGACAGCAAACATCACAGACAGCACACATCACAGACAGCACACATCACAGACAGCACACATCACAGACAGCACACATCACAGACAGCACACATCGCAGACAGCAAACATCACAGACAGCACACATCACAGACAGGACACATCAACAGACAGCACACATCACAGACAGCACACATCACGGACAGCACACATCACAGACAGCACACATCACAGACAGCACACATCACAGACAGCACACATAACAGCGGGCAGCACACATCAACAGACAGCACACATCACAGACAGCACACATCACAGACAGCACACATCACAGACAGCACACATCACAGCGGGCAGCACACATCACAGACAGCACACATCACAGCGGGCAGCACACATCACAGACAGCACACATCACAGACAGCACACATCACAGACAGCACACATCAGACAGCAAACATCACAGACAGCACACATCACAGACAGCACACATCACAGACAGCACACATCACAGACAGCACACATCGCAGACAGCAAACATCACAGACAGCACACATCACAGACAGGACACATCAACAGACAGCACACATCACAGACAGCACACATCACGGACAGCACACATCACAGACAGCACACATCACAGACAGCACACATCACAGACAGCACACATAACAGCGGGCAGCACACATCAACAAACAGCACACATCACAGACAGCACACATCACGGACAGCACACATCACAGACAGCACACATCACAGACAGCACACATCACAGACAGCACACATAACAGCGGGCAGCACACATCACAGACAGCACACATCACAGACAGCACACATCACAGCGGGCAGCACACATCACAGACAGCACACATCACAGACAGCACACATCTCAGACAGCACACATCAAACATCACAGACAGCACACATCAAACATCACAGACAGCACACATCACAGACAGCACACATCACAGACAGCACACATCACAGCGGGCAGCACACATCACAGACAGGACACATCAACAGACAGGACACATCACAGACAGCACACATCACAGACAGCACACATCACATCAACAGACAGCACACATCACAGACAGCACACATCACAGACAGCACACATCACAGACAGCACACATCTCAGACAGCACACATCACAGCGGGCAGCACTCATCACAGCGGGCAGCACACATCACGGGCAGCACACATCACAGACAGCACACATCACAGACAGCACACATCACAGACAGCACACATCACAGACAGCACACATCACATACAGCAAACATCACAGACAGCACACATCACAGACAGCACACATCACAGACAGCACACATCACAGACAGCACACATCACAGACAGCACACATCACAGACAGCAAACATCACAGACAGCAAACATCACAGACAGCACACATCACAGACAGCACACATCACATCACAGACAGCAAACATCACAGACAGGACACATCACACAGCACACATCACATCACAGACAGCACACATCACATCAGACAGCACACATCACAGACAGCACACATCACAGACAGCACACATCACAGACAGCACACATCACAGACAGCACACATCACATCACAGACAGCAAACATCACAGACAGGACACATCACAGACAGGACACATCACAGACAGCACACATCACAGACAGCACACATCACAGACAGCACACATCACAGACAGCACACATCACAGACAGCACACATCACATCACAGACAGCACACATCACAGACAGCACACATCACAGACAGCACACATCACAGACAGCACACATCACAGACAGCACACATCACAGACAGCACACATCACATCACAGACAGCACACATCACAGACAGCACACATCACAGACAGCACACATCACATCACAGACAGCACACATCACAGACAGCACACATCACAGACAGCACACATCACAGACAGCACACATCAGACAGCAAACATCACAGACAGCACACATCACAGACAGCACACATCACAGACAGCACACATCACAGACAGCAAACATCACAGACAGCACACATCACATCACAGACAGCACACATCACAGACAGCACACATCACAGACAGCAAACATCACAGACAGCAAACATCACAGACAGCACACATCACAGACAGCACACATTACAGACAGCACACATCACAGACAGCACACATGACAGCACACATCACATCACAGACAGCAAACATCACAGACAGCACACATCACAAACAGCAAACATCACAGCGGGCAGCATCGGGTTTTCCCGATCCTAAAGCCAACCTGCGGGACTGAGAAACGAATTTCCAAAAAATTACAAATGAAAAAATTCTTTATTTTGACACGTGCAGAACGAGTTGGGGGCGAAATTCAAGGCGAATGAACATAGCAATGCTGGTATTGACGTCTGCTAAGCGCATGTAGAAATGAGAAAAACTAACAACCACTGGATGTGAGGGTTCTTAAATTATGATCGACTACCCTAACTAGATGATGGTCTACTCACAAACATTTGCAGACATTATTCCAAAAAGATTTCTTCCCCCAACCTTGACCTCCCCCCCCCCCACAGCCTTGACCCCGCAGTTGACCGTCATGTGTTAGCCCTAAGGACAGCTCACCCAACAGAACTGGTGACGTGTGTGTTGAAGACATCGAGAGACTTGACGGAAAGTTCCAGAACCTCAACACGTCAGAAGGCTAATGATCATAAAGCTGTCGCAAGATGACGTCACATCTCTGTGTGGTAATTGAGATAACTTTGTGCTATAATTAGATTGGATGTGATAAGACAGACATAAAGGCTGGTTTGATTGAAGTTACAGCTTCAATCAACTTTTATGACGTCAGATCCGGTGGTTTGATGGCTGAAGCAGAGTTGCTACTCGCTAGACTGGTCTTTGCTAGTCATGTGCTACACTTCAGCCAGGGTAGCCAATTGGTGCTACACTTCAGCGATGGTAGCCACGCTAAAGTATCCAGTATGTGCTACACCCACGCACCAGTAAACAGCCCCCCCACCCCCCCGCCCCAGCCGAGATTTTGTTTTGTACAACTAGTCACGGCTGGTTAAACAGCGAGCATTAAAGTGTTTGTGTTTAGTGAGGGGGGGGGGGGGGTCGCGTGTGGAAACTAAACGAATGACACTGTGGGGTAGGGGAGGGTAATGGATGCCACTCAGTGGGCCGCCTCGCGAGTTTCTAGAAGTGTTTTCCACGACAGCGGCGGGCAATAATTAAAGCCTTCGGCGTGAGCACAGGTGTAGGGTACCTCGTCATTTGAACAGCTCAGGAGCTGAGCTGGGGAAGGTACGACACAGGTGTAGGGTACCTCGTCATTTGAACAGCTCAGGGGCTGAGCTGGGGAAGGTACGACTCAGCGGTACCCAGCAGCACTTAAAGAACAAAGACTCGGCAGGTGTTGTCTTTAATTAAAAACTCGAGCCTTTTACACTCGCGTCATCTGATAATCTCGTCACGTTTCCTGTCTGCGCGCGCATGACATGTCCCATAATGCACCGGGGTAAAAATAGAAACGTGTTGGTCTACACTGTAAGCAACATGAGGTGTAAGCAGCTAATTATCTGTAAGCTCAATGTAAGCAGGTAGTTAGCTAAGGAGCACGCTGGCTGTAAGCAGCTAGTTAGATGTAAACAGGAAGCTGTCCAAGTTAAAAGGTAACCTTCACAAATGTCAGTACTGGACACGGCAACAACAAAACTAGGCACTGGGTTCATACTAGAACGGGCAAACGATTGTTGGATGTTGTCTTACTGTTGGAAGTTGTTTTATTGTTGGAAGTTGTCTAATTGTTGGATGGGGTGGGGTCGTGACGGCCAGTTGCAGGTCCCAATCAATGAGACAATTAATTAAACCCAAACCACTCCAGCCTCTTAGAGCCTGGAGCCCGTGGCGTCAATTTATCTCCGCTCCCCCGCCCCAGGGGGGTGTGTAGGGCTCTTAATTTAGCACTTAGTGAGGCAGACATCCATCAGCTGAGTACCTCGTCTCCAGGCTTCACTACACGTGCACTTCATTCAAACACACCTGGTTCAGGTGTTTTGACATGCAAGAGGTTGTCTCTACAATAGCTCATTAGATACATTCATATATATATATATATATATATATATATATATATATATATATATATATATATATATATATATATATATATATATATATATATATATATATATATATATATCTGTAGTTGTGCATGTTTGGAGCTCATGTTATTAGATCTACCACGTGACAGTGTCTTCTGCTAGACCCCCCCCCTCCCCCACCCCACTCCCCCTCACGTGACGGGAGTGTGCCCCTGCCTAAAACGCCGCCATGTTGTGTCCGTCTGTCCACGCTATGATTGGCTGAAACAATGTTTTGTCGTCTGTTTTATCAGGCCCGTGTTTTTTGTCGTCTGTTGGCCGACTCTCGACTCTGAGAGTCACCCCATGACTCAGGCGCCACTAACTCTAACACTAACGCAGACATTCTATCCCCTGACTTTTGGGCCCCTGACTTTTGGGGCCATGACTTTTGGAGTACTGATATTGAGTTTCACAAAGCAAGCAACTTTAAACATTCTGAAATTGATTTGAGAGTAACAATTAAACTAAGGCGAAACAAGAATCTCTTAAATATTTTCGTGTATTTTGGGTTGTCCAACGCTGAGTTTCTTTCTTCCGTTTGTTGTTGATCTAACCCTAGGTACAATGGTGTCAGACAAGATTCAGTTGTGGCCACGATACTTTGGAATCGACTACAATAATATTTCGATAGTAGGTCAGCGGACCGTGAAGCCTGTCTACAGATGTAGAGCAGACGACACCGATGTGAGACATCTGTTGGTTGGCTACCTGCCACACACATACAACAACACACACACACACAGTCACTCTTCCAATATACCCGGCCGGGCGATTACTGCATGTTTGAAGTAATCGATTACAAAGTCAGGTTGGTGAATAAAAAAGTCAGCAAACATATGTTATGACAGACCAACGATTTAACTTCAAAAGAAAGAAAAGTTTTTTTTTTTTTTTTTTTTTTTTAAACATTTGAAAATAAAGTTTGTTTTAGTTTGTTTGGTTTCTTGTATCTCTACATCAGACAATAGTAAACAACAATATTTGAACCATACAACATTTTTTTCGTAGAATAGCGGAAGTTACAATGTACACAATTTACGTGTAGAAGTGGGGGGGGGGGGGGGGTAAAAAGACGCTGATCCACGGACTTCTGTTTACAATCGTACATTGTGATGGAAGATATTTTGACATGAAATCATTTCTCTCTGTAGCCCAGAACGTGAAATGCTCTCGAGGGTGGGTCTAAGCTTAAAAACCGCGCAGATAAAAACCCGCGCAGATGAGACCTAGAATTACGATACAAGTAGACGAGCGCACTCCCGTGCTAAATGGAACTCCCCATCCCTGATTAGCAGACGGCATACACGGCTGACTTGTGGATGAACCTGATTGGCTGCACAAAACAAACACGTGGTCAGGACTGGGCCAGATGGCGATAAGCTATTTCCAAGCTGCGCGCCGGAGTGCGCAAATTATCGGAAATATCCGGTTTTATTTTTCCTCTTGCAGACGTCAGGTTGGCCCATATGTTTGAAGGATTCAAATCCAGGAAAAAGTGGGAGCTTTAAGGAAACGCTCAGAAGGAATAAACAAAACAATAAAGCTTTGATTGGGAGGGGGGGGGGGGGGGGGGGTTGGATTAGTATTTTATTTTCAGACCGTTTTAAAACAGAATGTAGCGCAGTGTGACTGGACATAGTTTCACGTTATGCCACGTGCTAGAGTCACGTCAGGACACGTGCTAGAGTCACGTGTTAGAGTCAGGATTACACCACATCTTACAACAAGCACGGTTCACGTTTTAGTGCTGATGTTTTTTAATAAAGATGATCTAGGAGCGATGAGGGATGAAGATTAGAACACGGCGTAGGTGGGGTGGGGGAGGGGGAGGGGGAGGGGGAGGGGAGATAAACAGAATCAAACTTGAAAGGGAAAATAATAATAATAAGAGTAGAAAAAATGCGATAAGAAAATAAGACGAGATACACCTGCTTTGAAGGGAAACCAACAGATAATACATCACTGACCTATGTGACCTTGTGATAGGTTAGGTGGGTGCATGGCTATTTATAGATCACAGCACGTGCATACAGGTTCAGTGACGTCACAACTTTTCTGCTGTCCAGTCTGGTCACGTGATCAACTCAAAGGTCACGTGATCAACTCAAAGGTCACGTGATCAACTCAAAGGTCACGACATCATCCCAAGGGTCAAGTGGTTGAGGTCAGACAAAAGATCCTGACCTTAGGTCAGCCTGACTTTAAACACTAAACTTAAAGAACGATGTCTAAAACATGATGTTTGCACAATTTTGATATTTAACAAAATCCATTTTTTTTTCTACGCTGGATTGTGCGCGTCACAAATATTCAACATCTCGTCACATCTCGCAACATCTCGCCACATCTCGTCACATCTCGCAACATCTCGCCACATCTCGTCACATCTCGCAACATCTCGCCACATCTCGTCTCAACTCTCGTAACATCTCGTCACATCTCGTCACATCTCGTCACATCTCGTCACATCTCGTCACATCTCGTCACATCACGCCACATCACGCCACATCTCGCCACATCTCGCCACATCTCGCCACATCTCGCCACATCTCGCCACATCTCGCCACATCTCGCCAAATCTCGCCACATCTCGCCACATCTCGCCACATCTCGCCACATCTCGTCAAATCTCGCAACATCTCGCCATATCTCCTTCAATATTCCGAGCAGGCAACTGGCGAGCTAACAAGCGGAGCAGCGGTTAAATTGTGCCTTAATGCCAGACATTTTTTTTTACGCCGGGGCAGGATTTGATTGGTGTAAATCTTTCAGGCGGTCACGTGGTGTTTACACACTTGATGAGCGCCATCTGGTGAGCCCTTGTGCCAACAGCAGACGACAAACCCGTCTAATGATGCCTACATGCCCGGGGTGTGTCTGACACAATGTCGTCAGGAGGGGAGGGACGTGGGGCGGGAGGGGCGGAGGAAGGGAGGGGCTGAGGACTGTATCTAAAGTGCGAAGGACAGCTTACAAGAAAATGACACCGATATATATATATATATATATATATATATATATATATATATATATATATATATATATATATATATATATATATATATATATCAGTTATATAGTTTTAAGTATAGGTAATATAAAATATTAATGTTTGGTTTTTGATCTATTAAGGTAGAGAGCAGTAGGACCATAAAAACAGTAGACCATTAAAAAATAAAACACAAACAGTCCTGATTGAACCTTCCCCCCCCCCCCCCCCCCCCCATCCCTACCCCCACCCCACAGGCTGAGCTCTAAAAGTAGCTGTGTGTGATTAAACCACTACAGACGTGAGTGCCTGGTCTGAGACAGGCAAATCCCAGAATCCTCACTTATCGGGTGAGCGACATCCGACTATGATGTATTAGTTTATACGTAAATCCTCTTCGATTTGTTTCGCTTCCTCGAGACTAAGCCCTTGAGTAATACTTCTTTTTAATTGACATTTAACACTAGTAGCTGGGGAGATGGGCCCAGATTTCAAATAATCAAACTTGTGAGCGGTCAGCTAGCCAGGACTTAACGGCTTTAACTTGAAGCCGTTAGGTTTTAAAGACAGATTCAAATCATACTCAAAGAATAATGGCTCGCCCAAGCGAGAATTTAATGAAACCATTTGGGCTTGAGATTAATATTTACGTCAGCCTGGTGACGTCATTACTTTTTTTTTTGTGGTAGTGGGCTGGAAGGTGACAGGATAGTATCATGACAACTGACATTTGGGATAGTGCTATTACAACTGACATTTGGGATAGTGCTATTACAACTGACATTTGGGATAGTGCTATTACAACTGACATTTGGGATAGTGCTATTACAACTGACATTTGGGATAGTGCTATTACAACTGACATTTGGGATAGTGCTATTACAACTGACATTTAGGATAGTTCTGGGACTGGTGCGAAAAACTGGGATTTAGTGACGTTCAAACTTATCCTTAAATCTATACGCTAATCCCTAAACCAGTCTAGGAACTAACCCATAAATCTGTCGTTAAGTAATCCTTTAAACCAGCATTTAACCAACCCTAAACCAGTCTTTGAACTATAACCTTAAGACTACTATCTTAATGAGCATTTGTTTATTAATCACGAAGTTGCGAGGGGAAAAAATAAACTCGAATAACCCCCTATCCACCCCACCCTGACTGTTGTGAAATGTTTCCTAATGAGTTGTTAGCAACTCCTAGCTTCAAAACTAAACCCAACCCAGGGTCACATCTACAAAACTAAACCCAACCCAAGGTCACATCTACACAACTGAACCCAACCCAAGGTCACATCTACACAACTAAACCCAACCCAAGGTCACATCTACAAAACTAAACCCAACCCAAGGTCACATCTACACAACTAAACCCAACCCAAGGTCACATCTACACAACTAAACCCAACCCAAGGTCACATCTACACAACTAAACCCAACCCAAGGTCACATCTACACAACTAAACCCAACCCAATGTCACATCCACAAAACTAAACCCAACCCTACATGATATCAAATAATTGAGTTGGCATTCAATACAAACTTTCCCAATTCAGTTTGTTCACCAGTTCAAACACATGTTCGCCAGTTCACACAAACAACTTACGAACGAACTTCACGTCGCACACAGCAACTACAGGTGGAATTTTCGAGAAAAAAAAAGTTGGCGATTTTAAACTTTCATCTAATGTACGGTAGTAGTAAATGCGATGGACCAAATTTCGTTTTTAACTTCGGGGTTCGTTGTGGGTTCAGTGAAATATTTTTATTGGGGTGGGGTTCAGTGAAATATTTTTATTGGGGTGGGGTTCAGTGAATTATTTTAACGGGAGGTTCAGCGAACTATTTTATTGAATGGGTTCAGTAAACTGTTTTATTTGGGTGGTTGTACAGATTTCTATGTGTCATGACGCGGGGTCATGTGTCACGCACGACACAGCTATGTCATCACGTCACACTAGTGTCAGGTTGTTAGACCAACATCGTCATTGTGTCGTCACTTTAATTGCTAATTCAGCACCAGTGACACTGACACCTAATCAAACACGGCGGTCGTCTGATCTCATTGGACCAGGTAGGTTGTACGTGGGATCCACACCATACACCCAAACCTTGAGACCTTCGAATGGTTTGGGAATCCCTGACCTAACCGTTCGTGCTGTAGTTGTTTTAGGGTCTTGAGAATAAAACGTGAGAACCTTCAAGTTGTTAGGGACAGCAGACTCGCACGGCTATAGGGTCTCTGTTTGAAGGTACACGAGCAGATGCTTGTATGTACAGACTGAGTGGGATTTAACTACGGTCGGGGGGGGGGGGGGGTAAATGGTGGGACTAGGTAGTACGGGTGTTGGGGGGAGGGGTAGACTGTCCAGGTAATCCAAACGTAGCTGACGTCATTCACGTCCCTCAATGGGATGAGTGAAAGAGGCGGGGAGGGAGGTGTGGGGGATGTTTGAGGAGGTAGTTTTGGGGAATGTGATGAGGTGTGGGGGAAGGTGTGGGGGGAGGTGTGGAGAAAGGTGTGGGGGATTGTGTGGGAAAAGTTTGGGGGACGGTGTGGAGGAAGGTGTGGGGGAACGTGTGTTGGAAGGTATGGAGAAAGGTGGGGGGAAGGTGTGGGGGAAGGTGTGGGGGAAGGTGTGGGGGAAGGTGTGGGGGAAGGTGTGGGGGAAGGTGTGGGAAAAGTTTGGGGGACGGTGTGGAGGAAGGTGGGGGGGAAGGTGTGGGGGGTGGTGTGGAGGAAGGTGTGGGGGAACGTGTGTTGGAAGGTATGGAGAAAGGTGGGGGGAAGGTGTGGGGGAAGGTGTGGGGGAAGGTGTGGGGGAAGGTGTGGGGGAAGGTGTGGGGGAAGGTGTGGGAAAAGTTTGGGGGACGGTGTGGAGGAAGGTGGGGGGGAAGGTGTGGGGGGTGGTGTGGAGGAAGGTGTGGGGGAAGGTATGGGGGGTGGTGTGGAGGAAGGTGTGAGGGGAAGGTGTGGGGGAAGGTGTGGGGGAAGATGAGGGAAGGTGTGGTTTCACCTCTGGAATTTGATACAGCACCGGCTTGTTGATGCCGGCAATTAATGTCACGTGACACGTGCTCACACGAGCCTAGCCGGCTGCCGGCCCAAGTTTAACACGGCAGCCGGCTAACCCATTCGCCGCGTGGCTCCAACCATTATCTCGCGAGATTTAATGCGAGAAAAATCAGCCCCGGCCAAAATGGCAGTTTAGACAGTTTGAAAAACAGAGATCCCCATTTAACACGCAGTTTAGAAACAAGCGGAGACAATCAGCTAACCGGCGGGGCGAAACTCAAACAAACAGCGGCCATGTTGAATCGTAAGGCGTCACGTGACTTATCGATATACAAGACATAGGGGGGGGGGCTTGTTCAGTGTTGTGTGAAGGGGAGGGAAGGGCGGGAGGTATAAGCCTCAAATAATCTGAGAATACAAACTCATTTGCCTCGTCCAACCATCCACACCAACATCCCCCCCCCCACCCCACAAACACCAACATCCCCCACCTCACATACACCATCTCCTCCTCCTCCATCCCACAAACACTTAAATCCCCCCCACCACACAAACACCAACATCCCCCCACCCCACAGACACCAACATCCCCCCACCCCACAAACACCAACATCCCCCACCCCACAGACACCAACATACCCCCACCCCACAAACAACCCCCTCCCCCAACCCCACCCCACCCCACAAACACCCCCACCCCACAAAGACCAACAACCCCCACATTCGTAACTCTCATTAACGCCAACATTTCCCCTTACATGTTTTTCGATTCGTTTTTTCCGGTTACAATTTTTGGTCTATTTTACCCGTCACGTTACGCGTTTTAGCACAAATCTGATTGGTAGACCAAAACCACGTGATCTGGTTCAGGTAATAACATATGGGTGATTGGTGGGATCATTAATACATACACAACTGATATACGCATACACACAGATACAAATACACATACACATGTGTATGTATACAAGTAATGTACATCTAGAATGTACAACACACAAAACTGTACCCAGACAATAGGTACCCCGACAACCTGTACCGCGACAAAAGGTACCCCGACAAACTGTACTCAGACAAACTGTACTCAGACAAACTGTACTCAGACAAACTGTACTCAGACAAACTGTACTCAGACAAACTGTACTCAGACAAACGGTACCCCGACAAAAGGTACCCAGACAAACTGTACCTCGACAAATTGTACCCCGACAAAAGGTACCCATACAAACTGTACCTCGACAAATTGTACCCCGACAAAAGGTACCCAGACAAACTGTACCTCGACAAATTGTACCCCGACAAAAGGTACCCAGACAAACTGTACCCCGACAAACTGTACCCGACAAAAGGTACCCAGACAAACTGTACCTCGACAAACTGTACCCCGACAAAAGGTACCCAGACAAACTGTACCCCGACAAACTGTACCCCGACAAACTGTACCCCGACAACTTGTACCCCGACAAATTGGACCCCGACAAAAAGTACCCAGACAAACTGTACCCCGACAAATTGTACCCCGACAAATTGGACCCCGACAAATTGTACCCCGACAAACTGTACCCCGACAAACTGAACCCCGACAAACTGTACCGCGACCCACATCATTTTTCCCACGACCTATTACCAAAGCGCGAGAAAATTGGCGCTATTTAACCCAATTACCGGCACGCGTTAATTGGCCAGCCAGTCTGGTATCAGATGTAAGTGGTGTTATTCATTTCATCATCCGCGCGGATATTTATATACATTCACACGATACTATTTACATGTATAAAGTTTATATAGTTACACGTATTTTAAAAGTACACATTCAAGTAAATAAAAGTTTATTTCGACTAAACATCCAACGAGTTTTGTACAGTGATCAATATGTGCTCATTAAGAAATATCAAAAAATGTTAAGTTAACTCAGCTCACTAGAATATAAATGTGTTACTTCTGTATTTTTACAAGCTTTTATTTAACTCACTTCCTCGTCAGTCGACAGTCTGTCTGTCTAGACGGAAACGCAGGAGTGAAAATTCGGAAACTTCTACTTGACCGATACGATTCACAGTTGGCACGTGGGTCAAGACATGAAGACAATGCAATCTGAATCTAAATTTGACTTAATTGGATGCCTAATTGATTTTTTATGAATTAATTAAAATTTGGACCGAATTAGTAGGCATGTCTAGCCAACCACACCACACGCGTCATCAATAGCTGCGCCATCACGACCACGTAATGGCTGCGTTCAAAAACCATTGCGCGCCTACTGAACGTGATATTCAGTAGGCGCGCAATGGTTTTTAGTCATGTAACTCTATTGTAGATAAAACATGTAAAGTACTGAAAAAAAAATTCATAAAAAACGTTTTAATAACAAGCTTTTATGTAATGATGCACTAAAAAGTAGAAAATAAATTATAGACTACTATTTAAATAACTATAAAGAAAAGCGTGGGTGTCTTCCTTAACATTAGTAAAGGTATCCAATAGATACTAAAGTGACCCACGCTTTTCTTTATAGTTATTTAAATAGTAGTCTATAATTTATTTTCTACTTTTTAGTGCATCATTACATAAAAGCTTGTTATTAAAACGTTTTTTATGAATTTTTTTAGCGGATGTCGCTAAAGTTGTTCAATATTTCTAGATAGTCTAGCTAAAGTTGTTTAATATTTCTAGCGTCTCGCTAAATATGTATCTGCTCACCAAGCCAATATCTTGCTCTGACTGAGCTAAATGAACGTGAGTGTTCATGCCTGCTCTGACTGAGCTAAATGAACGTGAGTGTTCATGCCTGTCACTCTGCAGAAAATAACCATAACCAGACACCATCTTTGATCACCTTTCACAACACCTCAATGATAACTCCAACCCTAAACTTCGGTATTTGACGCACACCTCAATGATAACTCCAACCCTAAACTTCGGTATTTGACGCACACCTCAATGATAACTCCAACCCTAAACTTCGGTATTTGACGCACATCTCAATGATAAATCCAACCCTAAACTTCGGTATTTGACGCACACCTCAATGATAACTCCAACCCTAAACTTCGGTATTTGACGCACACCTCAATGATAACTCCAACCCTAAACTTCGGTATTTGACGCACACCTCAATGATAACTCCAACCCTAAACTTCGGTATTTGACGCACACCTCAATGATAACTCCAACCCTGCTAACTTCGGTATTTGACGCACACCTCAATGATAACTCCAACCCTAAACTTCGGTATTTGACGCACACCTCAATGATAACTCCAACCCTAAACTTCGGTATTTGACGCACACCTCAATGATAACTCCAACCCTAAACTTCGGTATTTGACGCACACCTCAATGATAACTCCAACCCTGCTAACTTCGGTATTTGACGCACACCTCAATGATAACTCCAACCCTAAACTTCGGTATTTGACGCACACCTCAATGATAACTCCAACCCTAAACTTCGGTATTTGACGCACACCTCAATGATAACTCCAACCCTAAACTTCGGTATTTGACGCACACCTCAATGATAACTCCAACCCTGCTAACTTCGGTATTTGACGCACACCTCAATGATAACTCCAACCCTAAACTTCGGTATTTGACGCACACCTCAATGATAACTCCAACCCTAAACTTCGGTATTTGACGCACACCTCAATGATAACTCCAACCCTGCTAACTTCGGTATTTGACGCACACCTCAATGATAACTCCAACCCTAAACTTCGGTATTCGACGCACACCTCAATGATAACTCCAACCCTGAACTTCGGTATTTGACGCACACCTCAATGATAACTCAAACCCTAAACTTCGGTATTTGACGCACACCTCAATGATAACTCCAACCCTAAACTTCGGTATTTGACGCACACCTCAATGATAACTCCAACCCTGAACTTCGGTATTTGACGCACACCTCAATGATAACTCCAACCCTAAACTTCGGTATTTGACGCACATCTCAATGATAAGTCCAACCCTAAACTTCGGTATTTGACGCACATCTCAATGATAAATCCAACCCTAAACTTCGGTATTTGACGCACATGGTTCAAACGTTTTATGTGAACCACTAGCCCGCTGTAACGCTTAATGACGCAGAAATTCAGGGAGAAACATGTTGCTTATATTAGAGTCAGACTGACGCATCAATTCAGGGGAAACGTTTTGATGATATCAAGAGTCAGACTGACGCATCAATTCAGGGGAAAACGTGTTGCTTACATCAGAGTCAGACTGACGCATCAATTCAGGGGAAACGTGTTAATGATATCAAGAGTCAGACTGACGCATCAATTCAGGGGAAAATGTGTTAATGATATTAGAGTCACGTTGACGCATCAATTCAAGAGAAACGTGTTAATGATATCAAGAGTCAGACTGACGCATCAATTCAAGAGAAACGTGTTAATGATATCAAGAGTCAGACTGACGCATCAATTCAAGAGAAACGTGTTAATGATATCAAGAGTCAGACTGACGCATCAATTCAAGAGAAACGTGTTAATGATATCAAGAGTCAGACTGACGCATCAATTCAAGAGAAACGTGTTAATGATATCAAGAGTCAGACTGACGCATCAATTCAGGGAAAACCTGTTAATGATATCAAGAGTCAGACTGACGCATCAATTCAAGAGAAACCTGTTAATGATATCAAGAGTCAGACTGACGCATCAAGTCGCAGCCCACTACAACCACCAGCCAATCAAACATTTAATTAGTTCTCATTAATGAGGATTCCTAATGGGTGGTTAATTCGTCTTAATTGCCAGTTCGTATATGTTCCCCAAAATATTTGAGTTGTGTGGCGATTACACAGTAGGTGGGGGGGGGGGGGGAACGGGGTGGGGACAGATTGTGTAGCAATTTACAATCCCATTCATGTAAATATCAAAGAATTAGCGCATAAGCAGAAGAAAGAATGTGTTTGTAGATTATTTTTGGCGCCTTTTGTTTCATTCACTAAAATATCAGTTCAGGGGAATGCTCAGTTTAATTCTGTTTTTTACAATTTAAGATCTAACGCCTTTTGAATACATTTACCATGTTTGGCACATGAAAGTATTAAAAAACAAAATAAAACGGTTGAAAACAATTTCGGTTGTTAGAGAAACCCGAAAGAACCTCAACCATTTTGAATTTTTCTCTACATTTTTAAACGGGTAATATTTCAACATATATTAAAACTTTTGTCACGACAACTTTTTGAAAGATGTACTGGTCAGAATTCTACAAGTACCGAAAAATCGTACCCTTTTTGATATGCAAAATTTCAAAATTTGCATAAAACTTTCCATGAAAGTTTTTCCTATGAAAGTCATCACAATTTCATTGTGACAAAAGTTGTATTTTTGCCTGAAGAACAATTGCTGAAAATATGATGGAGATTGTTTAATAAATAAAAAAAGAAGTAGACTTTTTAGTGTTCAAAACGTGTGAACTGAGAAAAACAGCAAGAAATAACGAAAAGTAGGTCACGATAATATATACGATAATATCATATCTGTGTAATTTGTAAAGCCCATTGTAAGCATTGGGTGTTTCCGAGATCATGGAAAATACTATTAACCAATACATGAGAAATCCAGATTTCCAATGATGCCAAATACAATATGATGACATCGTAGAAAACTTGTAAGCTTGGGAAAAAAAATATTTAATTTAATTAACAGTGTCATAAATATTGTATTTTAAACATTTTTTCTCATTAAAGTTATTTTCAAATGAAAAATGGACAAAGTATCCAAAAGTGCAAGAAACCGATTATGACGAAAAAAAAAAAGGATTTTGGTAATTGTTTTATGCGCATATCCCCTTAAACAGACCATCGCTGCTTCATTCACTTAAATATTCATGAAACTGTCCTTAAAATAACCACATCGCTAGTTTATGAGAAAAAGGGCCATCAAATATAGGGCCATCTAGAAACAGGGCCATGAAATATAAGGGCCCTGTAGCAAGGGACGCGTATTGGGCCATCTAGCACAGGGCCATATGAAGAAGCAGGCCATGTGGCACTGACCAGTGGTCACTTTACCAGAAGACAACGACCAAAGTGGTCACCTAATTCAATCCCTGAGTCCCCAGCGACGTCAAGCCATCAATTATTCATGTCAAAGGTCATTTTGTATTTCCTCCATTCTTTTTTCAACGGTCAAAGGGTCACTTGAAGAGAAATGAGTTTCATCAAATCATACCGGCTAGCCGGCAAGAAATCCGTCCATCAAATCATACCGGCTAGCCGGCAAGAAATCCATCCATCAAATCATACCGGCTAGCCGGCAAGAAATCCATCCATCAAATCATACCGGCTAGCCGGCAAGAAATCCATCCATCAAATCATACCGGCTAGCCGGCAAGAAATCCATCCATCAAATCATACCGGCTAGCCGGCAAGAAATCCATCCATCAAATCATACCGGCTAGCCGGCAAGAAATCCATCCATCAAATCATACCGGCTAGCCGGCAAGAAATCCATCCATCAAATCATACCGGCTAGCCGGCAAGAAATCCATCCATCAAATCATACCGGCTAGCCGGCAAGAAATCCATCCATCAAATCATACCGGCTAGCCGGCAAGAAATCCATCCATCAAATCATACCGGCTAGCCGGCAAGAAATCCATCCGTTCAATTGTTTGCCCGACTCCATTCTTTGTTGACACAATTAGCCGGACCCGTGAAACATGCCGACCCAGGAAAGAGCCGGCATAATTTACTTACAATGGTGATGTACGGTTGTCAGAAGTTTGGTTAGACAGCGCCTCTCTCACAAACAACCTCACACATCAACAGGACAACCACACAATTGTCCTCAACTAACAGGACAAACCCCACACATTTGTCCTCAACTAACAGGACAAACCCCACACATTTGTCCTCAACTAACAGGACAAACCCCACACATTTGTCCTACTCAACAGGACAAACCCCACACAATTGTCCTAATCAATCAACAGGATTCAGGACAAACCACTGAAAGAAACCGACAAAACAAACAAACAAAAGAAACTTTTCGCTAACTTCCGTCGATTCAATCTTCACATTTGTTTCAAGCTTTAGGGAAATATTGATTCTTGTGTGATAATTACCGATAGAATTAATTGATTGACCGCAGATCGAACTCACTGAGTTATCGATCGAAAAGTTTGATCGACAAACAGCATTCATGCTGACGTGTGTTTAGCGAGGGTACTTTATTGTAGCCTGCTGGTAGCGAGGGTACTTTATTGTAGCCGGCTGGTAGCGAGGGTACTTTATTGTAGCCGGCTGGTAGCGAGAGTACTTTATTGTAGCCGGCTGGTAGCGAGGGTACTTTATTGTAGCCGGCTGGTAGCGAGGGTAAGGTACTGACCGGCAGAAAATTCATGCCGCACGGGCAGATTCATGCTAGACAGGTGATACCTGCTAGATAGGTGATACCTGTTAAACAGGCAACTACCTGCTAGACAGGTGATACCTTCCAGACAGGGAAATACCTGCCAGGCTGGGAAATACCTGCCAGAGTTGGTGAACGATACTGGCAGGTAACAATTAACAGATCGATACCACAGCTTCTCAATGTTGGTATCGATACCACAGCTTCTCAATGTTGGTATCGATACCACAGCTTCTCAACGTTGGCATCGATAACACAGCTTCTCAATGTTGGTATCGATACCACAGCTTCTCAACGTTGGTATCGATTATTAGAAGTACTATCGGCAGACGACATGTCTGAATGGACCAAGAGGGAGGAGGGGAGGAAATGGAGGGGGGGGGGGCTTTTAGTGTGAAAGAGGGGGTGGGGAGGCGAGACTAATAGTTAAAAGGGCTGGGGTGGGGAACATTTTTACAGGGAAAGACTGGGTGGGAGGGGGGGGGACACTTTAAGGTGAAAGATGAAAAAATAAATGGCAGCGGACAGCTGAAATATAGTGTCAAATTATGGGGCTATTTCAGGGTGTAGATCGATTAGTTTAGTGGGGCGGGGCGGGGTCAGGGTGTAGGGCTGAAGGTCTAATGACCAATGAAAGCCGGGACTGACCAGTACATCGCTGGCCAGTGGTCAGCGGCATACACGAGCGTAAATAGAGATTTCACGGGGGAGGGGGGGAACAAGGCTACTCCCGATGTAGGGGGTGGGCTGGGGAGAAGAAAGACCAAGATACTGTTGTTTGGGGTCAGATGATGGTTCTCCATTCTTCTAGCAGAACCACCATTAGGTTGGATTTTTTAGATTCTGTAAACCCCCACTCATCCTGAACAAGGGCAGCCATCCAGTTTTGCAACAGTTATCCTACTTGCTCGGATAAAAATGTGCTAAAAAAGTCCCAGAAAAACTTTTCGTGCTTTACGTCATCGTTGTTAAACCCATAAACACGACACAAAGATAAAAATAAGTCAAGGAAACATCTGACTGCGTGACTAAGTCAATAAAAAAATAGCCGCTTTTGTTTAGGTTAGACCCCCCCCCCCTAAAACTCCGGGAGATTTGGCGGGATTTGATGAAACTTACAGAGGCGAAACCTGCTGAGTACATTACGGGGGTAACGTCGGCTGTTTTTATCTAGGGGGGGGGGGGGGGTTACAGGAGTAGTTGGTTTTTTTTTTTGGGGGGGGGGGGGGCAGGACCACCACAGGACCACAGCGAGGACAGGGCAAGGTCAATGGAAGGTCATGGGGGGTGGGTCAAGGTTAGAATAAAGGGAGATCAAGGTGAAAACAACAAAGCTAAAGGAAGGACATGTGAAGGTCAAGGAGAATTAGAATGATGTAGTATTGTGGAAGTAAGACCATCTATTTATAGCTCAGCATTTAGCGCCATCTTTACGTCTGGTCAATGAATTATTCATCAGACGTAAGCCGCCTGCACACAGAAGGTAACCAAGTCTTGCTGCTAGATGATTGGGGGGGGGGGGGGGTGCTCTGGGTAAACCCATTACATCAGCTTGATTACACTTACATGTAGGCAAAGTGATGTAACCAATGGTGTAGGCAGGGTGAGCACATTTTGTAACTCACCAGAAGAGTAGGTGTGTTGTTCCTCTGTAAGTGTCACCCCCCCCCCCTACATATACACAGGTCAAGGCCATTTGAACACTAACCAGGTATAACCAGTTGATGCCGCGCTGTGAGCGACGATACCGGAGCTTAACTTAGATCGATACCAAACTGATTCAAAGACGACTCGTATCGATATCAAACTAGCTAGTATCGATACCACAAAACAGATCCAATAGCAGCTAAAAAAAAGTCTGCCAAAAAAAGACAACTTAAAATGTTGATGGGGTGTTTGTACAGGGGAATAAACGCTAGCTCAACATTGTTGACTGTAACTGTTGGTGACGTGATGGGTGGGGGGGGGGGCTGTGAGAGGGGTGAGGGTGACGTGACGTGACGTAGTGGGCTGGGGGTGAGAGGGGTGAGGGGCTGCAGCTTAAGACAAGTACCCGATCTCAGACCAGCAGACGATTCGTGCAACAGGGCGGGGAGGTGGGGGGGGGGGGGGGAATCATCCAAGACAAGACGAGCGGCTATTGTTTCAATGAGGCGTGAATTAATAATGTCGTTGTGATGACGTCATCCGGTGGTGGCACAGGTCACGTGGTATTCTCGTCTGAATAAACCATGGCGTCAAACAGTTGAAATAGGACAGTCTGTTAAGTACACTGCAGGGGGGGAGGGGGGAGGGGATTGATGTAACAATTCAGAACTCACTTTAGTTAGAGCATAGAAATATTGTCATGTCATGTCATGTTTGCCTGTCGTCCCTACTGGGACATAGGCCGCTGACAAGAGCTTTCCAGACGTCTCTGTCCAGGGCTAGTCTCTCCAACTGTCCCCAGGTGTATCCAATCTTCTTGGTGTCTTCTTCCAGGTCACGTCTCCAGGTCTTTCTTGGTCTGCCTCTCTTCCTCCTGCCTTGTGGATTCCAGGTGAGGGCCTGTCTTGTTATGCTGGATACAGGCTTCCTGAGTGTGTGGCCAATCCATTTCCATTTTCTCTGGAGGATCTCTACTTCCACTGGCAGTTGATTTGTCCGTTGCCATAGAACATCATTTCTGATGGTTTTAGGCCAGCGAATTCGCAGGATCTTTCTGAGACATGCGTTTATAAATGATTGTATTTTCTTCTTATTTATAGCAGTTATTCTCCATGTCTCGGCTCCATAGAGTAAAACAGGTTTTACTAGTGTGTTGAAGATCCGGATTTTTATTCTAAGGGTTAAATCTCCCGAACCCCAAACATTTTTTAGTTGGTTAAAGACTGCTCTTGCCTTACCCGTCCTTATTTTTATGTCTGCTTCTGTCCCACCCTGCTTATCAACAATACTTCCAAGGTAGGTGAATCTATCCACTTCTTCTAGGGCTTCTTCTGCCAGTGTTATAGGGTTGCTGTTTGATGCATTGACTTTGAGAACTTTACTTTTCCCTCTGTGGATGTTCAGACCCAGGCATGTAGAAAAATTTGCAACCCTGTTGGTTTTATCCTGCATTTGCTGTTGTGTGTGAGAAAGGAGGGCCAGGTCGTCAGCAAAGTCCAGGTCATCCAGCTGGCTCCACAATGTCCACTGTATACCGTTTCGCGTTTTCTCTGTTGACATCTTCATAACCCAGTCTATGGCCAGTAGGCACATGTAATTATATCTGTCTGCAGATATATACACTCACACACTCACACACACACACAATTATTCCAGAGACTAACCTCGCACCACGGAGCCTACTCCCCCACTCCCCCTCACCCCCAAGCCCCACACCCCCAGCCCACGCATGTAAACAAGCTTTCCATCAAACTACTCCCCCGACCCTCCCCCACTGCGATCTGCTAGAACTAATCTATTTTTAGAACTCAGGGTATTTTGTACACATCATTTTTAAATTCTTCCCAACTCAACATTTTTAAAACACCTGCCGCCTACAACCTCACATTACATAACCGGCACACCGGCTCATCACATTACATAACCGGCACACCGGCTCATCACATTACATAACCGGCACACCGGCTCCTCACATTTACATAACGGGCACACCGGCTCATCACATTACATAACCGGCACACCGGCTCATCACATTACATAACCGGCACACCGGCTCCTTACTTTTACATAGCCGGCACACCGGCTCCTCACATTTACATAACCGGCACATCACATTACATAACCGCACACCGGCTCCTCACATTTACATAACCGGCAAACCGGCTCCTCACATGTCAATGACCGGCACACCGGCTCCTCACAATAAGACCGGCGTAAAGTGAGGCGTCACACTTGACGGTTTCTGGTCCGTGAGTTATGGCTCACGTGTGATGGGATGGCTGGTGGCACCTGGGACACCTGAGTGTCACCACACGCCGGCCAGTAGACGGGCGCCATTTGTTGTAGCAGGTCTTACTTGTGGAGGGTGGGCATACAAGGGGTGGGGTTGGGTGTGGGCGAGGGTTGGGTGGTGGCGAGGGTTGGGTGAGCACGGGCAATGACAGGGCTGTAAGAATGTGTGTGTCGGGGAGGGGGGGGGGGGTAATGTGTGACGTCAGATTGCTGTGTGTGGTTCAATGTCTATCGCTGTTGATAACTGTGGGCCAGGCTAGTGTGGCATGTAGGCGGAGCTAACCATAAATCTAGGCGGAGCTAACTATAAATCTAGGCGGTGTTAACGTTTAATGCAGGTGTGTAACGTTGAATTTGGACGGGGCTAACGCTGATTGTAGGCGGGGCTGATGTTGACTGTAGGCGGGGCTGATGATTGTAGGCGGGGCTTATGTTTGTAGGCGGGGATGATGTTTGTAGGCGGGGCTGATGTTTGTAGGCGGGGCTGATGTTGACTGTAGGCGGGGCAGATGTTGATTGTAGGCGGGGATGGTGTTGACTGTAGGCGGGGTTGATGTTGACTGCAGGCGGGGCTAATGTTGACTGTAGGCGGGGCTAATGTTGATTGTAGGTGGGACTGATGTTGAATGTAGGCGGGGCTAATGCTAGCTCATCAATAACTGACTTGTTACCTGGACACCTGGTGTGCCGTCTAATTAGGACAGCTCACACGCAGTTCGTTTATAATTAGCCTAATTACCTTAACCACACAGCTATGGTTTATCCATTACCGTCACTGGATAGTTGTGTTTTCATCGAAAAAAGTATCCACAATTATCCAGAAATTCTGGAGAGCTGGATTAACAAAGGATAAATATGGCGGTCAAATTTTGGCCAATATGACGTCACGCTGGTCAGTGTCGTGTATAGGGAAGACGTACAGCTGGCCTGGGTGGTGTTTCTTGTGCACACATCAAGGCTACACCCGAACATCAACTAACATCAAGGCTACACCCCAACATCAACTAACATCAAGGCTACACCCCAACATCAAGGCTACACCCCAACATCAACTAACATCAAGGCTACACCCTAACATCAACTAACATCAAGGCTACACCCCAACATCAACTAACATCAAGGCTACACCCCAACATCAACTAACATCAAGGCTACACCCCAACATCAACTAACATCAAGGCTACACCCCAACATCAAGGCTACACCCCAACATCAACTAACATCAAGGCTACACCCCAACATCAACAAACATCAAGGCCACACCCCAACATCAACTAACATCAAGGCTACACCCCAACATCAACTAACATCAAGGCTACACCCCAACATCAACTAACATCAAGGCTACACCCCAACATCAACTAACATCAAGGCTACACCCCAACATCAAGGCTACACCCCAACAACTAACATCAAGGCTACACCCCAACATCAACTAACATCAAGGCTACACCCCAACAACTAACATCAAGGCTACACCCCAACATCAAGGCTACACCCCCCCCCAACATCAACTAACATCAAGGCTACACCCCAACATCAAGGCTACACCCCAACATCAAGGCTACACCCCAACATCAAGGCTACACCCCAACATCAAGGCTACACCCCAACATCAACTAACATCAAGGCTACACCCCAACATCAAGGCTACACCCCCCCCCCAACATCAACTAACATCAAGGCTACACCCCAACATCAAGGCTACACCCCAACATCAACTAACATCAAGGCTACACCCCAACATCAAGGCTACACCCCAACATCAACTAACATCAAGGCTACACCCCAACATCAACTAACATCAAGGCTACACCCCAACATCAACTAACATCAAGGCTACACCCCAACATCAACTAACATCAAGGCTACACCCCAACATCAACAAACATCAAGGCTACACCCCAACATCAACTAACAGCAAGGCTACACCCCAACATCAACTAACATCAAGGCTACACCCCAACATCAACAAACATCAAGGCTACACCCCAACATCAAGGCTACACCCCAACATCAAGGCTACATCCCAACATCAACTAACATCAAGGCTACACCCCAACATCAACTAACATCAAGGCTACACCCCAACATCAACTAACATCAAGGCTACACCCCAACATCAACTAACATCAAGGCTACACCCCAACATCAACTAACATCAAGGCTACACCCCAACATCAAGGCTACACCCCAACATCAACTAACATCAAGGCTACACCCCAACATCAAGGCTACACCCCAACATCAAGGCTACACCCCAACATCAAGGCTACACCCCAACATCAAGGCTACATCCCAACATCAACTAACATCAAGGCTACACCCCAACATCAACTAACATCAAGGCCACACCCCAACATCAACTAACATCAAGGCTACACCCCAACATCAACTAACATCAAGGCTACACCCCAACATCAACTAACATCAAGGCTACACCCCAACATCAACTAACATCAAGGCTACACCCCAACATCAACTAACATCAAGGCTACACCCCAACATCAACTAACATCAAGGCTACACCCCCCCCCCCAACATCAACTAACATCAAGGCTACACCCCCCCCCCCCAACATCAACTAACATCAAGGCTACACCCCAACATCAACTAACATCAAGGCTACACCCCAACATCAACAAACATCAAGGCCACACCCCAACATCAACTAACATCAAGGCTACACCCCAACATCAACTAACATCAAGGCTACACCCCAACATCAACTAACATCAAGGCTACACCCCAACATCAACTAACATCAAGGCTACACCCCAACATCAACTAGCATCAAGGCTACACCCCAACATCAACTAACATCAAGGCTACACCCCAACATCAACTAACATCAAGGCTACACCCCAACATCAACTAACATCAAGGCCACACCCCAACATCAAGGCTACACCCCCCCCAACATCAAATAACATCAAGGCTACACCCCAACATCAACTAACATCAAGGCTACACCCCAACATCAACTAACATCAAGGCTACACCCCAACATCAACTAACATCAAGGCTACACCCCAACATCAACTAACATCAAGGCTACACCCCAACATCAACTAACATCAAGGCTACACCCCAACATCAACTAACATCAAGGCTACACCCCAACATCAAGGCTACACCCCAACATCAAGGCTACACCCCAACATCAAGGCTACACCCCAACATCAAGGCTACACCCCAACATCAACTAACATCAAGGCTACACCCCAACATCAAGGCTACACCCCAACATCAACTAACATCAAGGCTACACCCCAACATCAAGGCTACACCCCAACATCAACTAACATCAAGGCTACACCCCAACATCAACTAACATCAAGGCTACACCCCAACATCAAGGCTACACCCCAACATCAACTAACATCAAGGCTACACCCCAACATCAAGGCTACACCCCAACAACTAACATCAAGGCTACACCCCAACATCAACTAACATCAAGGCTACACCCCAACATCAACTAACATCAAGGCTACACCCCAACATCAACTAACATCAAGGCTACACCCCAACATCAACTAACATCAAGGCTACACCCTAACATCAACTAACATCAAGGCTACACCCCAACATCAACTAACATCAAGGCTACACCCCAACATCAACTAACATCAAGGCTACACCCCAACATCAACTAACATCAAGGCCACACCCCAACATCAAGGCTACACCCCAACATCAAGGCCACACCCCAACATCAAGGCTACACCCCAACATCAACTAACATCAAGGCTACACCCCAACATCAACTAACATCAAGGCTACACCCCAACATCAACTAACATCAAGGCCACACCCCAACATCAACTAACATCAAGGCTACACCCAAACATCAACTAACATCAAGGCCACACCCCAACATCAACTAACATCAAGGCTACACCCCAACATCAACAAACATCAAGGCCACACCCCAACATCAACTAACATCAAGGCTACACCCCAACATCAACAAACATCAAGGCTACACCCCAACATCAACTAACATCAAGGCTACACCCCAACATCAACTAACATCAAGGCTACACCCCAACATCAACTAACATCAAGGCTAGACCCAAACATCAACTAACATCAAGGCTACACCCCAACATCAAGGCTACACCCCAACATCAAGGCTACACCCCAACATCAACTAACATCAAGGCCACACCCCAACATCAACTAACATCAAGGCTACACCCAAACATCAACTAACATCAAGGCCACACCCCAACATCAACTAACATCAAGGCTACACCCTAACATCAACTAACATCAAGGCTACACCCCAACATCAACTAACATCAAGGCTACACCCCAACATCAACTAACATCAAGGCTACACCCCAACATCAACTAACATCAAGGCTACACCCCAACATCAACTAACATCAAGGCTACACCCCAACATCAACTAACATCAAGGCTACACCCCAACATCAAGGCTACACCCCAACATCAAGGCTACACCCCAACATCAACTAACATCAAGGCTACACCCTAACATCAACTAACATCAAGGCTACACCCCAACATCAACTAACATCAAGGCTACACCCCAACATCAACTAACATCAAGGCTACACCCCAACATCAACTAACATCAAGGCTACACCCCAACAACTAACATCAAGGCTACACCCCAACATCAACTAACATCAAGGCTACACCCCAACATCAAGGCTACACCCCCCCCCAACATCAACTAACATCAAGGCTACACCCCCCCCAACATCAACTAACATCAAGGCTACACCCCAACATCAACTAACATCAAGGCTACACCCCAACATCAACTAACATCAAGGCTACACCCCAACATCAACTAACATCAAGGCTACACCCCAACATCAACTAACATCAAGGCTACACCCCAACATCAACTAACATCAAGGCTACACCCCAACATCAAGGCTACACCCCCCCCCCAACATCAACTAACATCAAGGCTACACCCCAACATCAAGGCTACACCCCCCCCCCCCAACATCAACTAACATCAAGGCTACACCCCCCCCCCAACATCAACTAACATCAAGGCTACACCCCAACATCAACTAACATCAAGGCTACACCCCAACATCAACTAACATCAAGGCTACACCCCAACATCAACTAACATCAAGGCTACACCCCAACATCAACTAACATCAAGGCTACACCCCAACATCAACTAACATCAAGGCTACACCCCAACATCAACTAACATCAAGGCTACACCCCAACATCAACTAACATCAAGGCTACACCCCAACATCAACTAACATCAAGGCTACACCCCAACATCAACTAACATCAAGGCTACACCCCAACATCAAGGCTACACCCCCCCCCCCAACATCAACTAACATCAAGGCTACACCCCAACATCAACTAACATCAAGGCCACACCCCAACATCAACTAACATCAAGGCTACACCCCAACATCAACAAACATCAAGGCCACACCCCAACATCAACTAACATCAAGGCTACACCCCAACATCAACCAACATCAAGGCTACACCCCAACATCAACTAACATCAAGGCTACACCCCAACATCAACTAACATCAAGGCTACACCCCAACATCAAGGCTACACCCCAACATCAACTAACATCAAGGCTACACCCCAACATCAACTAACATCAAGGCCACACCCCAACATCAACTAACATCAAGGCTACACCCCAACATCAACTAACATCAAGGCTACACCCCAACATCAACTAACATCAAGGCCACACCCCAACATCAACTAACATCAAGGCTACACCCCAACATCAACAAACATCAAGGCCACACCCCAACATCAACTAACATCAAGGCTACACCCCAACATCAACTAACATCAAGGCTACACCCCAACATCAAGGCTACACCCCAACATCAAGGCTACACCCCAACATCAACTAACATCAAGGCTACACCCCAACATCAACTAACATCAAGGCTACACCCCAACATCAAGGCTACACCCCAACATCAACTAACATCAAGGCTACACCCCAACATCAACTAACATCAAGGCTACACCCCAACATCAAGGCTACACCCCAACATCAAGGCTACACCCCAACATCAAGGCTACACCCCAACATCATGCAGAGGTTCTGTTACAGCCTGAAGTGTGAAATCTTACCTCTTTATCCAAAAACAACCAATGTCAAGTCAGAGACAGTAAAATATTCTGAACAGGTGACACAAGTGCTTTAGCTAACTAGCAGCAGACAGACAGACAAAGGGACAGACAGACAGACAGACAGACAGACAGGCAGGCAAGCAGGCAGACAGGCAGGCAGGCAGGCAGGCAGACAGGCAGGCAGGCAGGCAGTCAGACAGACAGACAGACAGGCATACAAATCTTACCTTTAAAACTTGACCTCCAACTTCCGGCGTGTGGAGGATCCGATCCTGTGGTGTGGGGAGTTGTGACGTCAGGCCTGTGGAGAGGAGATAAGCTGACGTCACACACTCATTGGGTACAGGGGTGGGGAGGTCACGTGATGCCCGTTTAATGCTGCTCTAATGATGGTGTGGGTAGTGGCTAGAGCAGTGGTTTTTTAACCTGGGTTAGATCGAACCCAGGTGGTTCGGTAAGTCAGTATCAGGGGTTCGGCGGATGTCAAGACACACACCCGACTTAAATAATTCACGATCGGATTTTGTCAGTAACTATTTAGGAGGTTTCAATACCTTCATTAATGTGGCGTCTGTATATTCCTGTAACCGTACAGAAGACACAGAATGCTACATTTAAATGTTGATCTCTGAATAGAAAAACAAAGCAAGCAACTCAACAGTTCGGATCTTCTAGAACTAAAGTTGTGATTTATGTCATATGTTCTAGACTCTATGTCGGGGGAAGGTGTACATAATACAAGACAAAACTAAGACAAACTACACAATGCTATATATATATATATATATATATAATAATTATCAAGAAAATATACGTTCACTATGAAAACAAATAAACCAAACTACGAAACAATTGTCAACATACTTACAAATCCCCAGCACACTAGTCCACCTCAACCAAAAGTCTATCACACGTAAACTGTTAACTTCACGTGAACATTTGTCACACACACAACACAACACAACACAACTCACACACCACCAAGGGCGACAACTGTGTACAAACAGAGGGTACCTGACATTGAATAACAACACACAATCAGGGGAGGCTACAAAAGGGGGTCAGACAATCCCACAATTCCAGAGCTTCACATCATTTAAATATTTGCATTTCCAGGCAACACGTGACAAGCATTGACAGCAGACGTGTACAACATGCTCGAGTGATCACCCCACACCCCAACGCCACCCCACACCCCCACGCCACCCCTCACCCCCCGGCCACCCCTCCCCACCCCCCGGTCACCCCTCTCCAAACTTTTTCTCTGCTTTATTGTTTTATAGCACTCACTACATTCAAATGTGACGGAACAATTATTACATTAAGATGTGTTACTATATTTAGATGTGTTACAACACACGCTATATTTAGATGTGTTACAACACACACTATATATAGATGTGTTACAAAACACACTATTTTGATCTCACTGACGTTTTGTCATACACGTTATCATACACATACACACACACACATCACACACACACTAACACACGGACGATACGGCCGCTAGTATCAATTTTTTTAAACCTGCACGACCAAAGGATTGTGGTGTTGAGATGTTGTTGAGGTGTTGTAGTGTTGTGTTGAGGTGTTGTGGTGTTGTTGAGGGGTGATGGTGTTGTGGTGTTCAGGTGTTTAGGTGTTGGTGGACAAGTGACACCGACCCCACAAGTGAAATGATGAAACATTCAAACAATTTAACAGGAGGAGCAGACGACACAAACACAGAACCAAAGTCTGGAACATTCGGTCGTGTCCCATGACGCCTACTCACGTCTGCTGGGTTTAAGATGGCGCCAAACTTCACGTATCAAATTGGATTCGTTCAAAACGAACTCTTTATCTTTCAGTTCGCACTTTACCCCCTTGTTGGGTACTAGCGAACAACTGACGGAGTAGCGGCCCCTGATTGGAGAATGTTGCGTCTAGGAAACTTGTTTTAGTTCGCTGAACCCGATAACACCAGGGAGGGGGTGGGGTGGGGCGGGGGAGAAAGTTCATTTCAGTCAGTGAACAAACGTGAACATTGTCGCTGTTCATCTTTACACGTCATCATTGTCAGTCTCTACCCCGCCCCCCCCCCCCCCCATCTATACATGTCATTATTGTCAGTCTCTACCCCGCCCCCCCCCTCCCATCTTTACATGTCGTCATCATTGTCAGTCACTACCTCGCCTCTTCCCCCCCCCCATACATGTCATTATTGTCAGTGTCTACCCCGCCCCCCCCCCTTTCGTTGGGGCAGGTCTTTCAAATACAACCCACTTAGCCACATACCACCCCTCTCACCCACACTCTACCCCACTCACCCACACACCACCCCACTCACCCACACTCTACCCCACTCTAACTACTCTAAGACAATCTACACACCACACCCCCACTACATTCACCCCCCCCCACACGACCCAACACTTCCCACCCACCCTCACATCTCTATCCACACCACACCCACACCAGACCGATGTACCGTCAGACATTTTACGCAACTTCCGGTACAGAAAATAACCTGGAGGTTCAAAGTTCAAATCTGGCCATCCCATAATTTCTCGATGTTTCATACCCAGTTCACATTGACCCCCCCACCACAACCCCACCCCCCCCCCCCCCCCCATGGATGTGGCTCTAAGGTCAACGTTACCCCCACATATTACAACCACCCCCTCCCCTCCCTATCACTGAGGAAAAAAAATTCAAGTAATTTTACACTGTCAAATCCATCACCTTGTAATTCGGTACGGCTAATCAAATAATAATTAATGTGGCCAGCGTTCAGTCAGCCATGTTAACGTCCTTCACCTTCCGGTTAGCTGGGTGGGGTGAGGGAAAGTTGTCTCAACGTGGGCATGATTGAAACAATCAGTAGCTCAATCCAAACATGATTGAAACAATCAGTAGCTCAATCCAAACATGATTGAAACAATCAGTAGCTCAATCGAAACATGATTGAAACAAGCAGTAGCTCAATCCACGCATGATTGAAACAATCAGTAGCTCAATCGAAACATGATTGAAACAATCAGTAGCTCAATCGAAACATGATTGAAACAATCAGTAGCTCAATCGAAACATGATTGAAACAAGCAGTAGCTCAATCCACGCATGATTGAAACAATCAGTAGCTCAATCGAAACATGATTGAAACAAGCAGTAGCTCAATCCAAGCCTCATGACATGAGTCGCTACAAACCCAACCCTATGGACGTGAATCACTACAAACCCAACCCTATGGACGTGAATCACTACAAACCCAACCCTATGGACGTGAATCACTACAAACCCAACCCTATGGACGTGAATCACTACAAACCCAACCCTATGGACGTGAATCACTACAAACCCAACCCTATGGACGTGAATCACTACAAACCCAACCCTATGGACGTGAATCACTACAAACCCAACCCTATGGACGTGAATCACTACAAACCCAAACCTACTTACATGAATCTCTACGAACCCAACCCTGACGACATGAATCACTACAAAGCCAACCCTGACGACACGAGTCGCTACGAACCCAACCCTAACCATAACAAGGATGTCTGTGTTTGTTGCTAATATCGGAAGTTTCCGGTCTATTGCCGTCAATAATTTCAATTAACATTAAAGTAACTTAATTAATTAATGATATCAAACACCAAGAAACGTTCATCAATTTTTACATTTGGAACCTCTCTTGTTGAACAACCAACATTTTATTGTTGTATGGTGTGATTGTGACGTTACTGCTACAGAGCGTGAATGGGCATGCGCAGAGAGACATCAGTTCTCATCAATGTTACACGATTTTAAACTCGCATCAGTTCAAAGGTCATGGACACTATCGAGCAAGTCACTGTGACAGGTCCACGTGACTGACCCACGTGACTGAGGTCCACGTGACTGACCCACGTGACAGGTCCTGTACGGTGCCAGACTTGCAGAGAACCATTAACCTGATCGTCTGCTGTAACCTGACCCACCACGAGCGAGAGTCCCCTCCCCTGGCCTGTGTCAGGAAACCTAGCAGGAGACCCCCGGGGTCCCGCGGCCCGGGGCTGAGGCTATGGCTGAGCTCTAGAAACAATGGCCCTTCTAGTGCAGCACTTCCGGTTTGATGGGGTCCCAGGAGCAGCCATTGAGACGGCATAAATTGATGACGCATACATCAAAGGTGACGTACTACACAGACGACTGGAGTGTGTGTGGGGGAGTGGGGGTGGGGGCTGGTGAATGAGTTGGCCTAAGGCCGACACCACTGATGAGTGTGAGGGCGAGGACACCACTGATGAGTGTGAGGGCGAGGACACCACTGATGAGTGTGAGGGCGAATTCTAATTCCCCACCAACCATGTCCAGTTTCAGGTTTCCATTAAAAAAACAGCGGATGGTATCGCAGCTTTCTCACATTAAAACCGTTTCCATAGCAACGGCATGTATAAGTAACTATCGAGAGTGACAAAAACCACGTGATGCTACACAATTATTGCCGGGTACCCATTAGAGCTGAGTAAATTGTGTGTGGTACATGGGCTCCATTAAATTATGCCGCCGTCAAGTTTCGACATGGCAGCCATGTTGGATTTTGAGCCGGTCGAGTTTCCGGCGTGTTTACAAATAAAGGCAGACTACTCCAGTTAGATTTTTTATGGTGTCTGTTTAAATTTGAGTGTCTTACAAGTTTATTTGATTTTATGACTTGATATTTTTTTATACATTCCCTTTAATTTGTAGATTTTCCCATTCCTAACTAGTAATTTTTAAATACTCCAATACTGATCTCAAGTACAGATCACTAAATATCGCTAATCATAAATATTTGATTGTAAAAGTATGTATCGTTAGGTATTTATCGTTTCTAAACGATAACATTTGACAGAAACAACATTAAATTAATAGCTAATTAGTAGTTAATCACTGACATCGGGATGTTTTTTGGCCGATTAAAACATTTTTTTACAAAATGTTCCGACACACTTGGGCGCTCGTTGAAACTAAATTGACATCGGTTGCATTTTTCGTTCAGGGAGATCTTCAATACTCTACAGCATAATGAGATAATTAGACACCTCTAATCAAACACTAATTAAACGATTGGCAGCGTTAAATTATTGAGAATACAAACACGTAGGTAGCTGGTACAGAACCAATCAATATTTCTCGCAGTCTTTGCAGGTCTATCGATTTTAATGCCAGGACAAATAAAGGGCTGAGCACAAAACTGAGCCACCAATTATTGCTAGGACAAATAAAGGGCTGAGCACAAAACTGAGGTACCAATTATTGCCAGGACAAATAAAGGGCTGAGCACAAAACTGAGCCACCAACTACGACCATAACAAACTTGATAAGTCATACAAAAATATTTTCACCAGGTCAAACGGTCAAACCGTCAAACCGTCAGAGGTCAAACGGTCAAAGGTCATGCCCGACCCATTAAAACTTTTTATTAATCTATTTTTAGATATCAGCTGTTAGATTATAGCGCGAATAATTACGCAATAAAAATGTCAAAATATTTTTTGTTTGATTTTTTTTAAAGATTAGACGTAATGTACAATGTTGCACAGATAATTACTAAATAATTAGTGTTAAATAGTTAGATGTAAATAAACAAAAAGTACTAAAACAAGAAAATCCTATCATACACAATGTATGTCCTACACAATGCATATCCTGCACACGTATACTCCTTTGGTTATTCTCATACGTGAAGATAATCAATTAGAAAATCAATCAATTTTTTTTTAATTTCATTTTTTTTCGTTAGCACCGAACCCATCTTTTATCCAAGTGCTTTATTTATTCAATGTAAATAATAAAAACAAGTAATCCCCCTTTATTTCCAGTTAGAGAGTTATTTCCCCTTAATTTACAAATAATATCCAGATGTCCTCAAAAAAATTGTATTCTCGGTGCATGACATCTGTACATGACATCTGTGTAGAGCAATCTGTAAACCGTCATTAATTATTCATATTCTAATTGGAAACAATGTAAAGACATAAGAAAATTCAAGTCAGATTTGTTGTTCTTTACTTTAGGAGTCCGAGTTGGAGTCAAGTAAGTGACCCGCATGACCCCAGTAAGGGACCCGCATGACCCCAGTAAGGGACCCGCATTACCCCAGTAAGGGACCCGCATTACCCCAGTAAGGGACCCGCATGACCCCAGTAAGGGACCCGCATGACCCCAGTAAGGGACCCGCATGACCCCAGTAAGGGACCCGCATGACTAAGGGACCCGCATGACCCCAGTAAGGGACCCGCATGACCCCAGTAAGGGACCCGCATGACCCCAGTAAGGGTCCCGCATGACCCCAGTAAGGGACCCGCATGACCCCAGTAAGGGTCCCGCATGACCCCAGTAAGGGACCCGCATGACCCCAGTAAGGGTCCCGCATGATCCCATCGTCTGACTGGAAATTCATCCTAACACACACCAGTGTGGGGGGGGGGAGCAACATCAACGAGGACCAAGGTGTTTACAGGTGGAACTAAGGTGTTCAATGGTGTGGTGGGGACGGGAGGGGCGGTGTTGTATTAGAGTAGTGTGTGTTGGGGGGGGGGATAGTCAGGGGATATATGTGTGGTGTGGGGGGGGGGCTGGATGCAGGTTATGTGGTGATCTGATGAGTGTGGGAACTGTGAGGTGATCTGTTGCGTGGGAGGGGATTGTGGGGTGATTGGTGATGAGTGTGGGAACTGTGAGGTGATCTGTTGTGTGAGCTGTACGGGTGGTGTTGGATTAGCTAATGAGTGGATGTGGGAGGAGCTACGGCACGTGCCCTGCTCGTCCATCGACAGGTGGGGGTGGGGGTGGAGTGGGGTGGGGAGGGGTGGGTGGTGTTCTGCTCTAGACTGGATCAAAACTAAATGTTCTGCTAGGGCCATTAGAAAAGTAATCGGAAACTTAGAATTCCGCAAGACGATTACAAGTAATCGATTAGTTCCAGCAGCAGATGCACTAATTGGTTGGATGGTATGATCAGGATGGTAAACCATCCCATTGATGGTAAATCAATTGACACAGCCCCTGGGTGCGGCCACCTTCGGGTGTGGGGGAAAGCAGGTGGGCGTGGCTTGTGCACGCGCAGGGTCGGGGAGTACCAAGCGCGGGAAACTCATCAAATTATCGTCTGCAGTCAGTGGCAGCAGACGACACGCACTGTGGCGCCGGGGTCAGTCGTCTGTATCTGTAATCATTGGCCGGGGATGGTGCACCTTGTTGATATACATGAATGGTGCACCTGGTTGATATACATGGTGCACCTTGTTGATATACATAAATGGTGCACCTTGTTGATATAAGTGATGCACCTTGTTGATATACATGAATGGTGCACCTTGTTGATATAAGTGATGCACCTTGTTGATATACATGAATGGTGCACCTGGTTGATATACATGAATGGTGCACCTGGTTGATATACATGAATGGTGCACCTGGTTGATATACATGAATGGTGGACCTTGTTGATATCCATAAATGGTGCACCTGGTTGCTATACATGAATGGTGCACCTGGATGATATACATGAATGGTGCACCTTGTTGATATCCATAAATGGTGCACTTGGATAATATACATGAATGGTGCACCTGGATGATATACACGAATGGTGCACCTTGTTGATATACATAAATGGTGCACTTGGATGATATACATGAATGGTCCACCTTGTTGATATACTTGAATAATGCACCTGGATGATATACATGAATGGTGCACCTTGTTTATATGCATGAATGGTGCACCTGGTTGATATACATGACTAAAACAAATGACTGATTCTAAATGACTGATTATACATGACTGATTCTACATGACTGATAACCTTGAAACTGTTTAAAGCTTTAAAGCACTTTTGTTTTGATGTAAACGTTTTCAGACATTCAAATATTGACGTTTTGATCGGTTTTTTTTAAAGTTATTTTTGTTATCGTAGCGTAGTTCATTTTTGGTGAACGATTGGTGACAACTGGTGACAACTGGTGACTATTGGTGACAACTGATGACGAGAAGCGTTGAATGGTGACAATAGGTGACTTGACGCATAAGGCAGACGCATGAATAGGGTATGAGGGGTGAAGGGGGCGGTGCCACATACAGGTAAGTATATCCGGTCAGTTGTGTAAACGGACAGGTAGGTAAGAAGGTGAGTAGTGTTGGAATACGTGTACGTATAGCAGATAAATCACAGGTCAATTTCTATGAGGTCAGTCATGTAAGAATACAATGAGCATGGACTTACCACCTACATTTTGGACAAGTTTGACCAAAAACCAGAACACAAGACCGCCTATAGACCGAAAAAAAACTTGGTAAACGGTGACATGATCTTTTGAAGTGACTAGTTTTTTCTACGTAGACAGTAACAAGTTGAGTTACGTGACCAGTTTGTATGTGTGTTTGAGTGTATGTGTGTGTGTCTGTGTGTGTGAGAGAGACAAGGTCAGTGAACGTGTCTAGTTTGTGCGTGTGTGTGAGTACGTGTGTGTGTGTACGTGTGTGTGTACGTGTGTGTGTGCGTGTGTCTGTTTGTGTGTCTGTGTGTGTGAGACAAGGTCAGTGAACGTGTCTTGTTTGTGTGTGTGTGTACGTGTCTGTGTGTGTGTGTACGTGTCTGTGTGTGTATGTACGTGTCTGTGTGTGTATGTACGTGTCTGTGTGTGTATGTACGTGTGTGTGTGTGTGTGTGTGTGTGAGAGAGAGACAGTCAGTGAAAGTGCTAAGAGAACACGATCTTGTATTTAATGATGTTCCCGAGACTGTGGCAGACGGCAGATTCTAACAAGTTCAATTCGCCCGGGGGGCGGGCAATTTCAAACTTTGGGAACTCCGTCCTGGAATTTTTAACAAGCAACACAAGACGGACGGGCGCCCTCTGGTAGTGAGACAATACCAAATACCGAACAACTCCATAGGAAACAAAAAAATACCCGAAAACTAATTTCATCAAAACAAAGATGAAAATCACCAGCGTCTAATTCAATCCCCTCAGGTCAAACCAATCTTTCACAAGTTCGTTTCACTGGCGGGATAGTCTTGCCCCCCCCCCCCCCGTCATATCCCAGTGTGAGCGCGCATCTATTGAATAGATTGAACGTTTGTACCTAGAGTGGCCGGATCAATATACTAGCAGCCGACCAGTGGCGCCTCCCAGAGACCATCAAATATGCTGCACTCGGTCAGCAAACATCAGTTTGGGGGGGGGGGGGTGCGTCCAGTCAACTCTATCCTTGTATTGTGACTTATGAAACATGACTTGACCCCGCCAATCAAACATGACTTCACCCCCCCCCCCCTCCCGTCCTCACCCAAATGAAACATGACTTGCCAACTGATACTTAAAGTTCGATTGGGCCGTGATCAGAAATTTAATTTGATAAACGTCATTTGGAAGTCAACACATCACAGTTTGTGCTTTAGAGTTAGGTGTCTTCTAACTGTGTACCATACAGTTTTGTACCTTACAGTTTTGTACTTTGATTAAAGAAAATGGCGGATAATTAAGCTAATTATGGTCGCTACTGATCTGCGTAGTCCCTGGTGTATTTAGTCGCTGGTCAAATTAGTCACGAGTCAGTTTAGTCACTGGTCAAAGTAGGCACTGGTCAATTTAGTCACTAGACAATTTAATCACTGGTAAAATATTTAATATAAGTTGTGTTGGTATCTCTTGGTTCAAAAAATGGTTCAATTGACATCAGGTAATTCATGTTTATGTCATCAGTTCAAGGTGGCGTCAAACTGCTGTGCTAGTCACTCTACCTACATGTAAGGGCTGTGCTAGTCACTCTACCTACATGTAAGGGCTGTGCTAGTCATTCTAACGTCTTGTAAGGGCTGTGCTAGTCATTCTAACGTCTTGTAAGGGCTGTGCTAGTCATTCTAACGTCTTGTAAGGGCTGTGCTAGTCATTCTAACGTCTTGTAAGGGCTGTGCTAGTCATTCTAACGTCTTGTAAGGGCTGTGCTAGTCACTCTACAAACATGTAAGGGCTGTGCTAGTCACTCTACCAACATGTAAGGGCTGTGCTAGTCACTCTACCAACATGTAAGGGCTGTGCTAGTCACTCTACCTACATGTAAGGGCTGTGCTAGTCACTCTACCTACATGTAAGGGCTGTGCTAGTCACTCTACCTACATGTAAGGGCTGTGCTAGTCACTCTACCTACATGTAAGGGCTGTGCTAGTCACTCTACCTACATGTAAGGGCTGTGCTAGTCACTCTACCTACAATGTTCTCGTAGAGCCGAACAAGAAAACTCATCCATTTTTTCAAAGAGGAAACAAAAAGTAAACAAATTAAGCGGCAACAAATCAAATCTACGGATGGGGGGGGGGGGTGGAACAAAGACGGGAAAATGTGTTGGAACATCCACTTAAGATCGGGAAATCTTGGGGGAGGGGTGGGGGAAACATGGGGGTAGGGATGGGAAACTGGGGGTAGGGGTGGTTGGGGGGGGGGGGGAGACCCAAGGGAGACCGAGGTAATGATGGTAGGTTATAGTCACTAAATATTTTATTGCTAGGCTCGTGATGGTTGAAGGTGGGTCACGCTATAGTGGGCGTGGTTCATGGAGTAGATGGCTTAAGGATTATGGGGTGCTCTAAGAAAGTTTGAAACTGGATATAATGGATGGCTAGAGCTAGACTTGGCTATAGCTGGAAATAGCTAGATGAGCATAGCTAGACATGGCTTTAGCTGAACATAGCTAAATGGGCATAGCTAGGTATGGCTTGGCCTTGTTGCACATTACCCCCCCCCCCCCAACTTAACTGTGTCGTCCTCCTACACATGTCCACCCTTATCTTGACCCCCCCACCCCCACACACACACACCCACACCTCCACACGAGTCGGGGTAGGACGTTATCTCACCCCGCACTAAACGTCCTTACCTCAGCGGCCGCTGGATACTGCGCTACCATTTTAGAAAGCGATTTATCAAGTCCGACAATCCAGCCCAGTTAATTTACGATTACCTCCCCTCCGGCCACTCAAATCTTACAGTTATCTCCCATTTTAAAAAAATATTTGTTGGAAATAAAACCGCGTTGGATCTCAGAACAACGCAGTAAAAAAACTGTGAAATATTTGTAGGGCAAGAAAGCGGGGACATTTTCCCCTGAAATATTTGTAAGGCCAGTAAACGGGAACATTTTCCCCCAACTGAGCCAGATAAACTGTTTTATAACAATCACGTGATTCGCAGTAGAATGGCCTTGTGGGACCGGAAGAACATTCAGGGGGTCAAGGTCATTGTATAATAACGTCTAGACGCCCGGGTCAATCGCAATAGTCGTAGCTTAAGTTAACGGCGACAGGTCGTTCAGTGGTCCTCACACTAGAGGTCAGAGGTCATTCAGTAACACTGGAGGTCAAAGGTCATACAGTGGTCCTCATCACTGAAGGTCACAGGTCATTCAGTGGTCCTAACACTGTAGGTCAGAGGTCATTCAGTGGTCCTAACACTGTAGGTCAGAGGTCATTCAGTGGTCCACGGATTCCACACGTGAGCCCTGCTAACAAGATTGGCCTGAACGTTTCAATATTATATTTTTTATTTTATTGTACACCTGGTTTATGAAACACAAAAGGGGGGGGGGGGGAGAGGTTGGTTGGGTTCATCAATGGCTCGCGTTCAATTTTCAGTTCTCCCTGAGTTCGTTCAGCTGTAATAGGTACCTAACATAATTAGGGGAGGGTGATCTAGCGACAACACCGGTCCCTGTCGAGGTCCGGAGACCCGACTTCAAACAGTTGTACACGTTTTGTTTGGTGACGTACATAATGACGCTTCTCACACCAGCTCACACATGTCACGTGTGTCATATGACATGTGTCATATGACATTTGTCTTGTCAATCTTTTCACATCTAAAACACAGAACACAAGGGCTATAGAAATACAAGCTGAGACACACAGTCACACTACACAAGTAGTGGCTCTATCGAAACATCGATTATCTGTTCTAATATCAATTCTCTATCCCAACATCAATTCTCTATCCCAACATCAATTCTCTATTCTAACATCGATTCTCTGTCCCAACATCAATTCTCTATTCTAATATCAATTCTCTGTCCCAATAGCATTGCTCTATCACAATATCAATTCTTTATTCCGATACAAAATCGATTATCGATCCAAATATCAATCTCTATACTCATATAAATTAGAAATATATCAATGCTCTACCAGAATATCAATATCTACCAGAATATCAATTTTCTATCTTATAATATCAACTTTATATCAATTCTCTACCAGAATATCAATTCTCTACCAGAATATCAATTCTCTATTTTATAATATCAACTTTATATCAATTCTCTACCAGAATATCAATTCTCTACCAGAATATCAATTCTCTACCAGAATATCAATTTTCTATCTTATAATATCAACTTTATATCAATTCTCTACCAAGAATATCAATTCTCTACCAGAATATCAATTCTCTATCTTATAATATCAACTTTATATCAATTCTCTACCAGAATATCAATTCTCTAGCCAACTTTCCCTTCCTTAAACTAACCTTGACTTGCCTATCCTACATCTTTTATCCTATCGCGCGCCTAAGATAGAATGTACCCAATAGTGCCGCCAATAAAAAGAAAATTATTATATTTTTTAAAAGTTTGACAGTAGATACCGCTAGATTAAAGAAATCTCTCGAGACATTTCATTAATCGAATTAAAAATCTTCACTTTTAATTAAAACCAATTATGTTAAAAAGCAACGCTGAACGCCGTACTTTGAAGATAATTTTGGCAAAGGCTGGCAATATTTTTATACAGGAGAAATATTTTAGAGAAAGCTGCTGTAAGAAATGTATAATTATAAGATTATTGGCTGATAAGATTATTGTATCTGAGGGATCTATGGGGTACAATGGTAGAAGCACGTGCGATATGCATCTATCTGGTCACGTGGTGTAGGGTGAAGGTCACTAGGTGTTCAACACAGTACACGCTCACACACCCACACGTAACACAGACACACCCACACAACCACACGTAACACTCACACAGCCAAACGTAACACCAACACAATTATTTTTACGCCAAGAAATGTTTAGACCGTAAAGATCTATTTATAGCCCAGGGGATGTCACGTGATCCGTGAGTTGTTTACCTTCAGCTAAGTGTCAAGGTCAAACTAATCAGATGGACACATATAAGATGGGGGGGGTGGACATCAATAAGCTAGTATTGGGCCATCAATGAGCTAGTACTGGGCCATCAATGAGCTAGTACTGGGCCATCAATGAGCTAGTATTGGGCCATCAATGAGCTAGTACTGGGCCATCAATGAGGTAGTACCGGGCCATTAATGAGCTAGAACTGGGCCATTAATTAACCAGTTCTAAGACATGATTAATGAACTGTACTCTGCCTTCATAAATGACGTAGATGTAATCAGACTCTGATAGCTGTGCCAGTCAATTGATGGGCCGGTGTTTTACCAATAAATCAATAACCAATGGTTTATCAATCAATCAATAACCGATGGTCTGCTAATTAATCGAAGAACCAATCGCCCCAGTAATCGATACACATTTTGGCACCATCTCAAGACGTGAGTGGTTCCAGACCATGTTTGCACACGACTGGTCAGTTCTTGGTCAGCTGACTAAACTGAAATACTCGCTACTGCTACACTACAGCTACGCTACAGCTACGTTATAGCTACGTTACAGCTACGTTATAGCTACGTTACAACTACCCTACAGCTACACTACAGCTACGTTATAGCTACGTTATAGCTACGTTACAGCTACGTTATAGCTACGTTACAGCTACCCTACAGCTACGCTACAGCTACGTTATAGCTACGTTATAGCTACCCTACAGCTACCCTACAGATACCCTACAGCTACGCTACAGCTACGCTACAGCTAAGCTACAACTACACTACAGCTACAGCTACGTTATAGCTACGCTACAGCTACTAAAGCTACACTACGGCATGTCTCATTACCGTGAATCTAGACCGCCTTCAAGACAGAGGCCAATGATTGGACATCTTGAGGATATACTATACTCAGTGAGGAGGGTTAAGGCGTGGTTATGTTTAGAGTTTTGGTTAAGTTTAGAGTTTTGGTTAAGTTTAGAGTTTTGGTTAAGTTTAGAGTTTTGGTTAAGTTTAGAGTTTTGGTTAAGTTTAGACTTTTGGTTAAGTTTAGACTTTTGGTTAAGTTTAGAATTTTGGTTAAGTTTAGAGTTTTTGGTTAAGTTTAGAGTTTTGGTAAAGTTTAGAGTTTTGGTTAAGTTTAGAGTTTTTGGTTAAGTTTAGAGTTTTTGGTTAAGTTTAGAGTTTTGGTTAAGTTTAGAGTTTTGGTTAAGTTTAGAGTTTTGGTTAAGTTTAGAGTTTTTGGTTAAGTTTAGAGTTTTGGTTAAGTTTAGAGTTTTGGTTAAGTTTAGAGTTTTGGTTAAGTTTAGAGTTTTTGGTTAAGTTTAGAGTTTTTGGTTAAGTTTAGAGTTTTGGTTAAGTTTAGAGTTTTGGTTAAGTTTAGAGTTTTTGGTTAAGTTTAGAGTTTTGGTTAAGTTTAGAGTTTTTGGTTAAGTTTAGAGTTTTGGTTAAGTTTAGAGTTTTGGTTAAGTTTAGAGTTTTGGTTAAGTTTAGAGTTTTGATTAAGTTTAGAGTTTTTGGTTAAGTTTAGAGTTTTTGGTTAAGTTTAGAGTTTTGGTTAAGTTTAGAGTTTTTGGTTAAGTTTAGAGTTTTGGTTAAGTTGTGTGTTCGATAGATACCCACCCTACGGTAGACACATCGATACACAGAGACACGTAGAGACACATAGATACTGAGAGAGACAGAGAGACACACAGTGGGACACACAGAGACACACACCCCGTGACGGTACACAGGTGGCACGTAGAGGTAGAGTGCGGCACCTGAAGGTGACCTTGGATCTCGGCGAGATTTATATCTGACAGGTAAACATTGGCACCACCTGCAGTCAGGGCTGTCTCCAAATACTTGGCGACAGGACGTCAACAAATAGAGACAGGACGTCTACAAATACAAGGGGACAGGACGTCAACAAATACAAGGGGACAGGACGTCAACAAATACAAGGGGACAGGACGTCAACAAATAGAGACAGGACGTCAACAAATACCTGGCGACAGGACGTCAACAAATACAAGGGGACAGGACGTCAACAAATACAAGGGGACAGGACGTCAACAAATACAAGGGGACAGGACGTCAACAAATAGAGACAGGACGTCAACAAATTCCTAAGGACAGGACGTCAACAAATACAAGGGGACAGGACGTCAACAAATTCCTAAGGACAGGACGTCAACAAATACAAGGGGACAGGACGTCAACAAATACCTGGGGACAGGACGTCAACAAATTCCTAAGGACAGGACGTCAACAAATACAAGGGGACAGGACGTCAACAAATACCTGGCTACAGGACGTCAAACAATAGAGACAGGACGTCTACAAATACAAGGGGACAGGACGTCAACAAATAGAGACAGGACGTCTACAAATACAAGGGGACAGGACGTCAACAAATACAAGGGGACAGGACGTCAACAAATACAAGGGGACAGGACGTCAACAAATACAAGGGGACAGGACGTCAACAAATAGAGACAGGACGTCAACAAATACCTGGCGACAGGACGTCAACAAATACAAGGGGACAGGACGTCAACAAATACAAGGGGACAGGACGTCAACATATACAAGGGGACAGGACGTCAACAAATAGAGACAGGACGTCAACAAATTCCTAAGGACAGGACGTCAACAAATACAAGGGGACGGGACGTCAACAAATTCCTAAGGACAGGACGTCAACAAATTCAAGGGGACAGGACGTCAACAAATACCTGGGGACAGGACGTCAAAAAATTCCTAAGGACAGGACGTCAACAAATACAAGGGGACAGGACGTCAACAAATACCTGGCTACAGGACGTCAAAAAATAGAGACAGGACGTCTACAAATACAAGGGGACAGGACGTCAACAAATAGAGACAGGACGTCTACAAATACAAGGGGACAGGACGTCAACAAATACAAGGGGACAGGACGTCAACAAATACAAGGGGACAGGACGTCAACAAATACAAGGGGACAGGACGTCAACAAATAGAGACAGGACGTCAACAAATACCTGGCGACAGGACGTCAACAAATACAAGGGGACAGGACGTCAACAAATACAAGGGGACAGGACGTCAACAAATACAAGGGGACAGGACGTCAACAAATAGAGACAGGACGTCAACAAATTCCTAAGGACAGGACGTCAACAAATACAAGGGGACAGGACGTCAACAAATTCCTAAGGACAGGACGTCAACAAATACAAGGGGACAGGACGTCAACAAATACCTGGGGACAGGACGTCAACAAATTCCTAAGGACAGGACGTCAACAAATACAAGGGGACAGGACGTCAACAAATACCTGGCTACAGGACGTCAACAAATAGAGACAGGACGTCTACAAATACAAGGGGACAGGACGTCAACAAATAGAGACAGGACGTCTACAAATACAAGGGGACAGGACGTCAACAAATAGAGACAGGACGTCTACAAATACAAGGGGACAGGACGTCAACAAATACAAGGGGACAGGACGTCAACAAATACAAGGGGACAGGACGTCAACAAATACAAGGGGACAGGACGTCAACAAATAGAGACAGGACGTCAACAAATTCCTAAGGACAGGACGTCAACAAATACAAGGGGACAGGACGTCAACAAATTCCTAAGGACAGGACGTCAACAAATACAAGGGGACAGGACGTCAACAAATACCTGGCTACAGGACGTCAACAAATTCCTAAGGACAGGACGTCAACAAATACAAGGGGACAGGACGTCAACAAATACCTGGCTACAGGACGTCAACAAATAGAGACAGGACGTCTACAAATACAAGGGGACAGGACGTCAACAAATAGAGACAGGACGTCTACAAATACAGAGGGGCAGGACGTCAACAAATACCTGGGGACAGGACGTCAACAAATACCTGGGGACAGGACGTCAACAAAAACAAGGGGACAGGACGTCAACAAATACCTGGGGACAGGACGTCAACAAATAGAGACAGGACGTCAACAATTAAATGGGGACAGGACGTCAACAAATACAAGGGGACAGGACGTCAACAAATACAAGGGGACAGGTTAATCAGACAGTAGGTCAGGGTCGCCGGTACAGCTCGATAAGGGGGGGGGGGGAATAAGTTGGTGTAGGTAGCAGATATAACTTCACTTCAAACGCTTACAAAACTCCAGACTAGCCGCCATCTTGGTACACAAAACTCCAGACTAGCCGCCATGTTGGTACACCTCTGATTGAGGGATGACGATCCACTCCCTGAGAGACACCACTCTAGGAAACCCCTCTGTAAAACCCCCCGTAAACCCCCTTTGAACCCCCTGTCTGAGAATTATCTGCCCCTTATCAGCAAGCAGAATCTACATGAACAATCAGGCTATTTATAGCCGCGCTAGACGTCTGCTCACACAATACACGCGCATGACAGCAGTCGAACGGCTGACGTTATGTACACATTACACAGTACACGCGCATGACAGAAGTCGAACGGCTCACGTTATGTACATAGTACACACGACTATTGTCACGTACACAGTACACACACGGCTATTGTCACGTACACAGTACACACACGGCTATCGTCACGTACACAGTACACACACGACTATTGTCACGTACACAGTACACACACGGCTATTGTCACGTACACAGTACACACACGGCTATCGTCACGTACACAGTACACACACGGCTATTGTCACGTACACAGTACACACACGGCTATTGTCACGTACACAGTACACACACGGCTATTGTCACGTACACAGTACACACACGGCTATTGTCACGTACACAGTACACACACGGCTATTGTCACGTACACAGTACACATACTGATTATAGTCCCAAGTAACCATAAAACAATGCTATTCTCATGTTTAGCGCGGAGGTGTGCACCGAACTATCGCATGACTATTTGCACAACTCTGGTACAACCTGACTATTCGCACAACTCTCGTACATCCTGACTATTTGCACGACTCTCGAACAACCTGACTATTCGCACGACTCTGGTACAACCTGACTATTCGCACAACTTTGGTACAACCTGACTATTCGCACAAATTTGGTACAACCTGACTATTCGCACAACTCTCGTACAACCTGACTATTCGCACAACTCGCCTATAATTACGGTATAACTCAGAAACTGTTACATACGAACAGAAGATTTTTGTCCCGATTCGGTCAATTTTATTCACTGCAGCTTGCAGTAATCGATAGAACGATATTACAGAAAATCATTTTTGCGATACCTGTTTTTAATTTACCCAAAGTCGACGGATTACGTGTCTCAACGATGGATTAAGTGTCTTAACGATGGATTAAGTGTCTTAACGATGGATTAAGTGTCTTAACGAAAGACTAAGTGTCTCAGATCCGCTATGCCTGATGCTAAATTTAGTTCCATCAAAAACTGCTTTAAAAGATCTCTCTATGTACACAATACACGTACATCTATGTACATCTATCGCGGTCGCTATCACACACACACACACATACTCACACACTTTCTCATAGACACATACACACTCGCTCTCACGCACACTGACGCACACAAAGTCGCTCTGATCTCTTACACACAATCTCTCTAACACACACTAGCACACACATATTCTCACTCTCAGAAACACACATTTGCTCTCTCACACACACACACCACTACACACACCCTCTCACACACAATCTGTCACTACCACTTCACACAACCACACACGCCCTCCTTCTGTCACACACTCTCACACACTGCCACACACTGCCACACACTAACACTATCACATACACACTACCAAACACACACCCAACCACACACACAAACTACCACACACACTACCACACACACAAAACAATATAGACAAACTAACTCACACACTACCACACAAACTACCACACAAACTACCACACACACACACAACCATACAAACTAAATCACACACTACCACACAAACACACTACCACACAAAAACACTACCACACAAACTACCACACAAACACACTACCACACAAACACACTACCACACACACACAAACACACACAACCAAACACACAACCACACAGACAAACTACCTCACACACACACTACCATACACACACCCTACCACACACACACACACACACACACACTACCACACACAAATAACACTGCCATGACTTCATTAAGCCGCTGACAATGAGGGAAACTGTAATTAAAATTTAAAGTCCAAACCACGTGACCGAATAGATCGGTGTTTTAATGACGTCATTAAACCACCATACAGTATGGATGTGTTAATGCTATGTGACCTTGTCTCCAAGGTCACCTAATCTCAAACAGTTGTCGTCAGCGGCCTTAATTAAAAGATCATCAATTAAAAAGCTCGCTGTCTAGGTCAGCGTATCCAGGAAGGTAAATAGAACGAGATTAGTACGAGATTAACTTACCGGATTATCGAAGAAGATTAATCCAGAAATACACAAAACAGCTGAAGAAATATGTAATAACAGGTTATGTAATCCAAAGGCTAGCGGTCAGCTTCTAGTAGGTAGCTACCAGTGGCTAATATGTAGCGACCAGTGGCTAGTAGGTAGCGACTAGTAGCTAAACAGGTAGCAATCCCAGGCTAACAGGTAAGCGATCACAGGCTAACAGGTAAGCGATCACAGGCTGACGTTTGAAAAGTTACCAACTGCCATCATGGCTTGCCGGCGTCTGTTGCCTCACGTCTGCCCGCCCCTACCCCTCGCCCCACAGTCCACGCGACGCTACGATACCGCGGGCCCCTTCAGCCGAATGGTGCGGCAAACCCTACCCCGACTCTCTGAGGGAGAGGTGTCGATCAGCAACCCGCGGGACGAAAGTAACGTGTTCTAGACTCGGGTAGACTTGATGCTGTGTTGGTCTGTCAGGATTAACTTGCACTAGACGCAGGGGCCGCTACTCGCTGATTGCACTGTCACGTCACGACATTTGTGTCGCCGTGCGAACCTGTGTGACGATACCTGTGACGATACCTGTGGGCAGGCACCTGTGTGACCATACCTGTGGGCAGGCACCTGTGTGACCATACCTGTGGGCAGGTACCAGTGCTAGAAAGTTCCTGGAAACAGGTGTTCATGTGAGAAGGTAAGGTTATAATTAGCAACTTACGAGATAGATTAGACTAGAGCTAGATGTCATTTGATGGCCTGGTGATTTATATCATCTGGTGGTCGTGCGCTAGATGTCATTTTGATGTCATCTAGTGACATGTGACATATGTCATTTAGATGTCATCTGGTGGCTGTGGACAACTGATGTCATGTTTGTGGGCCACAAAACATTTCAGACGGTGAAACACAAATTGTGATACAATATATCGCTGTTATACTTGTCACAAACTGTGTTATGTAGTATGTAATAATTCACATCATAAACCAGATACTCATTCACCTGTGGCGGATAGGCCTAGAGAACAAAAATGTCATCATTCACGCAGGTTAAGTAGAGTTGTTCTCATGCGTCACCGAGATTTCAACTCGATCCTTTCATGTACTCACGTCAAAACTCCAACATACAACATATGTGTAACAACAAAATACAACATGTGTGTATCAACATACAACATCTGTGTATCAACATACAACATCTGTGTATCAACATAAAACACGCGTGTATCAACATACAACACGTGTGTATCAACATAAAACATCTGTGTATCAACATATACACACGTGTGTCAACAAGCTAGGGTGTGCAGCATGTCCTGTTAACACACCATCAGCGTGTAACTTCTACACCATCAGCGTGTAACGGCTATACCAACGTTTATGCTAATGACACCGCAGGCTTGTATTGGTAAAAGTATTGTTTGAATAGGCCGTGTCGGCTAGTTTCACACCAGTTGTTGTTTCACACGGTTGTCAATCTGGCGCAGGGCTACATTGCTACGAGGTCACACTACATCAAGGTCACACCACATCAAGGTCACGCTACATCAAGGTCACACTACATCAAGGTCACACCACATCAAGGTCACGCTACATCAAGGTCACACTACATCAAGGTCACATAACATCACGGTCACACTACATCAAGGTCACACTACATCACGGTCACACTACATCAAGGTCACACTACATCAAGGTCACACAACATCAAGGTCACACTACATCAAGGTCACACTACATCAAGGTCACACGGCTACTGCAATAATAGTTCCAGTGTATGATCCCAAAGAGATCCCTCGTGATATCATTGAGTAAAAATGTGTTTAAAGCACCCAGTAATCGAATACACATCAAACCTGCAGGATAACGCAACGATACTGGGATAAACCACACGCAAGTATGTAAATAAACAAATCCTGGCCATTATTTTCTGCACGATACTGGAATCGATACTCATGCATTATTATAAATCATGTTCAGCTTTTAATTAACGATGTCTGGAGCCGCGATGGCGAGTGTGGAGGGGGGAGGGAGGGGGTGTTAATCGTCCACCCCCCACCCCCAACACACACATACCTCCAAGTGTGAGGGCTATTGATCCCCTCCCTTCCTTTGAAGTAGCAACAATTAGTTTTCTCTTGTCCCCCCCCCCCCTAAGTAGCCAGGACTCAAATAAAAATTGTCCCGCAAAAAGGAATCGATACAATTATGCCTGCCGTTCTACTTTTCCGTGAGCGATACCGTCACGTGTTCCGTATAGCCGGAAGTTTGGTAGGCTAATCTGGAAACACAAAGATCAGTAGCGAGGGTTTTATTTGTCAGTAAACGCCCCGTCCCTCCCCGTCCCACCCAGCCCCTCCCCGGGGATGACATTGTGAGCAAACAACTTGCTTGATTGCCGGGGACAAGAAAATATCAATTAATATTCGTGGGGCGGGGGGGGGGGGGTGACAAGGCAGGAGCAGAGACGTGAAGGGTGTGAGTAGAGTATGGGGGTGGGGGTGGGGGAGCGTTCTAGGGGTGTGAGTGGAATGTCATGAGGCGAGGGTGTATAGAGTAATGTGAGGGGTGGGGAGTTGCGGGGGAAGGTGGGGGAGGGGTGTGGGTAGGTGTGAGGGAGGGGTGTGGGTAGGTGTGAGGGAGGGGTGTGTAGGCGTGTGGGGGAGTGGAGTGGTGGGTGTGAGGGAGGGGTGTGGGTAGGTGTGAGGGAGGGGTGTGGGTAGGTGTGAGGGAGGGTGTGGGTAGGTGTGAGGGAGGGGTGTGGGTAGGTGTGAGGGAGGGGTGTGGGTAGGCGTGAGGGGAGTGGAGTGGTGGGTGTGAGGGAGGGGTGTGGGTAGGTGTGAGGGAGGGGTGTGGGTAGGTGTGAGGGAGGGGTGTGGGTAGGTGTGAGGGAGGGGTATGGGTAGGTGTGAGGGAGGGGTGTGGGTAGGTGTGAGGGAGGGGTGTGGGTAGGTGTGAGGGAGGGGTGTGGGTAGGTGTGAGGGAGGGGTGTGGGTAGGTGTGAGGGAGGGGTGTGGGTAGGTGTGAGGGAGGGGTGTGGGTAGGTGTGAGGGAGGGGTGTGGGTAGGTGTGAGGGAGGGGTGTGGGTAGGTGTGAGGGAGGGGTGTGGGTAGGTGTGAGGGAGGGGTGTGGGTAGGTGTGAGGGAGGGGTGTGGGTAGGTGTGAGGGAGGGGTGTGGGTAGGTGTGAGGGAGGGGTGTGGGTAGGTGTGAGGGAGGGGTGTGGGTAGGTGTGAGGGAGGGGTGTGGGTAGGTGTGAGGGAGGGGTGTGTGTAGGTGTGAGGGGAGGGGGTGTGTGTAGGTCTACCTGTCTACAGCTATTGTGTATCACCGTATATGCAACAACCACATACAACAACCACATACAACAACCACACTACCCACATACAACAACCACACTACCCACATACAACAACCACAGTATGTTGCACATACAAGCACAGAATGTAAACAATAGAAACATCGCCTATACTCACGACAGGCCGGGGTTAATTAATTATTAATTAACCAACAATGGATGGACCAGGATGTTTTTTATTCGGGTCCAATTTAAAATGATGTTCCAGTCGCCTTGAAGCGTGTCATAACGATCTGAAGGTGAAGGTCGGATAGGATGGGGGGGTGTGTCATGGTGGTGTCGTTAGCTGGATGTAGCTGGATATAACTGGGTGTAGCTGTGTGCAGCTGGATGTAGCTGTATGTAGCTGGATGTAGCTGGATGTAGCTGGATGTAGCTGGATTTAGCTGTGTATAGCTGGATGTAGCTGGATGTAGCTGGATGTAGTTGAGTTTAGCTTAACAGTGTACGTGTAATGTGTGTCTTTACGTGTGTCGGACATCTTTAAAGTAACATCTTTTAAAATTATGTCCATCTAGACGCCTGGAATCTGATACAGGAACTATCACTGCCCCCCCCCCCCTACATAAGTCTTATTTAATCCCATCAGAATCATACGCTCCTGTTGCTAAGAGAGATAATCTATGCATTCGTTATTTCTCTTTTAGGGGAGATAAATGGCCATCCAAATTGTCTCCCATCACGCTTTCAACACGAAGATCGGCACAGCCGGAATATTCCGGCTCCGATGTATCTTTTAGAAACTAAGTATCTCTAGAGGCTGATCAAAAAGAAAGCCACTTGCCGTTATCTGGCGAAAGTTAGCGATACACCTCATGTGTCAGGCTCCAACCGACCTAATCGGCAGACGTCACAAGACAATTTATTGCAAGATCTCTTCCCTCAACTTTTACTAGCGGGCCCGACTCGTACAGGTTAGCTTTAGGCCAAATACAGGTTAGGTTTAGGCCAAATACAGGTTAGCTTTAGGCCAAGTACAGGTTAGGTTTAGGCCAAGAATAAGTTAGGTTTAGAGTTGCTTAAAAGAAGTCCACCTCCCCCACCTCCGCACGACATATAAAAAATGTAATTTATTTAGAAAATATCTACATTAACTAACCCCCCCCCCCCCCCCTTATAAACACGATAACTTGAGTACCGTTACCGCTAGGTTGATGAAATTTCATATATAAGTATTATATCTAATTTGTAGTTCTGTATCAACTTTTCAGCGATTTCCGGTATCCGGAAGTGGAACTTATTCTACTTTCAATTTTTCAAAAGCCTATAACTTGAGTAATGTTTCAGATAGATAAATGAAATTTCACATGTGGGTCAAAGATCTAATTTTCTGCCTTCTGTCAAATTTCGAGTAATTTCCGTTGATCGGAAATAGTAATTTACGCTATTTCCGATTTCTCAAAAATGCATGTGAATTTATAAAGTACTAATAATTTTCTGCACTATTATACACATATTGTTTGTCATTCACTTGGTGCGCACTTTTTTTTCTACTAGATTCTATTCTATATTTAAAAGTTTACGTAATTCAAAATTGATTAAAAATCATGTCTATACCCCGAGTTGCGATCCCCTGTTGTTTAATATAAGACTATTCCAGAAAGGAGAGATCACTCCAGGTTTATTTTTTTGTTTTATTAAACAAAAAAAATGTTTTATTTTGCTCTATAGAACAACATACCAGGCAAAAAGACATACCAACATTTCGAGAACTGACACACCTAATTAAACACACCACTATTAATTAAACACACCACTATTAATTAAACACACCACTATTAATTAAACACACCACTATTAATTAAACAAACCACTATTGCAAGAAGAATTCAAACCAACTCTCTGAAATGTTTGCCAACAACAAAAGAACGGAATGAGAGACCACTTTAGTGAGATCACACGTAATGTATATTTCCATTTTTAAACATCGCGATCTCTAGAATAAAAATCTATTGGCGTCATAAAAGTTGCCGTCCAAGTTAAACTATTTGTTGCCATTTTTTTTTAAATTCCTCTTTCTTTTGCTTTTTACTTTTTTTACCAGAGCAAAAATCTATTTTTGTCCTTCGGGAATTCTAGGCAGACATTTTGAATTATACAGCATATTGATATGCAAGTTTCGTTACGTGCGGAATGTGCAATAAAATGTAAACGATACAGAGGGGGTGGGGGGGGGGGGGGGGGGGGGGAGAGGAGGGAGAGGAGGGAGTGAGAGAGGAGGGAGAGAGGGTGGATCGAACGTCATCTGGTGGTGTGATTAGATGGGTTACCGTGGTGTCTAGTGGTGTCTAGCGGTGTCTAAAGGTGTCTAGTGGTGTCTAGTGGTGTCTAAAGGTGTCTAGTGGTGTCTAAAGGTGTCTAGTGGTGTCTAGTGGTGTCTAGCGGTGTCTAAAGGTGTCTAGTGGTGTCTAAAGGGGTCTAGTGGTGTCTAATGGTATCTTGTGGTGTCTAGTGGTGTCTAGCGGTGTCTAAAGGTGTCTAGTGGTGTCTAAAGGTGTCTAGTGGTGTCTAATGGTATCTTGTGGTGTCTAGTGGTGTCTAATGGTGTCTAGTGGTGTCTAGTGGTGTCTAATGGTGTCTACTGGTGTCTAGTGGTGTCTAATGGTATCTAGTGGTGTCTAATGGTGTCTACTGGTGTCTAGTGGTGTCTAATGGTATCTAGTGGTGTCTAATGGTATCTACTGGTGTCTAGTGGTGTCTAATGGTATCTAGTGGTGTCTAATGGTGTCTACTGGTGTCTACTGGTGTCTAATGGTATCTAATGGTATCTTGTGGTGTCTAGTGGTGTCTAATGGTGTCTAGTGGTGTCTAGTGGTGTCTAATGGTGTCTACTGGTGTCTAGTGGTGTCTAATGGTATCTAGTGGTGTCTAATGGTGTCTACTGGTGTCTAGTGGTGTCTAATGGTATCTAGTGGTGTCTAATGGTATCTACTGGTGTCTAGTGGTGTCTAATGGTATCTAGTGGTGTCTAATGGTGTCTACTGGTGTCTACTGGTGTCTAATGGTATCTAGTGGTGTCTAGTGGTGTCTAATGGTATCTAGTGGTGTCTAATGGTGTCTAGTGGTGTCTAATGGTGTCTACTGGTGTCTAGTGGTGTCTAATGGTATCTAGTGGTGTCTAATGGTGTCTACTGGTGTCTAGTGGTGTCTAATGGCATCTAGTGGTGTCTAATGGTGTCATGGTTTAGCGCCTTTAGCTCAAATGTCGGTGGGGTCCGAGTGGTTGGGTTTTAGGGAAAAAACAAACGCAAATAAAAACACAAATGAAAACACAACACTCATAACATAAACACAACCTAAATGCAAACATAAACGCAAAGTGCTCATAGCCTAGCCCGTGGCGTCAAAGCGCACCCTGTCCGAGCGCCGACAGACGCGCCTGATTCAGTTTAGTGAACGATTATAAAACCGCCAGCTTGTTTGCGTTTGTTTTCTTTTGTGTTTGTAGTTGTGTTTCCGTTTGTGTTTTGTATTTACGTTTGCCTGTTGCGTTTGTGTTTGCGTTTTCTTTTGTGTTTGAGTTGTGTTTGCAATTTAGTTTGAGTTTGCGTTTGGTTGAGTTTGTGTTTTCTTTTGTGATGTATTTGTCTTTGCGTTTGTGATTGCGTATGACGTTTGCGTTGGGTTTGTGTTTGTGTTTTTGTTTGCGTTTTTTCCTATGTATTTGTGGGTTTTTTTTTCTTTTGGTACGTTTCAAAAAGATTCACCGTGGCAAATCAAGGGTACAAAATAAAGTTATCCCAATCCCAACATTATAATGCACGACCGCTTATCCAAGCGATAAATAAAATCGATCATAAAATTGTAGTATCGGTTTTCTGGTGTTCTGGTGTTTAGGTGTTCTGATGTTAGGGTGTTCTGGTGTTAGGGTGTTCTGGTGTTAGGGTGTTCTGGTGTTTAGGTGTTCTGGTGTTTAGGTGTTCTGGTGTTAGGGTTTTCTGGTGTTTAGGGTGTTTTAGTGTTTAGGTGTTCCGCTACATACCCAATGAATACAGTTCGCTTGTTGCTGATGTTGCATTTCATTTAACGTTTGTAGACTTAGTTCATTTCATTTAACGTTTGTAGACTTAGTTCATTTAATTTAACGTTTGTAGACTTAGTTCATTTAATTTAACGTTTGTAGACTTAGTTCATTTAATTTAACGTTTGTAGATTAGCTCATTTAATTTAACGTTTGTAGACTTAGTTCATTTAGAGATACATCTATGATTTCCAAACTTAGCAAACAGCAGCTCAGCCAAACTCTGTACTAGTCTAAACCATGCAGCCGACCACTCCATATCCTAACAACATTCATTTATCATTTCTAATGGGGCGGAAATATACAGAGAAATATTAAAGTCTTAGTAATCAAGATTAATAATTTCAGGTTCAAATATTTTAATTAAAACTTTTCAAATCGACTGTTTACGATTTTTTTTCTTCTGTTTTCCATTTTCATGATAATAGCACTAAAAAAATTACAAAAAATTTTGTCCAAATATCTCAAAGTACACATACAGTTCCGTATATCTGTTATTGTATAGTCAGCACGGAGCTAAGTTCCGTATGTCGCCTCAGTGCATTATGTCGGGGATTCGACAATAAAAAAAAAATAGATCGCTTTTCCTTGGGAGTTTTTATGTTATTTTAACCACACAATTAAAACCCTTTACCACACAAATGTAACCCTTTACTTCCCATTTTTAACGTTTATTCTGCGGCTACTGTCGACCTCGATAACTGGACGATACTTCCGGTTTGTTTTATGACGCGCTGCAAACGTCGGCCAAATCTCGCGGGATTTGTCCAATTCAAGAATTGCCTTTAAAAACTGCCAGTCCTACTCTGTAGTCGAATGTTTGGCCATAAATACTTCATCAGTTGATATTTGGCGGGAAACTTGACGGTGGCTTGACTGATATTTGGTGGGATTTCTGTTTACAGTTGGCTGGGGGGGGGGGGGGGGGGGTAAAAGATATGTAAGTAAAATAAATCTAGAACATCGTCAGTTCTATAAACTGGACAAGGCCAAGTAGGAATTGATAAAATCAGAATAGCGCAGTTTATAAGGGCAGGTGGAAATGTACACGTTCAAAAAAAAAAATTGGAAAGATCAAGATGAAAACTGGCAAGCAAAAAATGGCAAGTAAAAAAATGGCAAGTATGACACGACTAAGAGAAAACGAATCCTGTACCATTCGATACGTCAGGCCAGCGATCGATGTAGCTCGCCATCAAATCGTCTCAAGACGGACCATAAAGTCTCTCGTCGATTTCATCGTCACATGCTAGAAATGTATTGTTGCTGAGGCGGCTCATGTAATGTGTGAGCTCTTATCTACTGAGTGAAAGGGGGGGGGCAGGTGGGGGTAGGGGTAGAAGTTCCTGGAGGGGGTGGAGAGTTTCGTGGAGGGGGGCGTTCCATATTAGCTCAACACGGTATCAGACTAAATGTGGGACCAACAGCTGCGCATGCGCCAAGTTGGCTAGGTTAAAAAATTGGGTTCAAGTGTTGGCCATTAGAGCTTATCTCTTGAATATCTAACCACCCAACCATCCAACCACTCATCCAACCACTCATCCAACCACTCATCCAACCACTCATCCAACCACTCATCCAACCACCGAACCACCCAACCATCCAACCACTCATCCAACCACTCATCCAACCATCCAACCACTCATCCAACCATTCAACCACTCATCCAACCACTCATCCAACCATCCAACCACTCATCCACTCATCCAACCACTCATCAAACCATCCAACCACTCATCCAACCACCCTTCCAACCATCCAACCACTCATCCAACCACTCATCCAACCACTCATCCAACCACTCATCCAACCATCCAACCACTCATCCAACCACTCATCCAACCACTCATCCAACCACTCATCCAACCACCCAACTAACTAACCACCCAACCAACCACCCACCCAACCACCCACTCAACCAACCACCCACTCAACCAACCACCAAACTAGCTACCCACCACAAACCAACCACCGAACCAACCACCCAACCAACCACACCACCAACCACATCACCAACCACCATTGAACCTCTCAGCCCATTAAGTGTTCTACGGTTGTATTCATCTCATCACGTGCGTCTTTTAAAAAGCACGCGAGTTTTTTGTGGCTATTTTTAGCAGGCTGGATCAACCACTTTAACATCTTTGATACAAGAGGTGTAAGTTTCCAGATGTTTTCGAGATACGCAAGCTCTCTCTCTGTTCAAGGGATACGCAAGTTCTCTAAATGTTCTCGAGATACGCAAGTTCTCTAAATGTTCTCGAGATACGCAAGTTCTCTAAATGTTCTCGAGATACACAAGTTCTCTAAATGTTCTCGAGATACACAAGTTCTCTAAATGTTCTCGAGATACGCAAGTTCTCTCTCTGTTCTCGAGATACGCAAGTTCTCTCATGTCAGAAGCTTACAGTGGTGACACATCACTTGTGAAACACTATTGGTGATACAAGTTGGCATACACCGATGGAAATACAAATGAGTGGTGACACAAGCAAATGGTGGAACAAATTAAATGGTGACACACCCAAATGGTGGAACAAATTAAATGGTGACACACCCAAATGGTGGAACAAACTAAATGGTGACACACCCAAATGGTGGAACAAATTAAATGGTGACACACCCAAATGGTAAGACATACCATAAAGGTGAGTCTTGTAAATCAAACGTTAAACAGGTCGCAAATATCTGGAGATTAATGCGACACTTGTAAGATTATTTGACTTCGATAATCCTACAGCGGCTAACCTACTTCCATGATTGTAAACAGATAATCCCATCTTGTACGTTTTATAAAGTCGACCTTAACCTTGAAACGACCTTGATGTTGTCACTTGCTCACACCACGACACTTTCAGTCCATTAGCCCGGGGGGTGGGGTGGGGGGGGGCGGACCTAGCTAAATCAATGACCAGTGGGGACCGCAGTAGTTGGGGTGGGGGGAGACACAGCTCGCACCAAATGTAAACACCTCCTCAGTGAGCGGGGGGGGGGGGGGGACACACCTCCTCAGTCCTCACGATCCAGACGACCAGACTTGGCGCGAACTTCGCCCGATGCGGGACACACGTGTGTTAAGTCTTGTGTCATTAGAAGACACGTTGCCATTGGTGCTAATCCCTAAGTGACAATGTAACGTTCATTTTCATTGGTCGATTTCACGGGTGCTGGTAGGGCTTTGGACGTATGTGTGACAAATGACAACCCAGTGAACCCGGTGAACCCTACAGCCACATGAACCCGGTGAACCCTACAGTTACGTGAACCCGGTGAACCCTACAGCCACGTGAGCCCGGTGAACCCTAAAGCCACGTGAACCCGGTGAATCCTACAGCTACGTGAACCCGGTGAACCATACACCCACGTAAACCCGGTGAACCCCGCTGTCTGTGACCGTACAAGACGGGTTCACTCTCCGATCACGTGACAACTATAGCCGGCTAACAACGGGAATTCCCGATGTTTAAATAAAGCCACCTCGGCGACCAGATAATCCAGGATTAGATGGGTCCAGATAATCCTGGATTAGATATGTCCAGCTGCATTAGCTTCGCGCGCTCATTAAAATTTGATTAGCACCAGATCACTGAGACACTGGGCGAGTCTAAAGTTGGGGACTGGTAGGGGCCTATATATTTTGTGTCGTATTTTGTTTTGTGTAATAAATTGATACAACATCATCAACAGACCCACCCAACACTTTACAACATCATCAACAGACCCACCCAACACTTTACAACATCATCAACAGACCACGACCCACCCACCACTTTACAACATCATCAATAGACCCACCCAACACTTTACAACATCATCAACAGACCCACCCAACACTTTACAACACCATCAACAGAACCACCCAACACTTTACAACATCATCAACAGACCACGACCCACCCACCACTTTACAACATCATCAATAGACCCACCCAACACTTTACAACATCATCAACAGACCCACCCAACACTTTACAACACCATCAACAGAACCACCCAACACTTTACAACATCATCAACAGACCCACCTAACACTTTACAACATCATCAACAGAACCACCCAACACTTTACAACATCATCAACAGAACCACCCAACACTTTACAACATCAGCAACAGAACCACCCAACACTTTACAACATCATCAACAGACCCACCTAACACTTTACAACATCAGCAACAGACCCACCCAACACTTTACAACATCATCAACAGAACCACCCAACACTTTACAACATCATCAACAGACCCACTCAACACTTTACAACATCATCAACAGACCCACCCAACACTTTACAACATCATCAACAGAACCACCCAACACTTTACAACATCATCAACAGACCCACCCAACACTTTACAACATCATCAACAGAACCACCCACCACTTTACAACATCATCAACAGACCCACCCACCCAACACTTTACAACATCATCAACAGACCCACCCACCCAACACTTTACAACATCATCAACAGACCCACCCACCACTTTACAACATCATCAACAGACCCACCCAACACTTTACAACATCATCAACAGACCACGACCCACCCAACACTTTACAACATCATCAACAGAACCACCCAACACTTTACAACATCAGCAACAGACCCACCCAACACTTAACAACATCATCAACAGAACCACCCAACACTTTACAACATCATCAACAGAACCACCCAACACTTTACAACATCATCAACAGACCCACCCAACACTTTACAACATCATCAACAGACCCACCCAACACTTTACAACATCATCAACAGAACCACCCAACACTTTACAACATCATCAACAGAACCACCCAACACTTTACAACATCATCAACAGACCCACCCAACACTTTACAACATCATCAACAGACCCACCCAACACTTTACAACATCATCAACAGACCCACCCAACACTTTACAACATCATCAACAGACCCACCCACCACTTTACAACATCATCAACAGAACCACCCAACACTTTACAACATCAGCAACAGACCACGTCCCACACACCACTTTACAACATCATCAACAGAACCACCCAACACTTTACAACATCAGCAACAGACCACGTCCCACACACCACTTTACAACATCATCAACAGACCCACCCAACACTTAACAACATCATCAACAGAACCACCCAACACTTTACAACATCAGCAACAGACCACGTCCCACACACCACTTTACAACATCATCAACAGACCCATCCACCACTTTACAACATCATCAACAGACCCACCCAACACTTTACAACATCATCAACAGACCCACCCAACACTTTACAACATCATCAACAGAACCACCCAACACTTACAACATCATCAACAGACCACGACCCACCCAACACTTTACAACATCACCAACAGACCCACCCAACACTTTACAACACCATCAACAGAACCACCCAACACTTTACAACATCATCAACAGACCCACCCAACACTTTACAACATCATCAACAGACCCACCCAACACAACATCATCAACAGACCCACCCAACACTTTACAACATCATCAACAGACCCACCCACCACTTTACAACACCATCAACAGAACCACCCAACACTTTACAACATCACCAACAGACCCACCCAACACTTTACAACATCATCAACAGACCCACCCACCACTTTACAACACCATCAACAGAACCACCCAACACTTTACAACATCATCAACAGAACCACCCAACACTTTACAACATCATCAACAGAACCACCCAACACTTTACAACATCATCAACAGAACCACCCACCACTTTACAACATCATCAACAGAACCACCCAACACTTTACAACATCATCAACAGAACCACCCACCACTTTACAACATCATCAACAGAACCACCCACCACTTTACAACATCATCAACAGAACCACCCACCACTTTACAACATCATCAACAGAACCACCCAACACTTTACAACATCATCAACAGAACCACCCAACACTTTACAACACCATCAACAGACCACGTCCCATCCACCCACAATACAAACACAATGCAGGGATCTCATTCCAGGCTTCTTTGATTCAAGATTTAATTAAAGACTTTAATTAAAAAATTTAATTACTTACCTTTGTAAGTACTGCGGTTGTCGTGTTTCCAGAACTTCTTGTAACCCATATATCCAATTATCCAGATCCCAAGTAAAAGTATCCATGTAATCCATGTATCCTGTATCCATGAGGTATCCAACTTTAAGGGATGATATCCATCATTGGAGTATCTCTGTGGATAGATGAAGGGGTTTAGTTTATATACGGTTACGTTTATATAGGGGGTTTAATTTATATGGGTGTTCTAGTCAAATGTTGCTTTAGTATATACTGTTTATAAGGAGAGGGGGGTGGGGGAGGTTTGTTACTATTAATAGTTTGTGTCTGGCTTTTCTGTCGTATTTTTCGTTGATTTTTTTTTTACTGACTAAGGGACGAAGAACAAGAACCAGCTAAGGTAGATAAGACAGGCTTGTCGATACAACAGTTGTTCCCCCTGCACGCTCCAGTAAATTACACGGCTAGTCTCCCCTTGCCCGTGGCAGAAAGTTTTTTTTCGGTGATTTCCCTTGTCGTAGTTTTTTTTGTATGTAGGATGTCTTGTGTACTGCTTCAATCATTCAGATGTTTTAAACTGTCGTTGTTTACATCAAACTATTTGTATACTGCTTCAATCATTCAGATGTTTTAAACTGCCGTTGTTTACATCAAACTATTTGTATACTGCTTCAATCATTCAGATGCTTTAAACTGTCGTTGTTTACATCAAACTATTTGTATACTGCTTCAATCATTCAGATGTTTTAAACTGTCGTTGTTTACATCAAACTATTTGTATACTGCTTCAATCATTCAGATGTTTTAAACTGTCGTTGTTTACATCAAACTATTTGTATACTGCTTCAATCATTCAGATGTTTTAAACTGTCGTTGTTTACATCAAACTATTTGTATACTGCTTCAATCATTCAGATGTTTTAAACTGTCGTTGTTTACATCAAACTATTTGTATACTGCTTCAATCATTCAGATGTTTTAAACTGTCGTTGTTTACATCAAACTATTTGTATACTGCTTCAATCATTCAGATGTTTTAAACTGTCGTTGTTTACATCAAACTATTTGTATACTGCTTCAATCATTCAGATGTTTTAAACTGTCGTTGTTTACATCAAACTATTTGTATACTGCTTCAATCATTCAGATGTTTTAAACTGTCATTGTTTACATCAAACTATGTGTGTACTGCTTCAATCATTCACTTTAAAAACTGGGTTTCTTAATGTGGATGGGGCGGGGATGGACGGGGTGGGGGTGTACGAGGCGGGAGTACCAGTTTAAATATTACAATTATACTAAGCGGCAGCCAAGTTGAAAGATTGACTTGGAATTCTGATTGGCTGGTGATGAAAACTATGACATCACCCCCCCCCCCCCAACACCCCCACCACTTCGACACCCTTTACTTCTAACAGTAATCTTTCCTGTTTTCTTTTTTTTTTCGTAATTAATTTGATTGTGAAATTTGTATGTAAATGTCTCCCCCAATTTTAAGTCAAAGTTGCTACTTAATTTAGAATCTTTCAAATTGTGTTTTTATTTCCTCCATATTGAAGACATGTTCTTGACTCATCCAATCACCAATTAATACTTCATTATTTTACTAATTATGTTATTAGAACTCACCAAATGGACTTTTACAGTAGTTACCAATCCAAGGGACGTAACAATGAAATCAAACATCAACCCATGTTCGGCGCGGTCACTTCCCTTGATACCCGCTTCTACTCGCACGGTGAACGTCTCTGGGTCGCCACTTTCGTGAAGCTCCAAAAATACCTGAGGGAAAACAAACTTTTAATGAAAACAATTTAAAAATTAACACACAGCTTTATCTGGTCAGATCAGTGTTTCTTTCAGACTTTTTTCTCCGTGGGGGGCGGGGGAGGCGGACACTGATCAAAATATATATTTTCTATATAAATTATATTTCGTTTTGGGGGGGGGGGGGGGTTGGGGGCGGTAGATGAACTTCGAGGAGGGGGGGAATGCCTGAAAGAAACTCTGGATCAGATCCAGGGACAAATGACCTTGACCTCATAGTACCAATTAGATCTCTGTAGATGTACGTGTACCCTAAAGTTAACTTACTTCGCCTTTAATATCCTGATGAAAAAAAATGATTTAATATATTTAAATATATTTAATATATGCAGTAGCCACTAGATTATGTTTAAATTAAGTTCATGAATCAGACCTTCTGATGGGGACAGGGTTAAGACTTGTCTGGTTTAGGTGATGAAAGGAATTCGGCTCTTGATCGTATCGGGCCTATTATTTTTCATTTTATATTTTTAAAAAATGAACCCTACCCATTTCCACATACACAAACAGCCCCTCACCCACCCTTAAAATGTCAACACCCCCCCCCCCCCCCCCCCCCCCCCCCGTCATCTCAATTAAAGTAAAACATTCGCCTTCTCCCGGCTCATAAAATACGAGGCTAGTTCTAACTAGAGAATATGCGGATGCGAAAAGATTAAAAAACGAGATCTATGTCTGTACTTCTGATGAAATCTGTTCGTGTATGGTGAAATATGTGAGCCTGACTCTACTTCCTCTACCCCTGGTTTTTTTTTTTCGAAAACACATTTTCACGCGCTTGTGTAATTTTAAATGGGAGATGATCTCAGTCAAAGTAAGGTCCCCCACCTTCACCCCACGCAAAACTTCACCCCCTCCCACCTCCACACACCCCCAACTTAACCCCCCCCCCCCACCTTCACCCCACCCCCACCTTCACCCTCCCCCCCCCCAAACCCAGCCACCACCTTCACCCCACCCCCACCCCCATCCTCATCTCTTCCTGCCGCCCACCACATTTCGCCTGAAGATATCTTCACCTTTACTTTGAGCTGATTAATTAACATAATTATCACGTGACAATCACAGAGGTCACGGGTTAAAGGTTAGAGTCGATTCAAATCTTTAAATCATTGATCCAAAAATGAATATTTGGACATCCAATATAACAAGATGACATTTGAACATATATATATATATATATATATATATATATATATATATATATATATATATATATATATATATATATATATATATATATATATATATATATATATATATATATATATATATATATATATATATATATATATATATATATATATATATATATATATATATATAATAGAAAAAAATTCTTATTGACATCCAATATAACAAGATGACATGGGTTATGTGCCACTGTATTTAAATTGGTGTAAGAAATGCGTATAGTAAAAAACTCGATTTGATCAGCCTTGTGTAATTTTTTTAAAGTGCTCGTACTAAAATCTAAATTGATGATCAGAAAACTCAATATTGATCATTTTCAAACTAAATTTTCATTTAGTTTATGCTTGTGTTTTTGTGCGTGTTTGCGTTGTGTTTGCAAATGTGTTTGCGTTTGTGTTTTAGTTTTGGTTGGTTGTGGTTAGGGTTAGGGTTAAGTTTAGAGTTAGAGCTAGGTTTATGGTTATGTGTTGTTTTTTTTAGACGTCAATATTTTGCCATAAAAACGTTTAGTTGGAAAAATAATACATTTTCTAAATCCGGGTGGGTACATGCAGCTTAATAAACACATAAGTCACTGTCCTTTACAGGTAGGTTTTCACAAATGCCAGTGCAGGGCCTGGCCGGGACGGCTAGTGCAATTATAAAAATTAGGTCAACAAATACATTTTCATGACTTAAACTGACTTCTATTTTTTCAATATCGATCGTATATTGTCTGACATAAAACACTTTGACAACAAAACCCCCACAACTATACAACCCCACCACTATACGACCCCACCACTATACAACCCCACCACTATACAACCCCACCACTATACGACCCCACCACTATACGACCCCACCACTATACAACCCCACCACTATACGACCCCACCACTATACGACCCCACCACTGTATGACCCCACTAGTATATGACCCCACCACTATACGACCCCACCACTATACGACCCCACCACTATACGACCCCACCACTATACGACCCCACCACTATACGACCCCACCACTATACGACCCCACCACTATACAACCCCACCACTGTATGACCCCACTAGTATATGACCCCACCACTGTACGACCCCATCACTGTACGACCCCACCACTGTACGACCCCACCACTGTATGACCCCACTAGTATATGACCCCACCACTGTACGACCCCATCACTGTACGACCCCACCACTGTACGACCCCACCACTAAATGACCCCACCACACCACATGTCCACACAACCACACCACCACATGTCCACACAACCACACCACCACATGTCCACACAACCATACCACCACATGTCCACACAACCACACCAACACATGTCCACACAACCACACCACCACATGTCCACACAACCACACCACATGTCCACACAACCACACCGCCACATGTCCACACAACCACCACACCACATGCCCACACCTCCACACCACCACATGTCCACACAACCACACACCACCTCATCCCATGTCAACCCGCCCGCAACCCCACAGGTCACAGCGACCCAAAGGTCAACACGACCTGGCCATTTGCATATCACGCACCAACTCCACATAACTTAAGACGTCCTTCTCTCCCCTCCCCCTACGATATAAACAAACTGTTCTGCCCTGTGTTCGTGTCGCGCAGTTTAGAACCCTGAACCCTGACATGAGGGATGACAAGATAGAACCCTGAACCCTGACATGAGAGATGACAAGAAACCAAATGTCATCCAGAGATTGTTGATGAAAAATGTGGCGCTACAGTTTTACTTGGTCCATTTTTTTTTTATTCTAAGGGGAAATCTAGCTATACGTACGCGGCAATCTAGCTATACGTACGCGGCAATCTAGCTATACGTACGCGGCAATCTAGCTATACGTACGCGGCAATCTAGCTATACGTACGCGGCAATCTAGCTATCAATAAACTTTAAAGAGTTGTAAATCTTATATCAAACGTTCACAAAGAGAGGTAAATCTTATATCAAACGTTCACAAAGAAAGGTAAATCTTATATCAAACGTTAACAAAGAGAGGTAAATCTTATATCAAACGTTCACAAAGAGAGGTAAATCTGACATCAAACGTTCAAAAAGAGAGGTAAATCTGACATCAAACGTTCACAAAGAGAGGTAAATCTTATATCAAACGTTCACAAAGAGAGGTAAATCTTATATCAAACGTTCACAAAGAGAGGTAAATCTTATATCAAACGTTCACAAAGAGAGGTAAATCTTATATCAAACGTTCACAAAGAGAGGTAAATCTTATATCAAACGTTCACAAAGAGAGGTAAATCTTATATCAAACGTTCACAAAGAGAGGTAAATCTTATATCAAACGTTCACAAAGAGAGGTAAATCTTATATCAAACGTTCACAAAGAGAGGTAAATCTGACATCAAACGTTCACAAAGAGAGGTAAATCTGACATCAAACGTTCACAAAGAGAGGTAAATCTTATATCAAACGTTCACAAAGAGAGGTAAATCTTATATCAAACGTTCACAAAGAGAGGTAAATCTTATATCAAACGTTCACAAAGAGAGGTAAATCTGACATCAAACGTTCACAAAGAGAGGTAAATCTGACATCAAACGTTCACAAAGAGAGGTAAATCTGACATCAAACGTTCACAAAGAGAGGTAAATCTTATATCAAACGTTCACAAAGAGAGGTAAATCTTATATCAAACGTTCACAAAGAGAGGTAAATCTGACATCAAACGTTCCCAAAGAGAGGTAAATCTGAGCACACAGTCAACATGAGGCGAAGCGCTATCAGATCAATCAGAACAAAATGAAAAGTTGTATTGGTCTGACTATCGAAGCTTTATTTAATCTTCGATTGGACAATATTGATCGATTTCCAATACGTATTGCCGATTGACGCACACACACACACACACTTCTAATGATAAGGGTGGTTAAAATGCACTTTAAATGAGTGCGAAAAGATTTCTTACACTAGTTAAGTGCAGTTGAAGCTGCTACGACCATAATAACAAAAGATTAGCTGGCCCTAAAGTACAACTTAATTACTCGAGAAAGTTACATTGCTTACATATATACCGACATTGCTTACAGATGTAACGACACAAGAAAGCGAAATAGTTTACAGATGTAACTACTTTGCATACAGATGTAGTGAATCCTATAGATAGACAATGAAAATGTAATGTGTTCTATGTGGCCGTATAAGACAACACATCAACAGAAGACGAGGCAGGCGAAGAAATAAAAACGTGTCCGACTCTCCACGCCTTGAAGTAACATGGCTTTTTAAGTCGAGACATTTTGCTGTGACTTTTTTTTTTTGGAATGTTTAACGAAGTTTTAGCAGAATCTCAATCATTCAACGTTTGATTTAAAATCTACTTACAAGATAATTTTAAATGACTTAATTGGACATGGGACTATTTTTTTAATGTGTTGTAACTATATGGGTGAGTGGGGTTGTGGGTGGGGGGAGGGGGGGTTGCTGTAGGTACAATGAGAGCGGGTTTATCGCTGCATGTTGACCTTAGGTTTGGTGAGGAGAGGGGAGGGGGACGTTGGTTTGACCAGGGGAGGTAATAGGTTGTCGAACTATTGACGCAAGGGCGGTAATCTGTTTGTTGACAACTGTTTGCCCTCAACGTCTACAAACACGCCAGCGAGTCGTTAAAAATTTTCGATTTTCATAACTCCGTTAACTAGTCTAGTCTGGCCTTCTGGGCTACCTGCACACCCCCACCCCCATCCCCCTATAATTACAGAGCCTTAAAGTGTTCGTATGTGCCCTACCCCAGCCTTTACCCCGCCCCCGCCTGTACCCTACCACCCCCTCCTCTGCCCTACCACTCCCGCCCCATACCCTACCACCCCCGCCCCATACCCTACCACCCCGCCCCATACCCTACCACCCCCGCCTGTACCCTACCACCCCCGCCTGTACCCTACCACCCCTGCCCCATACCCTACCACCCCTGCCCCATACCCTACCACCCCCGCCTGTACCCTACCACCCCCGCCTGTACCCTACCACCCCCGCCTGTACCCTACCACCCCCCGCCCCATACCCTACCACCCCCGCCTGTACCCTACCACCCCCGCCCCATACCCTACCACCCCGGCATGTGTACGACGAAGCCTCCCCCGAGTCGACCAACCTCAGCAGATCCTTTTCACAGTACCCCCCCCCCGCCACACCATCACCACACCATCACCACACCATCACCACACCATCACCACACCACCACCACACCATCATCACACCATCACCACACCATCACCACACCATCACCACACCATCACCACACCATCACCACACCATCACCACACCATCACCACACCACCACCACACCATCATCACACCATCACCACACCATCACCACACCATCACCACACCATCACCACACCATCACCACACCATCACCACACCACCACCACACCATCATCACACCATCACCACACCATCACCACACCACCACCACACCACCACCACACCATCACCACACCATCACCACACCATCACCACAACATCACCACACCATCACCACACCATCACCACACTATCACCACACCATCACCACACCATCACCACACCATCACCACACCACACCATCACCACACCATCTCCACACCACACCATCACCACACCATCACCACACCACCCAGCCGCCTAACACTAGGTCGCCTGTACCAAATCTCTGGTTGACATGACAAGTGGCCAGCACACAGCACTGACCATCTTCTGGTGTCATACTAAATGTCAGGGTTTAGTGTGTCAGGGTTTGGTGTGTCAGGGTTTGGTGTGTCAGGGTTTGGTGTGTCAGGGTTTGGTGTGTCAGGGTTTGGGGTGTCAGGGTTTGGTGTGTCAGGGTTTAGTGTGTCAGGGTTTGGTGTGTCAGGGTTTGGGGTGTCAGGGTTTGGTGTGTCAGGGTTTGGTGTGTCAGGGTTTGGTGTGTCAGGGTTTGGTGTGTCAGGGTTTGGGGTGTCAGGGTTTGGGGTGTCAGGGTAATTCGTAGAAAAAATGATACAATTAAAGTTACATGTGTATTTGCATAGAATTTACTTAAACTGTTACGTAATACGTATTCAGAAAGAACAAAAAAACCTAATATAAATTATATTAATTTCGATATTTAGGTAGGTGTGAATAAGTCGTATTATTATGGTTAACTTTAGAACGCACGTTAAAAAATAACAGCCGACACGGTACATCGGCTGACATTGACACAAATACCGGGTGGACAGACAACTGAGGAAAGGCCAACGTCATCCAGATTAAACACAATGATTGAAATAGAGGACGGCTAATCCAGATTAAACACAATGATTGAAATAGAGGACGGCTAATCCAGATTAAACACAATGATTGAAATAGAGGACGGCTAATCCAGATTAAACACAATGATTGAAATAGAGGACGGCTAATCCAGATTAAACGCAATGATTGAAATAGAGGACGGCTAATCCAGATTAAATACAAAGATTGACATAGAGGACGGCTAATCCAGATTAAACACCAGCTATTCAGATATTTTTACTTGTTGGGAACAGGGCTGGAAGATTATTCGAGAAAATTCTAACGCATTTCAAGTTTATAAATAGATTAAATTTAAAAAAAAAAACATGTAGGCCTACTGACGCGAATGATTTTAGAATTATCAACAACTAAATAATTTTGCTCAATTTTTTTACTTTTTTTCTGCGACTTTTTTCTATGACTTTTTTTTAGCGCTCACCGTGAAGGTTAGGGTTTGGTTTAGTTGTTTTTTAAATCTGTTTGTGTTTATTGTAAACAACTTGATGTTGGAATGTTTAACAAAGTTTTAGAATCTCAATCATTCAACGTTTCAGTTACAATCTACTTACAAGATAATTTTAAATGACTTCATGGACGATTTCTATTTTTTTTGTCGTCATACGAGCTACCCTAGCCAGACACAATTTAGCCCAACACTAAAGTCATACTGTGCCAGGCTTAGGTTGTACACTTCACTTTAGTAGGTACAAATGTCAATGGGTACCAATGTCAGTTGGTATATCTAACACATTGGCCACAATCATGGTATATCTAACACAAGTGTCACAATCATGGTATATCTAATACATGGACTACAATCATGGCATATCTAACACAAGTGTCACAATCATGGTATATCTAATACATGGACTACAATCATGGTATATCTAACACAAGTGTCACAATCATGGTATATCTAATACATGGACCACAATCATGGTATATCTAACACAAGTGTCACAATCATGGTATATCTAATACATGGACTACAATCATGGTATATCTAACACACGTGTCACAATCATGGTATATCTAACACAAGTGTCACAATCATGGTATATCTAATACATGGACTACAATCATGGTATATCTAACACAAGTGTCACAATCATGGTATATCTAATACATGGACTACAATCATGGTATATCTAACACAAGTGTCACAATCATGGTATATCTAACACACGTGTCACAATCATGGTATATCTAACACAAGTGTCACAATCATGGTATATCTAATACATGGACTACAATCATGGTATATCTAACACAAGTGTCACAATCATGGTATATCTAATACATGGACTACAATCATGGTATATCTAACACAAGTGTCACAATCATGGTATATCTAACACACGTTTCACAATCATGGTATATCTAACACAAGTGTCACAATCATGGTATATCTAATACATGGACTACAATCATGGTATATCTAACACAAGTGTCACAATCATGGTATATCTAATACATGGACTACAATCATGGTATATCTAACACAAGTGTCACAATAATGGTATATCTAATACATGGACCACAATCATGGTATATCTAACATCAGGGCCAGAAATTACAATCATGGTATACCTAACGCAAGTGCCACAATCCTAATTAAATTAATTAGGTTTGTGTTGGGGGGGGGGGGTATACGAAAGTTAGGTGGCCAAAATTATTCCCATCCAGAAACTCCCAGCCTTTCGCCAATATTCTATTCAAAACATTAAACTTATGAGCATAATTTTTGTCAACGTTAGTCCTATCATCTGGTCAATGTTTGTCTCACCATCGTGTCACCATCTGGTTAATGTTTGTCTCACCATTGTGTCACCATCTGATGTTTGTCTCACCATTGTGTCACTATCTGATAAATGTTTGTGTCACCATCTGATCAATGTTTGTATCACCATTATGTCACCATCTGATCAATGTTTGTCTCACCATCGTGTCACCATCTGGTTAATGTTTGTCTCACCATTGTGTCACCATCTGATGTTTGTCTCACCATTGTGTCACTATCTGATAAATGTTTGTGTCACCATCTGATCAATGTTTGTATCACCATTATGTCACCATCTGATCAATGTTTGTATCACCATCGTGTCACCATATGGTCAATGTCCCCATCTGTAGGCCTTACCACCTCCCCTCCCACCCCCCACCATCCACTGTACCAACAAACACCTCCCCTCCCACCCCCCACCATCCACTGTACCTACAAACACCTCCCTTATTTGCACACATTGTTTCTATTTCTGTACTGGCATCGACTGTGTACAACAATACATTCAATGATTGTGGGATTGATATACCGTGTGATTGTGTGATTGTAGAAATTATATGGGGCTATTAAAAACTAAATTGATCTAACCAATGATTGTATGATTGTGTGATTGTAGAAATTATATGGGGTTATTAAAAACTAAATGGATCTAATCAATGATTGCATGATTGTGTGATTGTAGAAATTGTATGGGTCAATTGAAAACTAAATGCATCCAACCAATGATTGTGTGATTGTGTGATTGTATAGATTGTATGGGGCTAATGAAATCTAAATGGATCGAATCAAACAACGATCAATCACGCGGTTTTATTAACCGTTAATCCGACGAGTGACTTTTAACAGGTGACTTAACGGATGACTTATAACAGGTGACTTAACGGATGACTTAACGGATGACTGTAAAGAATGACTTAACGGATGACTTAACGGATGATTGTAAAGAATGACTTAACGGATGACTTAACGGATGACTTAACGGATGACTGTAAAGAATGACTGAGCAACTCACTGGCAGATCGTGTAGGATATCCACATTTATCATGACGTCAGAGCTTGGGATGATCACATCCTTCTCAAAGACGGTGAAACCTATGACGTCATGATCAGTGCTGCCAAACTCACCACGACCCAACGGCCAGTGGGTTGAGTTCAAACCTTCAGGGTGTGACATCTTCCTTGTGTCACCACCGCCAGGGTGAGACATGTGCCTTGTGTCACCACCCCCAGGGTGAGACATCTGTCTTGTGTCACCACCACCAGGGTGAGACATCTGCCTTGTGTCACCACCCCCAGGGTGAGACATCTGTCTTGTGTCACCACCGCCAGGGTGAGACATGTGCCTTGTGTCACCATCTCGGCCTGCCACAAATAAACAAACGCCATCTGAAGCAGCTAATCCTGTGGTCATGTGACTCCCGTCAAAAGAAACACAACTGATGAAACTTTGCACCAACAAACACAAACTTAACGTCCACATGGTCAAAAGATTGTCTTCACAAACTTCCAGAAATAAAATCAATTCACGGGGCTGTAGATTCCTTCAAGCACGTCATTGTGAAACTCCGACATGCTTTAGAAAACTCGAGGCAAAACAGACAAGCCACAGGTTCCTCCTGTGTGTAGTGTGTACCAGCCTACCATCCCCCTACAGCACGGGACCGCCTTCACTGTCACAAACTTCTTTTCAAATTCTCAAACTTATTTCTCGTCTGCGGCTGGTCTCGGCACATATCACAGCCCGTCACCCGTCCCCCACTTTCCCCCGCCGGCCCGACCCACCCACCAACACACACACACACACGCACTGTCCCCCACCGCACCCACACACACACACGCAGTGCTAACTGGGCTAGGTAACTGAATCTGGCGTGCCTGTTAGGTCGTGTCGTAGCCAGGACAGTAACACAGTTGTGCCCTAATGGTGTCTGTTTTACTTAGCGTGTAAACTTTCGGCCGCCTTCACCACTTGTTGTTTACGTAAGTTCAACTTTTTAGCCTCGTTTTGACTTTTCTTCCAACTTTGTTTCATCTTTTGTAAATTCTATTATGTATTCATTAACAGAAATTAAAAATAGATTGTAATGTTGCTGTAGGAATTGTGAAATTCATTAACTGTGGCTAATTAATATGCCTACAGCTCGATCTAAGTCAAGTTTGTTGAATGTGGGATGGGTGGGACATGTGACTTTATGGAAGCTTGTTGTCGTGTGGAGAGGCCAAGATACCATAGAGCTCTTGGCAATTCAACGATTTCACTAGATCTAATTCTAGGCAAATTCTATTCAATTATTTCACAAGATCTAGCATCTAGGCAAATTCTATTCAATTATTTCACAAGATCTAGCATCTAGGAAAATTGTATTCAATTATTTGACAAGATCTAGGATCTAGGCAAATTATATTCAATAATTTCACAATATCTACCATCTTGGCGAATCTATTCAACGATGTCACAGGACTTAGCATTTCACATAATGCTAAAAACAATTATGGGCCTGCACAATTTTTACTTTGTGTAGTTGGTGTGTGTGGGGGGGGGGGGGGGTGATAGTAAACTGGTCTCGATGTTTACACAACCATTACGTCGTGTGATCACTCTAGAACAGTCTAGAACAACGCTGGTATCTCATAGACGTAGCACTAGTCAGGTCCGTTAGTTGTTGTAAAGTGTAGGGGTGGTGAGTGGTACAACAGTGAGTGGTAGCAACAAACTACAACAAGAAACCTACAACAATAACAAAACTACAACAAACCTTCAACAAAGCTACAAACAGAATATAAACAAGAAGTTTTTATTTGGGCTTTAGTTCGACCCACCATTCAAGTCAACTCGTTTAGATTTGGTCACCCAGTGTTCTATACTTGGTCTGTACACCTACTTGTATACTTGGCTCTAAACATAAGTCACGTGCCAATGTTACATACTTGGCTGAATAATTCTTTCACTGTTTAACACTTGGCTCTATACTTCCTTACTTGGTCTATATTTGACTCTATATGTCTGCCAGTGTTACATACTTTGTCTATACTTCTGTCAATGTTTCATGCTTGTACATCCATCGTCTAGTGTTACCCCTCCCCGTCTTGTATGGCTCCTACCCCGTCTTGTGTGGCTCCTCCCCCGTCTTGTGATGCCCCTCCCCCGTCTTGTGATGCCCCTCCCCCGTCTTGTGATGCCCCCTCCCCCGTCATGTGATGCCCCCCCCCCGTCTCGTGATGCCCCTCCCCCGTCTTGTGTGGCTCCTCCCCCGTCTTGTGATGCCCCTCCCCCGTCTTGTGTGGCTCCTCCCCCGTCTTGTGATGCTCCTACCCAGTCTTGTGATGCCCCCCCGTCTCGTGATGTCCCTCCCCCGTCTTGTGATGCCCCTCCCCCGTCTTGTGTGGCTCCTCCCCCGTCTCGTGATGCCCCTGCCCCGTCTCGTGATGCCCCTACCCCGTCTTGTTTGCCCCTCCTCGAGCAGTTGCCCCTCCCCTATCTACGCCACTGCCCACGTTCCCCAGAACAGACAGACAGACAGACTGTAGACTGGAATGTGCTTGAGTTATTACAGAAGTCACTGTCTGGTTAAACAGAGCCGTATCAATAACCAAGGGAAGTAATTCTACACCAACAAGGGAAGTAATTCTGCACCGACACGTGACATGAGCAACGTTTAAGTTTCACAATGTGTGCCCTATGCCAAACGTCCCAGCCACACAAGCTATGCTTGAGTTACAGGGTGCATACCTTACGTTAGCTTCTGACAGGGCTGTACCTATAGCACAGCCTAGCCCATGCCTCTTGGTTGCAAGAGACCACGCCCAATTTCTGCCCGAGACCACGCCTATCGTCTATCAGAGACCATGCCGGATTTCTGCTAGAGACCACGCCTATTGTCTCTCATAGACCACGCCTATTGTCTGTCATAGACCACGCCCATCGTCTGCTAGAGACCACGCCTTCTTGTCATAAAGGCAAGCTGGCAACATCCCAGCCAATCAAATATCGAGTGTAGACAAGTGGGGCGTGACGTTTCCGCTGTTTTACTTGTTGAAATCCCCACCTGACTGGGGCACACCCCCCCCCCCCCCACACACACACAAACACCACAAAAAAAAGTTTGAAATCTCCCTAAACAAACAGGGCAAATGAACTGGGTAAACAGGCATAGGTTAGGGTTACAACACAAACAAGACAATTCAACATGTCCAATGGTTTTTGTATTCAACCAATCTTTGTGTTTGTGTAAGGTGTGGCGATGACCCGCGGGTAGGGGGGGGGGGGAGGAGGGGGGGGGGAGGGGCGCAATCGATCTTTACAGAGGATGAGTTAAGTGATGTAAGTATTATAAGCTTTGTTTAAATTTTCACCCTCCCCCTCCCTCTTTAAATAAAACCATAGGTCCATGGTTTCATACCCCCCCCCCCCCAGCAAATAAAACCATAAGTCCATGGTTTCATACCCCCCCCCCCAGCAAATAAAACCATAGGTCCATGGTTTCATACCCCCCCCCCCCCCCCCCAGCAAATAAAACCATAGGTCCATGGTTTCATACCCCCCCCCCCAGCAAATAAAACCATAGGTCCATGGTTTCATACCCCCCCCCCCCAGCAAATAACACCATCAGCTGCATATAGCGGCTATTTCTGTTGTTTCATCTCGGTGGAGCTTAGACAACATTGACACAGTGGAGTATAGACAACATTGACACAGTGGAGTATAGACAACATTGACACAGTGGAGTATAGACAACATTGACACAGTGGAGCATAGACAACATTGACACAGTGGAGCATAGACAACATTGACACAGTGGAGTATAGACAACATTGACACAGTGGAGCATAGACAACATTGACACAGTGGAGTATAGACAACATTGACACAGTGGAGTATAGACAATATCCACTTGGTGGAGCATAGACAACATCCACTTGGTGGAGCATAGACAACATTGACACAGTGGAGCATAGACAACATTGACACAGTGGAGTATAGACAACATTGACACAGTGGAGCATAGACAACATTGACACAGTGGAGTATAGACAACATTGACACAGTGGAGTATAGACAACATTGACACAATGGAGCATAGACAACATTGACACAGTGGAGTATAGACAACATCCACACGGTGGAGCATAGACAACATCCACACGGTGGAGTATAGACAACATCCACTTGGTGGAGCATAGACAACATTGACACAGTGGAGCATAGACAACATTGACACAGTGGAGTATAGACAACATTGACACAGTGGAATATAGACAACATTGACACAGTGGAGCATAGACAACATTGACACAGTGGAGTATAGACAAAATCCACTTGGTGGAGCATAGACAACATTGACACAGTGGAGCATAGACAACATTGACACAGTGGAGCATAGTCAACATTGACACAGTGGAGCATAGACAACATTGACACAGTGGAGCATAGACAAAAACCACTTGGTGGAGCATAGACAACATTGACACAGAGGAGTATAGACAACATTGATACAGTAGAGCATAGACAACATTGACACAGTGGAGTATAGACAACATCCACTTAGTGGAGCATAGACAACATCCACACAGTGGAGCATAGACAACATTGATACAGTGGAGTATAGACAATATCCACTTGGTGGAGCATAGACAACATTGACACAGTGGAGTATAGACAACATTGATACAGTAGAGCATAGACAACATTGACACAGTGGAGCATAGACAAAATCCACTTGGTGGAGCATAGACAACATTGACACAGTGGAGTATAGAAAACATTGATACAGTGGAGCATAGACAACATTGACACAGTGGAGCATAGACAACATGGACACAGTGGAGCATAGACAACATTGACACAGTGGAGTATAGACAACATCCACACGGTGGAGTATAGACAACATCCACACAGTGGAGCATAGACAACATTGACACAGTGGAGCATAGACAACATTGACACAGTGGAGTATAGACAACATTGACACAGTGGAGTATAGACAAAATCCACTCGGTGGAGCATAGACAACATCCACACAGTGGGGTATAGACAAAATCCACTCGGTGGAGCATAGACAACATTGACACAGTGGAGCATAGACAACATGGACACAGTGGAGCATAGACAACATTGATACAGTGGAGTATAGACAACATTGACACAGTGGAGCATAGACAACATTGACACAGTGGAGCATAGACAAAATCCACTTTGTGGAGCATAGACAACATTGACACAGTGGAGCATAGACAACATTGACACAGTGGAGCATAGACAACATGGACACAGTGGAGCATAGACAACATTGACACAGTGGAGTATAGACAACATTGACACAGTGGAGTATAGACAACATCCACACGGTGGAGTATAGACAACATCCACACGGTGGAGTATAGACAACATCCACTTAGTGGAGCATAGACAACATTGACACAGTGGAGCATAGACAACATTGACACAGTGGAGCATAGACAAAATCCACTTGGTGGAGCATAGACAACATTGACACAGTTGAGTATAGACAACATTGATACAGTAGAGCATAGGCAACATTGACACAGTGGAGTATAGACAACATCCACTTAGTGGAGCATAGACAACATTGACACAGTGGAGTATAGACAACATTTACACAGTGGAGTATAGACAATATCCACTTGGTGGAGCATAGACAACATTGACACAGTGGAGTATAGACAACATTGACACAGTGGAGTATAGACAACATCCACACAGTGGAGTATAGACAATATCCACTTGGTGGAGCATAGACAACATTGACACAGTGGAGCATAGACAAAATCCACTTGGTGGAGCATAGACAACATTGACACAGTGGAGTATAGACAACATTGACACAGTGGAGTATAGACAACATTGACACAGTGGAGTATAGACAATATCCACTTGGTGGAGCATAGACAACATTGACACAGTGGAGTATAGACAACATTGACACAGTGGAGTATAGACAACTTTGACACAGTGGAGCATAGACAACATTGACACAGTGGAGTATAGACAATATCCACTTGGTGGAGCATAGACAACATTGACACAGTGGAGCATAGACAACATTGATACAGTAGAGCATAGACAACATTGACACAGTGGAGTATAGACAACATTGACACAGTGGAGTATAGACAACATTGACACAGTGGAGCATAGACAAAATCCACTTGGTGGAGCATAGACAACATTGACACAGTGGAGCATAGACAACATGGACACAGTGGAGCATAGACAACATTGACACAGTGGAGTATAGACAACATTGACACAGTGGAGTATAGACAAAACCCACACAGTGGAGCATAGACAACATTGACACAGTGGAGCATAGACAAAAACCACTTGGTGGAGCATAGACAACATTGACACAGAGGAGTATAGACAACATTGATACAGTAGAGCATAGACAACATTGACACAGTGGAGTATAGACAACATCCACTTAGTGGAGCATAGACAACATCCACACAGTGGAGCATAGACAACATTGATACAGTGGAGTATAGACAATATCCACTTGGTGGAGCATAGACAACATTGACACAGTGGAGTATAGACAACATTGATACAGTAGAGCATAGACAACATTGACACAGTGGAGCATAGACAAAATCCACTTGGTGGAGCATAGACAACATTGACACAGTGGAGTATAGAAAACATTGATACAGTGGAGCATAGACAACATTGACACAGTGGAGCATAGACAACATGGACACAGTGGAGCATAGACAACATTGACACAGTGGAGTATAGACAACATCCACACGGTGGAGTATAGACAACATCCACACAGTGGAGCATAGACAACATTGACACAGTGGAGCATAGACAACATTGACACAGTGGAGTATAGACAACATTGACACAGTGGAGTATAGACAAAATCCACTCGGTGGAGCATAGACAACATCCACACAGTGGGGTATAGACAAAATCCACTCGGTGGAGCATAGACAACATTGACACAGTGGAGCATAGACAACATGGACACAGTGGAGCATAGACAACATTGATACAGTGGAGTATAGACAACATTGACACAGTGGAGCATAGACAACATTGACACAGTGGAGCATAGACAAAATCCACTTGGTGGAGCATAGACAACATTGACACAGTGGAGCATAGACAACATTGACACAGTGGAGCATAGACAACATGGACACAGTGGAGCATAGACAACATTGACACAGTGGAGTATAGACAACATTGACACAGTGGAGTATAGACAACATCCACACGGTGGAGTATAGACAACATCCACACGGTGGAGTATAGACAACATCCACTTAGTGGAGCATAGACAACATTGACACAGTGGAGCATAGACAACATTGACACAGTGGAGCATAGACAAAATCCACTTGGTGGAGCATAGACAACATTGACACAGTTGAGTATAGACAACATTGATACAGTAGAGCATAGGCAACATTGACACAGTGGAGTATAGACAACATCCACTTAGTGGAGCATAGACAACATTGACACAGTGGAGTATAGACAACATTTACACAGTGGAGTATAGACAATATCCACTTGGTGGAGCATAGACAACATTGACACAGTGGAGTATAGACAACATTGACACAGTGGAGTATAGACAACATCCACACAGTGGAGTATAGACAATATCCACTTGGTGGAGCATAGACAACATTGACACAGTGGAGCATAGACAAAATCCACTTGGTGGAGCATAGACAACATTGACACAGTGGAGTATAGACAACATTGACACAGTGGAGTATAGACAACATTGACACAGTGGAGTATAGACAATATCCACTTGGTGGAGCATAGACAACATTGACACAGTGGAGTATAGACAACATTGACACAGTGGAGTATAGACAACTTTGACACAGTGGAGCATAGACAACATTGACACAGTGGAGTATAGACAATATCCACTTGGTGGAGCATAGACAACATTGACACAGTGGAGCATAGACAACATTGATACAGTAGAGCATAGACAACATTGACACAGTGGAGTATAGACAACATTGACACAGTGGAGTATAGACAACATTGACACAGTGGAGCATAGACAAAATCCACTTGGTGGAGCATAGACAACATTGACACAGTGGAGCATAGACAACATGGACACAGTGGAGCATAGACAACATTGACACAGTGGAGTATAGACAACATTGACACAGTGGAGTATAGACAACACCCACACGGTGGAGTATAGACAACATCCACACAGTGGAGTATAGACAACATCCACACAGTGGAGCATAGACAACATCCACACAGTGGAGTATAGACAACATTGACACAGTGGAGTATAGACAACATTGACACAGTGGAGCATAGACAACATTGACACAGTGGAGCATAGACAACATTGACACAGTGGAGTATAGACAATATTGATACAGTGGAGTATAGACAACATTGACACAGTGGAGCATAGACAACATTGACACAGTGGAGCATAGACAACATTGACACAGTGGAGCATAGACAACATTGACACAGTGGAGCATAGACAAAATCCACTTGGTGGAGCATAGACAACATTGACACAGTGGAGTATAGACAACATTGATACAGTAGAGCATAGACAACATTGACACAGTGGAGCATAGACAAAATCCACTTGGTGGAGCATAGACAACATTGACACAGTGGAGCATAGACAACATTGACACAGTGGAGCATAGACAACATGGACACAGTGGAGCATAGACAACATTGACACAGTGGAGTATAGACAACATTGACACAGTGGAGTATAGACAACATCCACACGGTGGAGTATAGACAACATCCACACGGTGGAGTATAGACAACATCCACTTAGTGGAGCATAGACAACATTGACACAGTGGAGTATAGACAACATTGACACAGTGGAGCATAGACAACATTGACACAGTGGAGCATAGACAACATTGACACAGTGGAGTATAGACAACATTGACACAGTGGAGCATAGACAACATTGACACAGTGGAGCATAGACAAAAACCACTTGGTGGAGCATAGACAACATTGACACAGTGGAGTATAGACAACATTGATACAGTAGAGCATAGACAACATTGACACAGTGAAGTATAGACAACATCCACTTAGTGGAGCATAGACAACATTGACACAGTGGAGTATAGACAACATTGACACAGTGGAGTATAGACAATATCCACTTGGTGGAGCATAGACAACATTGACACAGTGGAGTATAGACAACATTGACACAGTGGAGTATAGACAACTTTGACACAGTGGAGCATAGACAACATTGACACAGTGGAGCATAGACAACATTGACACAGTGGAGCATAAACAATATCCACTTGGTGGAGCATAGACAACATTGACACAGTGGAGCATAGACAACATTGACACAGTGGAGCATAGACAACATTGACACAGTGGAGTATAGACAATATCCACTTGGTGGAGCATAGACAACATTGACACAGTGGAGCATAGACAACATTGATACAGTGGAGCATAGACAACATTGACACAGTGGAGGATAGACAACATCCAATTAGTGGAGCATAGACAACATCCACACGGTGGAGTATAGACAACATTGACACAGTGGAGTATAGACAACATCCACTTAGTGGAGCATAGACAACATTGACACAGTGGAGCTTAGACAACATTGACACAGTGGAGTATAGACAAAATCCACTCGGTGGAGCATAGACAACATCCACACAGTGGGGTATAGACAAAATCCACTCGGTGGAGCATAGACAACATTGACACAGTGTAGCATAGACAACATGGACACAGTGGAGCATAGACAACATTGACACAGTGGAGTATAGACAACATTGACACAGTGGAGTATAGACAACATTGACACAGTGGAGTATAGACAACATCCACACGGTGGAGTATAGACAACATCCACACAGTGGAGTATAGACAACATCCACACAGTGGAGCATAGACAACATTGACACAGTGGAGCATAGACAACATGGACACAGTGGAGCATAGACAACATTGACACAGTGGAGTATAGACAACATTGACACAGTGGAGCATAGACAACATTGACACAGTGGAGTATAGACAACATCCACACGGTGGAGTATAGACAACATCCACACAGTGGAGTATAGACAACATCCACACAGTGGAGCATAGACAACATTGACACAGTGGAGTATAGTCAACATTGACACAGTGGAGCATAGACAACATTGATACAGTGGAGTATAGACAACATCCACTTAGTGGAGCATAGACAACATCCACACAGTGGAGCATAGACAACATTGATACAGTGGAGTATAGACAATATCCACTTGGTGGAGCATAGACAACATTGACACAGTGGAAAATAGACAACATTGATACAGTAGAGCATAGACAACATTGACACAGTGGAGCATAGACAAAATCCACTTGGTGGAGCATAGACAACATTGACACAGTGGAGCATAGACAACATTGACACAGTGGAGCATAGACAACATGGACACAGTGGAGCATAGACAACATTGACACAGTGGAGTATAGACAACATTGACACAGTGGAGTATAGACAACATCCACACGGTGGAGTATAGACAACATCCACACGGTGGAGTATAGACAACATCCACTTAGTGGAGCATAGACAACATTTACACAGTGGAGTATAGACAACATTGACACAGTGGAGTATAGACAATATCCACTTGGTGGAGCATAGACAACATTGACACAGTGGAGTATAGACAACATTGATACAGTGGAGTATAGACAACATCCACTTAGTGGAGCATAGACAACATTGACACAGTGGAGTATAGACAACATTGACACAGTGGAGTATAGACAATATCCACTTGGTGGAGCATAGACAACATTGAAACAGTGGAGTATAGACAACATTGATACAGTGGAGTATAGACAACATCCACTTAGTGGAGCATAGACAACATTGACACAGTGAAGTATAGACAACATTGACACAGTGGAGCATAGACAAAATCCACTTAGTGGAGCATAGACAACATTGACACAGTGGAGTATAGACAACATTGACACAGTGGAGCATAGACAATATCCACTTGGTGGAGCATAGACAACATTGACACAGTGGAGTATAGACAACATTGACACAGTGGAGCATAGACAAAATCCACTTAGTGGAGCATAGACAACATTGACACAGTGGAGTATAGACAACATTGACACAGTGGAGCATAGACAAAATCCACTTAGTGGAGCATAGACAACATTGACACAGTGGAGCATAGATAACATTGACACAGTGGAGCATAGACAACATTGACACAGTGGAGTATAGACAACATCCACACGGTGGAGCATAGACAACATTGACACAGTGGAGCATAAACAATATCCACTTGGTGGAGCATAGACAACATTGACACAGTGGAGCATAGACAACATTGACACAGTGGAGCATAGACAACATTGACACAGTGGAGTATAGACAACATCCACACAGTGGAGCATAGACAACATTGACACAGTGGAGCATAGACAACATTGACACAGTGGAGCATAGACAACATTGACACAGTGGAGCATAGACAACATTGACACAGTGGAGTATAGACAAAATCCACACAGTGGAGTATAGACAACATCCACTTAGTGGAGCATAGACAACATTGACACAGTGGAGTATAGACAACATTGACACAGTGGAGCATAGACAATATCCACTTGGTGGAGCATAGACAACATTGACACAGTGGAGTATAGACAACATTGATACAGTAGAGCATAGACAACATCCACTTAGTGGAGCATAGACAACATTGACACAGTGGAGTATAGACAACATTGATACAGTGGAGCATAGACAACATTGACACAGTGGAGCATAGACAACATTGACACAGTGGAGCATAGACAACATTGACACAGTGGAGTATAGACAACATTGACACAGTGGAGCATAGACAACATTGACACAGTGGAGCATAGACAACATTGACACAGTGGAGCATAGACAATATCCACTTGGTGGAGCATAGACAACATTGACACAGTGGAGCATAGACAACATTGACACAGTGGAGCATAGACAATATCCACTTGGTGGAGCATAGACAACATTGACACAGTGGAGCATAGACAACATTTACACAGTGGAGTATAGACAAAATCCACACAGTGGAGTATAGACAACATCCACTTAGTGGAGCATAGACAACATTGACACAGTGGAGTATAGACAACATTGACACAGTGGAGCATAGACAATATCCACTTGGTGGAGCATAGACAACATTGACACAGTGGAGCATAGACAACATTGACACAGTGGAGTATAGACAACATTGACACAGTGGAGCATAGACAACATTGACACAGTGGAGTATAGACAACATCCACTTAGTGGAGCATAGACAACATTGACACAGTGGAGTATAGACAAAATCCACTTGGTGGAGCATAGACAACATTGACACAGTGGAGTATAGACAACATTGACACAGTGGAGTATAGGCAACATTGACACAGTGGAGCATAGACAATATCCACACAGTGGAGTATAGACAACATCCACACAGTGGAGCATAGACAACATTGACACAGTGGAGCATAGACAACATTGACACAGTGGAGTATAGACAACATTGACACAGTGGAGCATAGACAAAAACCACTTGGTGGAGTATAGGCACTCTACCATAGTATGCTGTCCCTTTCTATTTTTTCCATTCCTCTAACAACTTACAATTTGCCAGTGTCCTGTGTTTATGGGCTACTCTCGTCTCTTTATCCTTGTGGATTCCATGAAATGTCTAGCACTAGCGTTTGGTCTCTTGTAGAGTTGTCAGGGGACAGAACTCCCCCACATCCGCCTCGTAAGCCCAACACACAAGGGGAGATAAGAAGTGAGGATATCTGCTTACACCCCTGCTGGGGTAATGGCCGACGATTCTTGGAATTATTCACCAAGTTTGACAACACACATTCTTCACCTAAAACATTGGCTTCAAGTCAGTCACTGACTGGGTAGACCCACAACCCCGGTACATCCACCCTGCTGACCCACGGGTCGCCGGGGTCACGGAGTTGGTAGAATGTCAACCAATTATATATATATATATATATATATATATATATATATATATATATATATATATATATATATATATATATATATATATATATATATATACATATATCGAGGAATGTATCTATGTATCTGGACACACGGACAGACAGTTATAATTTCGATGAGTTTTAGGAAGTTTCCCTGAATACGATCGTGTGTATGTGGGGGGGGGGGGGTGATTGATTTTTTTGGATTATGATTTTTATATGTAAAACATTCATAAAACCCCGTGTAGACGGCCACTGGTGTAGACGGCCAGTCCTGCTCTAGACGGCCAGTCAGATGTAAACGAGTTTCCAGTTTATGCGGACATAAAATGCCAATCTAGCGGCCGGTGCTAGACCTGGGCTTTAAGAGCAGGAGTAGTTCCGTTAGTGTGAGTGTACTAGACTTATTCTGTGTGTGTTGGGCGATGGGTGGGGGAGGGTTCATAGGTCATTAATTAAAAGCCCCGACTTCTGACGTTATTGGTTAGGGCTTTCGACGTCATTAGTGCTTATGACGTCATTGGTCGGGGTTTCTGACGTCATTGGTCGGAGCTTCTAAAGTCAGCAGACGTTTATGGTTAGCTGGGGAAGCACTTGTTACAAAGCAACCCCATCTTTGTAAAAGATCCAAGCATTTTGTTCGTCTTGCGGGCTAGTTGTGGTGTTTGTTGCATGTTTACAACACTTTACTCATAATGTGACGTCACATCACTACACCCCCCCCCCCCCACCCTACCCTCGTGTATAGAAATGTCAGCCAGCTCTCACTGTGGTCCCTGCAAGTTTTTCTCTCCATCCTAATCACCCCTCCCCTTCAGACATTGCGCCGCCTTAGACACCCCCCCCCCCCCACCCTACCCTAGTGTATAGAAATGTCAGCCAGCTCTCACTGTGGTCCCTGCAAGTTTTTCTCTCCATCCTAATCACCCCTCCCCTTCAGACATTGCGCCGCCTTAGACACCCCCCCCCACCCTACCCTAGTGTATAGAAATGTCAGCCAGCTCTCACTGTGGTCCCTGCAAGTTTTTCTCTCCATCCTAATCACCCCTCCCCTTCAGACATTGCGCCGCCTTAGACACCCCCCCCCCCCACCCTACCCTAGTGTATAGAAATGTCAGCCAGCTCTCACTGTGGTCCCTGCAAGTTTTTCTCTCCATCCTAATCACCCCTCCCCTTCAGACATTGCGCCGCCTTAGACACTCCCCCCCCCCCCCACCCTACCCTAGTGTATAGAAATGTCAGCCAGCTCTCACTGTGGTCCCTGCAAGTTTTTCTCTCCATCCTAATCACCCCTCCCCTTCAGACATTGCGCCGCCTTAGACACCCCCCCCCCCACCCTAGTGTATAGAAATGTTAGCCAGCTCTCACTGTGGTCCCTGCAAGTTTTTCTCTCCATCCTAATCACCCCTCCCCTTCAGACATTGCGCCGCCTTAGACACCCCCCCCCCCACCCTACCCTAGTGTATAGAAATGTCAGCCAGCTCTCACTGTGGTCCCTGCAAGTTTTTCTCTCCATCCTAATCACCCCTCCCCTTCAGACATTGCGCCGCCTTAGACACCCCCCCCCCACCCTACCCTAGTGTATAGAAATGTCAGCCAGCTCTCACTGTGGTCCCTGCAAGTTTTTCTCTCCATCCTAATCACCCCTCCCCTTCAGACATTGCGCCGCCTTAGACACTCCCCCCCCCCCCACCCTACCCTAGTGTATAGAAATGTCAGCCAGCTCTCACTGTGGTCCCTGCAAATTTTTCTCTCCATCCTAATCACCCCTCCCCTTCAGACATTGCGCCGCCTTAGACACCCCCCCCCCCCCACCCTAGTGTATAGAAATGTCAGCCAGCTCTCACTGTGGTCCCTGCAAGTTTTTCTCTCCATCCTAATCACCCCTCCCCTTCAGACATTGCGCCGCCTTAGACACTCCCCCCCCCCCACCCTACCCTAGTGTATAGAAATGTCAGCCAGCTCTCACTGTGGTCCCTGCAAGTTTTTCTCTCCATCCTAATCACCCCTCCCCTTCAGACATTGCGCCGCCTTAGACACCCCCCCCCCCACCCTACCCTAGTGTATAGAAATGTCAGCCAGCTCTCACTGTGGTCCCTGCAAGTTTTTCTCTCCATCCTAATCACCCCTCCCCTTCAGACATTGCGCCGCCTTAGACACCCCCCCCCCCCACCCTACCCTAGTGTATAGAAATGTCAGCCAGCTCTCACTGTGGTCCCTGCAAGTTTTTCTCTCCATCCTAATCACCCCTCCCCTTCAGACATTGCGCCGCCTTAGACACCCCCCCCCCCACCCTACCCTAGTGTATAGAAATGTCAGCCAGCTCTCACTGTGGTCCCTGCAAGTTTTTCTCTCCATCCTAATCACCCCTCCCCTTCAGACATTGCGCCGCCTTAGACACCCCCCCACCCTACCCTAGTGTATAGAAATGTCAGCCAGCTCTCACTGTGGTCCCTGCAAGTTTTTCTCTCCATGCTAATCACCCCTCCCCTTCAGACATTGCGCCGCCTTAGACACCCCCCCCCCCACCCTAGTGTATAGAAATGTCAGCCAGCTCTCACTGTGGTCCCTGCAAGTTTTTCTCTCCATCATAATCACCCCTCCCCTTCAGACATTGCGCCGCCTTAGACACCCCCCCCACCCTACCCTAGTGTATAGAAATGTCAGCCAGCTCTCACTGTGGTCCCTGCAAGTTTTTCTCTCCATCCTAATCACCCCTCCCCTTCAGACATTGCGCCGCCTTAGACACCCCCCCCCCCACCCTAGTGTATAGAAATGTCAGCCAGCTCTCACTGTGGTCCCTGCAAGTTTTTCTCTCCATCCTAATCACCCCTCCCCTTCAGACATTGCGCCGCCTTAGACACCCCCCCCACCCTACCCTAGTGTATAGAAATGTCAGCCAGCTCTCACTGTGGTCCCTGCAAGTTTTTCTCTCCATCCTAATCACCCCTCCCCTTCAGACATTGCGCCGCCTTAGACACCCCCCCCCCCCCACCCTACCCTAGTGTATAGAAATGTCAGCCAGCTCTCACTGTGGTCCCTGCAAGTTTTTCTCTCCATCCTAATCACCCCTCCCCTTCAGACATTGCGCCGCCTTAGACACCCCCCCACCCTACCCTAGTGTATAGAAATGTCAGCCAGCTCTCACTGTGGTCCCTGCAAGTTTTTCTCTCCATCCTAATCACCCCTCCCCTTCAGACATTGCGCCGCCTTAGACACCCCCCCCCCCACCCTACCCTAGTGTATAGAAATGTCAGCCAGCTCTCACTGTGGTCCCTGCAAGTTTTTCTCTCCATCCTAATCACCCCTCCCCTTCAGACATTGCGCCGCCTTAGACACCCCCCCCCCCACCCTACCCTAGTGTATAGAAATGTCAGCCAGCTCTCACTGTGGTCCCTGCAAGTTTTTCTCTCCATCCTAATCACCCCTCCCCTTCAGACATTGCGCCGCCTTAGACACCCCCCCCCCCACCCTACCCTAGTGTATAGAAATGTCAGCCAGCTCTCACTGTGGTCCCTGCAAGTTTTTCTCTCCATCCTAATCACCCCTCCCCTTCAGACATTGCGCCGCCTTAGACACCCCCCCCCCACCCTACCCTAGTGTATAGAAATGTCAGCCAGCTCTCACTGTGGTCCCTGCAAGTTTTTCTCTCCATCCTAATCACCCCTCCCCTTCAGACATTGCGCCGCCTTAGACACCCCCCACCCTACCCTAGTGTATAGAAATGTCAGCCAGCTCTCACTGTGGTCCCTGCAAGTTTTTCTCTCCATCATAATCACCCCTCCCCTTCAGACATTGCGCCGCCTTAAACACCCCCCCCCCCACCCTACCCTAGTGTATAGAAATGTCAGCCAGCTCTCACTGCGGTCCCTGCAAGTTTTTCTCTCCATCCTAATCACCCCTCCCCTTCAGACATTGCGCCGCCTTAGACACCCCCCCACCCTACCCTAGTGTATAGAAATGTCAGCCAGCTCTCACTGTGGTCCCTGCAAGTTTTTCTCTCCATCCTAATCACCCCTCCCCTTCAGACATTGCGCCGCCTTAGACACCCCCCCACCCTACCCTAGTGTATAGAAATGTCAGCCAGCTCTCACTGTGGTCCCTGCAAGTTTTTCTCTCCATCCTAATCACCCCTCCCCTTCAGACATTGCGCCGCCTTAGACACCCCCCCCCACCCTACCCTAGTGTATAGAAATGTCAGCCAGCTCTCACTGTGGTCCCTGCAAGTTTTTCTCTCCATCATAATCACCCCTCCCCTTCAGACATTGCGCCGCCTTAGACACCCCCCCCCACCCTACCCTAGTGTATAGAAATGTCAGCCAGCTCTCACTGTGGTCCCTGCAAGTTTTTCTCTCCATCCTAATCACCCCTCCCCTTCAGACATTGCGCCGCCTTAGACACCCCCCCCCACCCTACCCTAGTGTATAGAAATGTCAGCCAGCTCTCACTGTGGTCCCTGCAAGTTTTTCTCTCCATCCTAATCACCCCTCCCCTTCAGACATTGCGCCGCCTTAGACCCCCCCCCCACCCTACCCTAGTGTATAGAAATGTCAGCCAGCTCTCACTGTGGTCCCTGCAAGTTTTTCTCTCCATCCTAATCACCCCTCCCCTTCAGACATTGCGCCGCCTTAGACACCCCCCCCCCCACCCTAGTGTATAGAAATGTCAGCCAGCTCTCACTGTGGTCCCTGCAAGTTTTTCTCTCCATCCTAATCACCCCTCCCCTTCAGACATTGCGCCGCCTTAGACACCCCCCACCCCCACCCTACCCTAGTGTATAGAAATGTCAGCCAGCTCTCACTGTGGTCCCTGCAAGTTTTTCTCTCCATCCTAATCACCCCTCCCCTTCAGACATTGCGCCGCCTTAGACAACCCCCCCCCCACCCTACCCTAGTGTATAGAAATGTCAGCCAGCTCTCACTGTGGTCCCTGCAAGTTTTTCTCTCCATCCTAATCACCCCTCCCCTTCAGACATTGCGCCGCCTTAGACACCCCCCCCCACACCCTACCCTAGTGTATAGAAATGTCAGCCAGCTCTCACTGTGGTCCCTGCAAGTTTTTCTCTCCATCCTAATCACCCCTCCCCTTCAGACATTGCGCCGCCTTAGACACCCCCCCACCCTACCCTAGTGTATAGAAATGTCAGCCAGCTCTCACTGTGGTCCCTGCAAGTTTTTCTCTCCATCCTAATCACCCCTCCCCTTCAGACATTGCTCCGCCTTAGACACCCCCCCCCCACCCTACCCTAGTGTATAGAAATGTCAGCCAGCTCTCACTGTGGTCCCTGCAAGTTTTTCTCTCCATCCTAATCACCCCTCCCCTTCAGACATTGCGCCGCCTTAGACACCCCCCCCCACCCTACCCTAGTGTATAGAAATGTCAGCCAGCTCTCACTGTGGTCCCTGCAAGTTTTTCTCTCCATCATAATCACCCCTCCCCTTCAGACATTGCGGCGCCTTAGACACCCCCCCCCCCCACCCTACCCTAGTGTATAGAAATGTCAGCCAGCTCTCACTGTGGTCCCTGCAAGTTTTTCTCTCCATCCTAATCACCCCTCCCCTTCAGACATTGCGCCGCCTTAGACACCCCCCCCCCACCCTACCCTAGTGTATAGAAATGTCAGCCAGCTCTCACTGTGGTCCCTGCAAGTTTTTCTCTCCATCCTAATCACCCCTCCCCTTCAGACATTGCGCCGCCTTAGACACCCCCCCCCCACCCTACCCTAGTGTATAGAAATGTCAGCCAGCTCTCACTGTGGTCCCTGCAAGTTTTTCTCTCCATCCTAATCACCCCTCCCCTTCAGACATTGCGCCGCCTTAGACACCCCCCACCCTACCCTAGTGTATAGAAATGTCAGCCAGCTCTCACTGTGGTCCCTGCAAGTTTTTCTCTCCATCATAATCACCCCTCCCCTTCAGACATTGCGCCGCCTTAAACACCCCCCCCCCCCACCCTACCCTAGTGTATAGAAATGTCAGCCAGCTCTCACTGCGGTCCCTGCAAGTTTTTCTCTCCATCCTAATCACCCCTCCCCTTCAGACATTGCGCCGCCTTAGACACCCCCCCACCCTACCCTAGTGTATAGAAATGTCAGCCAGCTCTCACTGTGGTCCCTGCAAGTTTTTCTCTCCATCCTAATCACCCCTCCCCTTCAGACATTGCGCCGCCTTAGACACCCCCCCACCCTACCCTAGTGTATAGAAATGTCAGCCAGCTCTCACTGTGGTCCCTGCAAGTTTTTCTCTCCATCCTAATCACCCCTCCCCTTCAGACATTGCGCCGCCTTAGACACCCCCCCCCACCCTACCCTAGTGTATAGAAATGTCAGCCAGCTCTCACTGTGGTCCCTGCAAGTTTTTCTCTCCATCCTAATCACCCCTCCCCTTCAGACATTGCGCCGCCTTAGACACCCCCCCCCACCCTACCCTAGTGTATAGAAATGTCAGCCAGCTCTCACTGTGGTCCCTGCAAGTTTTTCTCTCCATCCTAATCACCCCTCCCCTTCAGACATTGCGCCGCCTTAGACACCCCCCCCCACCCTACCCTAGTGTATAGAAATGTCAGCCAGCTCTCACTGTGGTCCCTGCAAGTTTTTCTCTCCATCCTAATCACCCCTCCCCTTCAGACATTGCGCCGCCTTAGACCCCCCCCCCACCCTACCCTAGTGTATAGAAATGTCAGCCAGCTCTCACTGTGGTCCCTGCAAGTTTTTCTCTCCATCCTAATCACCCCTCCCCTTCAGACATTGCGCCGCCTTAGACACCCCCCCCCCCACCCTAGTGTATAGAAATGTCAGCCAGCTCTCACTGTGGTCCCTGCAAGTTTTTCTCTCCATCCTAATCACCCCTCCCCTTCAGACATTGCGCCGCCTTAGACACCCCCCACCCCCACCCTACCCTAGTGTATAGAAATGTCAGCCAGCTCTCACTGTGGTCCCTGCAAGTTTTTCTCTCCATCCTAATCACCCCTCCCCTTCAGACATTGCGCCGCCTTAGACAACCCCCCCCCCACCCTACCCTAGTGTATAGAAATGTCAGCCAGCTCTCACTGTGGTCCCTGCAAGTTTTTCTCTCCATCCTAATCACCCCTCCCCTTCAGACATTGCGCCGCCTTAGACACCCCCCCCCACACCCTACCCTAGTGTATAGAAATGTCAGCCAGCTCTCACTGTGGTCCCTGCAAGTTTTTCTCTCCATCCTAATCACCCCTCCCCTTCAGACATTGCGCCGCCTTAGACACCCCCCCACCCTACCCTAGTGTATAGAAATGTCAGCCAGCTCTCACTGTGGTCCCTGCAAGTTTTTCTCTCCATCCTAATCACCCCTCCCCTTCAGACATTGCTCCGCCTTAGACACCCCCCCCCCCACCCTACCCTAGTGTATAGAAATGTCAGCCAGCTCTCACTGTGGTCCCTGCAAGTTTTTCTCTCCATCCTAATCACCCCTCCCCTTCAGACATTGCGCCGCCTTAGACACCCCCCCCCCACCCTACCCTAGTGTATAGAAATGTCAGCCAGCTCTCACTGTGGTCCCTGCAAGTTTTTCTCTCCATCATAATCACCCCTCCCCTTCAGACATTGCGGCGCCTTAGACACCCCCCCCCCCCACCCTACCCTAGTGTATAGAAATGTCAGCCAGCTCTCACTGTGGTCCCTGCAAGTTTTTCTCTCCATCCTAATCACCCCTCCCCTTCAGACATTGCGCCGCCTTAGACACCCCCCCCCACCCTACCCTAGTGTATAGAAATGTCAGCCAGCTCTCACTGTGGTCCCTGCAAGTTTTTCTCTCCATCCTAATCACCCCTCCCCTTCAGACATTGCGCCGCCTTAGACACCCCCCCCCCACCCTACCCTAGTGTATAGAAATGTCAGCCAGCTCTCACTGTGGTCCCTGCAAGTTTTTCTCTCCATCCTAATCACCCCTCCCCTTCAGACATTGCGCCGCCTTAGACACCCCCCCCCCCCACCCTACCCTAGTGTATAGAAATGTCAGCCAGCTCTCACTGTGGTCCCTGCAAGTTTTTCTCTCCATCCTAATCACCCCTCCCCTTCAGACATTGCGCCGCCTTAGACACCCCCCCCCCCCCCACCCTACCCTAGTGTATAGAAATGTCAGCCAGCTCTCACTGTGGTCCCTGCAAGTTTTTCTCTCCATCCTAATCACCCCTCCCCTTCAGACATTGCGCCGCCTTAGACCCCCCCCCCCCCCCACCCTACCCTAGTGTATAGAAATGTCAGCCAGCTCTCACTGTGGTCCCTGCAAGTTTTTCTCTCCATCCTAATCACCCCTCCCCTTCAGACATTGCGCCGCCTTAGACACCCCCCCCCCCCCACCCTACCCTATTGTATAGAAATGTCAGCCAGCTCTCACTGTGGTCCCTGCAAGTTTTTCTCTCCATCCTAATCACCCCTCCCCTTCAGACATTGCGCCGCCTTTGACACCCCTCCCCACCCTAGTGTATAGAAATGTCAGCCAGCTCTCACTGTGGTCCCTGCAAGTTTTTCTCTCCATCCTAATCACCCCTCCCCTTCAGACATTGCGCCGCCATAGACACCCCCCCCCCCCACCCTACCCTAGTGTATAGAAATGTCAGCCAACTCTCACTGTGGTCCCTGCAAGTTTTTCTCTCCATCCTAATCACCCCTCCCCTTCAGACATTGCGCCGCCTTAGACACCCCCCCCCCACCCTACCCTAGTGTATAGAAATGTCAGCCAGCTCTCACTGTGGTCCCTGCAAGTTTTTCTCTCCATCCTAATCACCCATCCCCTTCAGACATTGCGCCGCCTTAGACACCCCTCCCCACCCTAGTGTATAGAAATGTCAGCCAGCTCTCACTGTGGTCCCTGCAAGTTTTTCTCTCCATCCTAATCACCCCTCCCCTTCAGACATTGCGCCGCCTTAGACACCCCCCCCCCACCCTACCCTAGTGTATAGAAATGTCAGCCAGCTCTCACTGTGGTCCCTGCAAGTTTTTCTCTCCATCCTAATCACCCCTCCCCTTCAGACATTGCGCCGCCTTAGACACCCCCCCCCCCCACCCTACCCTAGTGTATAGAAATGTCAGCCAGCTCTCACTGTGGTCCCTGCAAGTTTTTCTCTCCATCCTAATCACCCCTCCCCTTCAGACATTGCGCCGCCTTAGACACCCCCCCCCCACCCTACCCTAGTGTATAGAAATGTCAGCCAGCTCTCACTGTGGTCCCTGCAAGTTTTTCTCTCCATCCTAATCACCCCTCCCCTTCAGACATTGCGCCGCCTTAGACACCCCCCCCCACCCTACCCTAGTGTATAGAAATGTCAGCCAGCTCTCACTGTGGTCCCTGCAAGTTTTTCTCTCCATCCTAATCACCCCTCCCCTTCAGACATTGCGCCGCCTTAGACACCCCCCCCCCACCCTACCCTAGTGTATAGAAATGTCAGCCAGCTCTCACTGTGGTCCCTGCAAGTTTTTCTCTCCATCCTAATCACCCCTTCCCTTCAGACATTGCGCCGCCTTAGACACCCCCCCCCCCACCCTACCCTAGTGTATAGAAATGTCAGCCAGCTCTCACTGTGGTCCCTGCAAGTTTTTCTCTCCATCCTAATCACCCCTCCCCTTCAGACATTGCGCCGCCTTAGACACCCCCCCCCCCACCCTACCCTAGTGTATAGAAATGTCAGCCAGCTCTCACTGTGGTCCCTGCAAGTTTTTCTCTCCATCCTAATCACCCCTCCCCTTCAGACATTGCGCCGCCTTAGACACCCCCCCCCCCACCCTACCCTAGTGTATAGAAATGTCAGCCAGCTCTCACTGTGGTCCCTGCAAGTTTTTCTCTCCATCCTAATCACCCCTCCCCTTCAGACATTGCGCCGCCTTAGACACCCCCCCCCCCCCCACCCTACCCTAGTGTATAGAAATGTCAGCCAGCTCTCACTGTGGTCCCTGCAAGTTTTTCTCTCCATCCTAATCACCCCTCCCCTTCAGACATTGCGCCGCCTTAGACACCCCCCCCCCCCCACCCTACCCTAGTGTATAGAAATGTCAGCCAGCTCTCACTGTGGTCCCTGCAAGTTTTTCTCTCCATCCTAATCACCCCTCCCCTTCAGACATTGCGCCGCCTTAGACACCCCCCCCCCCCACCCTACCCTAGTGTATAGAAATGTCAGCCAGCTCTCACTGTGGTCCCTGCAAGTTTTTCTCTCCATCCTAATCACCCCTCCCCTTCAGACATTGCGCCGCCTTAGACACCCCCCCCCACCCTACCCTAGTGTATAGAAATGTCAGCCAGCTCTCACTGTGGTCCCTGCAAGTTTTTCTCTCCATCCTAATCACCCCTCCCCTTCAGACATTGCGCCGCCTTAGACACCCCCCCCCCACCCTACCCTAGTGTATAGAAATGTCAGCCAGCTCTCACTGTGGTCCCTGCAAGTTTTTCTCTCCATCCTAATCACCCCTCCCCTTCAGACATTGCGCCGCCTTAGACCCCCCCCCCCACCCTACCCTAGTGTATAGAAATGTCAGCCAGCTCTCACTGTGGTCCCTGCAAGTTTTTCTCTCCATCCTAATCACCCCTCCCCTTCAGACATTGCGCCGCCTTAGACACCCCCCCCCCACCCTACCCTATTGTATAGAAATGTCAGCCAGCTCTCACTGTGGTCCCTGCAAGTTTTTCTCTCCATCCTAATCACCCCTCCCCTTCAGACATTGCGCCGCCTTAGACACCCCCTCCCCACCCTAGTGTATAGAAATGTCAGCCAGCTCTCACTGTGGTCCCTGCAAGTTTTTCTCTCCATCCTAATCACCCCTCCCCTTCAGACATTGCGCCGCCATAGACACCCCCCCCCCACCCTACCCTAGTGTATAGAAATGTCAGCCAGCTCTCACTGTGGTCCCTGCAAGTTTTTCTCTCCATCCTAATCACCCCTCCCCTTCAGACATTGCGCCGCCTTAGACACCCCCCCCCCACCCTACCCTAGTGTATAGAAATGTCAGCCAGCTCTCACTGTGGTCCCTGCAAGTTTTTCTCTCCATCCTAATCACCCCTCCCCTTCAGACATTGCGCCGCCTTAGACACCCCCCCCCCACCCTACCCTAGTGTATAGAAATGTCAGCCAGCTCTCACTGTGGTCCCTGCAAGTTTTTCTCTCCATCCTAATCACCCCTCCCCTTCAGACATTGCGCCGCCTTAGACACCCCCCCCCCACCCTACCCTAGTGTATAGAAATGTCAGCCAGCTCTCACTGTGGTCCCTGCAAGTTTTTCTCTCCATCCTAATCACCCCTCCCCTTCAGACATTGCGCCGCCTTAGACACCCCCCCCCCCACCCTACCCTAGTGTATAGAAATGTCAGCCAGCTCTCACTGTGGTCCCTGCAAGTTTTTCTCTCCATCCTAATCACCCCTCCCCTTCAGACATTGCGCCGCCTTAGACACCCCCCCCCCCCACCCTACCCTAGTGTATAGAAATGTCAGCCAGCTCTCACTGTGGTCCCTGCAAGTTTTTCTCTCCATCCTAATCACCCCTCCCCTTCAGACATTGCGCCGCCTTAGACACCCCCCCCCCCCACCCTACCCTAGTGTATAGAAATGTCAGCCAGCTCTCACTGTGGTCCCTGCAAGTTTTTCTCTCCATCCTAATCACCCCTTCCCTTCAGACATTGCGCCGCCTTAGACACCCCCCCCCCCCACCCTACCCTAGTGTATAGAAATGTCAGCCAGCTCTCACTGTGGTCCCTGCAAGTTTTTCTCTCCATCCTAATCACCCCTCCCCTTCAGACATTGCGCCGCCTTAGACACCCCCCCCACCCTACCCTAGTGTATAGAAATGTCAGCCAGCTCTCACTGTGGTCCCTGCAAGTTTTTCTCTCCATCCTAATCACCCCTCCCCTTCAGACATTGCGCCGCCTTAGACACCCCCCCCCCCCACCCTACCCTAGTGTATAGAAATGTCAGCCAGCTCTCACTGTGGTCCCTGCAAGTTTTTCTCTCCATCCTAATCACCCCTCCCCTTCAGACATTGCGCCGCCTTAGACACCCCCCCCCACCCTACCCTAGTGTATAGAAATGTCAGCCAGCTCTCACTGTGGTCCCTGCAAGTTTTTCTCTCCATCCTAATCACCCCTCCCCTTCAGACATTGCGCCGCCTTAGACACCCCCCCACCCTACCCTAGTGTATAGAAATGTCAGCCAGCTCTCACTGTGGTCCCTGCAAGTTTTTCTCTCCATCCTAATCACCCCTCCCCTTCAGACATTGCGCCGCCTTAGACACCCCCCCCCCCACCCTACCCTAGTGTATAGAAATGTCAGCCAGCTCTCACTGTGGTCCCTGCAAGTTTTTCTCTCCATCCTAATCACCCCTCCCCTTCAGACATTGCGCCGCCTTAGACACCCCCCCCACCCTACCCTAGTGTATAGAAATGTCAGCCAGCTCTCACTGTGGTCCCTGCAAGTTTTTCTCTCCATCCTAATCACCCCTCCCCTTCAGACATTGCGCCGCCTTAGACACCCCCCCCCACCCTACCCTAGTGTATAGAAATGTCAGCCAGCTCTCACTGTGGTCCCTGCAAGTTTTTCTCTCCATCCTAATCACCCCTCCCCTTCAGACATTGCGCCGCCTTAGACACCCCCCCCCCCCCCCCACCCTACCCTAGTGTATAGAAATGTCAGCCAGCTCTCACTGTGGTCCCTGCAAGTTTTTCTCTCCATCCTAATCACCCCTCCCCTTCAGACATTGCGCCGCCTTAGACACCCCCCCCCCCACCCTACCCTAGTGTATAGAAATGTCAGCCAGCTCTCACTGTGGTCCCTGCAAGTTTTTCTCTCCATCCTAATCACCCCTCCCCTTCAGACATTGCGCCGCCTTAGACACCCCCCCCCCCACCCTAGTGTATAGAAATGTCAGCCAGCTCTCACTGTGGTCCCTGCAAGTTTTTCTCTCCATCATAATCACCCCTCCCCTTCAGACATTGCGCCGCCTTAGACACCCCCCCCCCCACCCTACCCTAGTGTATAGAAATGTCAGCCAGCTCTCACTGTGGTCCCTGCAAGTTTTTCTCTCCATCCTAATCACCCCTCCCCTTCAGACATTGCGCCGCCTTAGACACCCCCCCCACCCTACCCTCGTGTATAGAAATGTCAGCCAGCTCTCACTGTGGTCCCTGCAAGTTTTTCTCTCCATCCTAATCACCCCTCCCCTTCAGACATTGCGCCGCCTTAGACACCCCCCCCCCCACCCTACCCTAGTGTATAGAAATGTCAGCCAGCTCTCACTGTGGTCCCTGCAAGTTTTTCTCTCCATCCTAATCACCCCTCCCCTTCAGACATTGCGCCGCCTTAGACACCCCCCCCCCCACCCTACCCTAGTGTATAGAAATGTCAGCCAGCTCTCACTGTGGTCCCTGCAAGTTTTTCTCTCCATCCTAATCACCCCTCCCCTTCAGACATTGCGCCGCCTTAGACAACCCCCCCCCACCCTACCCTAGTGTATAGAAATGTCAGCCAGCTCTCACTGTGGTCCCTGCAAGTTTTTCTCTCCATCCTAATCACCCCTCCCCTTCAGACATTGCGCCGCCTTAGACACCCCCCCCCCCCACCCTACCCTAGTGTATAGAAATGTCAGCCAGCTCTCACTGTGGTCCCTGCAAGTTTTTCTCTCCATCCTAATCACCCCTCCCCTTCAGACATTGCGCCGCCTTAGACACCCCCCCCCCCCAGGCATTACAATCAGGGTAAGATTTTGTTTGTCAACTCCCCCCCCCCCCCTGTTCTTTTGTTGCACTGTCAGGGTGACAAATCACTTCAATTGTGTGAGGTTGTGTTGGGTGACAAATCACTTCAATTGTGTGACGTTGTGTTGGCCAGACTAAGACATTTAGTGCACTAGTTCTAGGGCTGTCCTATAGTTTTCTATTGTCATTCAGTGTATGTGTGTAGATGCTCGCGTTTGCATGCGTGTGTGTGCGTAGAAGCTCGGGTTTGCGTATGTGTGTGTGCGTGTGTGCGTGCATGTGTGTGCGTGTGTGTGTTTGCATATGTGTGCGCGCGTGCATGTGTATATGTATGCGTGTCTCTAAAGCCGTTTAAGGAACGCCAACAATCTGCCAACACCCCTGCAGCACCTCAGTTGGCAGCAAATGTCAGGCTGCAGATGTCACCTGTCATCTAGAGAGCTGTGGTCTGACATGAGATCATGACATAGCACGTCCCTGCACCAGGTCAGGGTGACCCAGGCGACTAATGACTGGACCAGGACTAATAGACACCTGACCGAGTTTTCACACCTAGCTCGATGGAGACCTGGCTGATAAAATACTGCACCCCACCCCCACCCCACCTCCTCTCAGCATGCGTGAAACCAGTTTACGACAGCGACAAGATGAAGGGCGACAACCACTCTAGCAACCACTCCAGGTGACAACCATAGCAGGGAAAAGTTACAACCGTGTTGGGGGAGGGGGTGAAGTTGACAATAAAACTGAAGTCATGCTAAACTTTGTCGAACGTTGGATGGCGGCCGATTACAAGAGATTGATACAAGATATTTTTTGTTGTCTGTTGTTTCCTAATGGCAGGTTGGCAGGTTGGTCTTATTGGTGGGTTGGCTCTGATAATCTCCACACAACCTGCTACATGCCCTGTGGACCCACACAACCTGCGACATGCCCTGGTCCACACAACCTGCGACATACCCTGTGGACCCACACAACCTGCGACATGCCCTGTGGACCCACACAACCTGCGACATGCCATGTGGGCCCACACAACCTGCGATATGCCCTGTCCTTGACCCACATAATTTGGGCCTGTCACTAGCCCACAAAGACCGAGTGACATGACACCAAATGACATGACACCAAATGACAGAGTGACGTCACACAGTTGACCAGGGTACACCACTTCCTGTCTTCCACTAATATCTACGTCCCATAACTCGGCACGACCTGGGATTCCAGAAGTCAGCACTAAGACGCGCCAGGCTGGCGAGTGATACATTTCTCCACGCGGGCTGCAAACTGTCGGCAAGTGTGTCCGGACAAATTTTGTCCGCGCCGAGTGCCTGGTGCAGCAGCCATGTTCACTCAAGCAGAAGATTCCAACGGTCGTCTGCCAACAGTTGACACGCCCCCACACTCTGCTGCAGACCGTTAGAGGAAAACCTGACATTAGGTTGTGTCAGCTAGCTCAAGTCTGGCTGTGACAGCTAGCTAAAGTCTGGCTATGTCAGCTAGCTAGTCTGGCTGTGTCAGCTAGCTAAAGTCTGGCTGTGTCAGCTAAAGTCTGGCTATGTCAGCTAGCTAGTCTGGCTGTGTCAGCTAGCTAAAGTCTGGCTGTGTTACGGCTGCGCTGCTACACGTCTGCTGTTGCTCACCTGGAATCTCCCCACCTGCTGAGCTCATATGAAATCTCCCCATCTGGAATCTCCCCACCTGCTCTAGATTTGCTCACATTTCCGTGTCTTGAATTCTTTCTTTAATGATAATGATCAGCCTCTAATTGAGCCATTTCATTTTGTTTCAGGATGGCCTAGTGGGCCAACATCAGCCCTTGTCCTATCCCAGCATGGCTCCGTGGGCCATCTTAGTGGCCTTCACCTTGCTGGTCTGTACTTCCGGTCAAGAAGAGGCCGTGAGTCACCTGATCCTCTTTGACTCCCTCCCTGAAGGCCACGCCCACTCCAGGACAGTCAACCTTGACGTGAGGACAAATTACTCGGTAGGTGGGGGACGTGTGCGGGGTGGGGGGATGTGTGGGTGGGTGGACGTGTGGGTGGTGGACGTGTGGGGGGTGGATGTGTGGGTGGGTGGATGTGTGGGTGGTGGACGTGTGGGTGGGTGGATGTGTGGGTGGGTGGATGTGTGGGGGACGTGTGGGTGGGTGGATGTGTGGGTGGTGGACGTGTGGGTGGGTGGATGTGTGGGTGGGTGGATGTGTGGGGGACGTGTGGGGGGTGGATGTGCGGGTGGTGGATGTGTGGGTGGGTGGATGTGTGGGGGACGTGTGGGGGGTGGATCTGCGGGTGGTGGATGTGTGGGTGGGTGGGTGGATGTGTGGGGGACGTGTGGGTGGTGGATGTGCGGGTGGTGGATGTGTGGGTGGGTGGATGTGTGGGGGACGTGTGGGTGGGTGGATGTGTGGGTGGTGGACGTGTGGGTGGGTGGATGTGTGGGTGGGGGACGTGTGGGTGGGTGGATGTGTGGGTGGGTGACTATATTACCACCTGAAAGATTGGTAGTCTGACTTGCCCTTGGGATGAAAACTTAATTAATGATTCGATTAATGAGCTAATTAATGAGTGAATTAATGACAAGCATCTCTGGCATCTGCCAGCAAGCAGACGACCATTGGCATGACGTCATCACTCACAAGAATTTTGGAATGTACCAAACGTGTAGCAGACGACGAGTTGTTTTGGGGGGGGGGGGGGGGTGAACATTTTCAGTTGTCCCTGTGGACGGTAGCCCCGTCCAACCAAATCGTCAGGTCTGTTGTTAGCGCTATGCTTGCTTAGCTGGAGGTCGCTGGTTCAAATCCTTGCTTGACTTCCGGTCGTGTATGACATGGTCTACTTGTCAGCTGTCTCTGTTGTCGTGTCTTGTCACAGTTGTATCTGTTGTCTAACAAGTGGTTGTCACCAACAAGTGGTTGTCACTAACAAGGGGTTGTCACTAACAAGTGGTTGTCACTAGCAAGTGGTTGTCACTAGCAAGTGGTTGTCACTAGCAAGTGGTTGTCACTAGCAAGTGGTTGTCACTAACAAGTGGTTGTCACTAACAAGTGGTTGTCACTAGCAAGTGGTTGTCACTAGCAAGTGGTTGTCACTAACAAGTGGTTGTCACTAACAAGTGGTTGTCACTAACAAGTGGTTGTCACCAACAAGTGGTTGTCACTAACAAGTGGTTGTCACTAGCAAGTGGTTGTCACTAACTAGTGGTTGTCACTATCTAGTGGTTGTCACTAACAAGCTGTTGTCACTAGCAAGTGGTTGTCCCTAACAAGTGGTTGTCACTAACTAGTGGTTGTCACTAGCACTTAGCTGCCATTCTTGTCACACACGCCATGTTTTTGTCGCGTCTACAGACGGCTGCCATCCATCTTCAGCAGTACCGATACATCAGGCTCAAAGTGTTTCCTGTCTGTGTGACTCGAGGGGGGGGGTATGGATGGAGGGAGGGAGGGGGTATGGAGGGAGGGAGGGAGGGAGGGAGGGGGGGTATGGAGGGAGGGAGGGAGGGGGGTATGGAGGGAGGGAGGTAAACAGTATTAACAAGTGGCCGCCATTTACGGATCAGAGGCCGGCACCCCCCCCCCTCCTATATTGTTATTATCTTTGGCTAACAGGCGTTCCCTTCCCCCACCCCCCAAGTCGTAAAGGTCGGAGACGATCTTTATGAGCTACAATCATGTAACAGTTTTTATGTTTGTGTCAGACGATTGATCTGGCAAACAGTTCAGTCAGTCTGTAAAGCCAGCTAGCCGTCTACTTTCTCAATTTTGTGAAGATTGCAATCATGTAGCTCAGAATCATTTATTTACCACCCCGTTTGGCGCCCCCTAAGTTCGGCGCCCGGGGCGGCATCCTCAAGCTCCGCCCCAATTACAGGCGACCTGACTAGTGGATGACCAGCATGAGAGGACTCTGTGCGATGTGTACATCAGTGTACATAGCTGACACATCAGTTGCTCATCTGTGATGTGTACATCTCTCACATGTTGCTCATCTTGGTTTAATGAATCATGTGTATGCAAGCACTTGCCTTGACTAACACACCAGCTAAACACACACACCAACCTGATCCCACACCACAACTAATCCCTGATCCCACACCACAACTGATCCCTGATCCCATGACACAACTGATCCCTGATCCCACACCACAACTGACCCCTGATCCCATGACACAACTGATCCCATGACACAACTGATCCCATACCACAACTGATCCCTGATCCCATGACACAACTGATCCCATGACACAACTGATCCCATGACACAACTGATCCCTGATCCCATACCACAACTGATCCCTGATCCCACACCACAACTGACCCCTGATCCCACACCACAACTGATCCCTGATCCCATACCACAACTGATCCCTGATCCCATGACACAACTGATCCCATGACACAACTAATCCCTTATCAGTTGAATGACTAGATTCTCTCAGCCACTGGGGACAAAACAAATGGCGAAGAGTTTTTGCATAAATTAACATAAATGTACAATCAACTTGTAAAAAGTCATAGCAGGTTCAACCCCCGAGGGGAGGGGGGTGGTAATTGACCTGTAAGTACCCCTAACAATACAGCCCCCCCCCCCCCCCCCGTGTGTTGTAGGTCAGTCATGTGGTTACTACACAAACTCAGACACACTTTCTAATCCTTTAAACCCTAACTCAGTGTAAGACTTTAATCCCTAACCCTAATCCACACCAACAAACAATGAACTAGATCCAAGTCACTGACCGACATTACAACGGGATATAATTAGTTGAGAGCCCCCCCCCCTTCCCCCCCTCAGTGTACTAGACTAACTAGAGAGATAAAACTTTCTTAAAATAATGTGACGTCTTCACGTCTTGAGATGGAGCATTCATTTCTTACATTTATTTTATAACACGGTGCAACGTGTTTCTTTCAGGCATTTTTAAAAAGATAAATTAAATTTTTTTTTACCAAACTTGTAATTACCCCCCCCCCCTCAAGCAAAATACCTGAAAGAAACCCTCCTTGACCTGACACCAGTGTAACCCCAACTGTTGTAGTAATCAGCTAGGTTGGCCAACAGCTATACATGAAGCTCAGTTGGCCAACAGCTATACATGAAGCTCAGTTGGCCAACAGCTATACATGAAGCTCAGTTGGCCAACAGCTATACATGAAGCTCAGTTGGCCAACAGCTATACATGAAGCTCAGTTGGCCAACAGCTATACATTAAGCTCAGTTGGCCAACAGCTATCTATTAAGCTCAGTTGGCCAGCAGCTGTCTATTAAGCTCAGTTGGCCAGCAGCTGTCTATTAAGCTCAGTTGGCCAACAGCTGTCTATTAAGCTCAGTTGCCCAACAGCTGTCTATTAAGCTCAGTTGGCCAGCAGCTGTCTATTAAGCTCAGTTGGCCAACAGCTGTCTATTAAGCTCAGTTGGCCAGCAGCTGTCTACTAAGCTCAGTTGGCCAACAGCTGTCTATTAAGCTCAGTTGCCCAACAGCTGTCTATTAAGCTCAGTTGCCCAACAGCTGTCTATTAAGCTCAGTTGCCCAACAGCTGTCTATTAAGCTCAGTTGCCCAACAGCTTCTTTCTTCTTCTTCGTTCTTAATTATTAGTGTTGAAGGTGATCGAGATTTATCTGCCAGTGGGTTTGAAATCGAGACTTTGTTCGAATTTATCAACCATGAGCTTTTTTTTTTTTTGACCGCGCCTCCAACACAATTAAGCGTTACGTGTCAATTGGTTATGCGCCATTGAGGCCATTGACTTCGATTTCAGCCTGCTTTTCTTTTTGGATTTGCTTCCATAGCCTTTGTCCAACCAAGAACAAACTACAAGGCAGCAGTTGTTTAATTTTGGAGTTGTCTCTCCTAGAAGAGTGGCTGTCCCCAGCTAACGAGCCTCAGGGTTCGAGCCGAGGGTTCGAACTCGAGACTTTTCGGTTTAGCAACCATGAGCTTTACCGACTCGACCACGCCGAACCCCTGCCCAACAGCTGTCTATTAAGCTCAGTTGGCCAACAACTATACATGAAGCTCAATTGGCCAGCAGCTGTCTATTAAGCTCAGTTGGCCAACAGCTGTCTGTTAAGCTCAGTTGGCCAGCAGCTGTCTATTAAGCTCAGTTGGCCAACAGCTGTCTGTTAAGCTCAGTTGGCCAGCAGCTGTCTATTAAGCTCAGTTGGCCAACAGCTGTCTGTTAAGCTCAGTTGGCCAACAGCTGTCTGTTAAGCTCAGTTGCCCAACAGCTGTCTGTTAAGCTCAGTTGGCCAACAGCTGTCTATTAAGCTCAGTTGGCCAACAGCTGTCTGTTAAGCTCAGTTGGCCAACAGCTGTCTGTTAAGCTCAGTTGGCCAACAGCTGTCTGTTAAGCTCAGTTGGCCAACAGCTGTCTGTTTAGCTCAGTTGGCCAACATCTGTCTGTTTAGCTCAGTTGGCCAACATCTGTCTTTTAAGCTCAGTTGGCCAACAGCTGTCTATTAAGCTCAGTTTGCCAACAGCTGTCTATTAAGCTCAGTTTGCCAACAGCTGTCTATTAAGCTCAGCCACCATCATCACATTTGGCATTTCACGCCGACTAGGACGCCGCCTGCATTTGTGGTTGGGTTGGGTTGGACGAGGTTAGGTTGGGAAAGGTTGGGTTGGACTGGGCTAGGTTAGGTTAGGTTAGGTTGGGTTAGGTTGGGTTGGGTTAGGTTGGGTTAGGTTGGGTTGGGTTAGACATGGTTGGGTTAGGTTGGGTTGGACTGGGTTGGGTTAGGTTGGACTGGGCTAGGTTGGGTTGGGTTGGACTAGGTTAGGTTGGGTTGACTAGGTTAGGATAGGTTGGGTTGGGTTGGACTAGGTTAGGTTGGGTTGGACTAGGTAAGGATAGGTTGGGTTGGGTTGGACTAGGTTAGGTTGGACTAGGTTAGGTTGGGTTGACTAGGTAAGGATAGGTTAGGATAGGTTGGGTTAGGTTGGGTTGACTAGGTTAGGATAGGTTGGGATAGGTTGGGTTAGGTTGTTTACCTGTGCGCCCTGTTCCTACACAGAAAGAAAATTTAAAAATAAACTTTACCCAACAGGAAACTTGTAGACGTAGAATTAATTAATGTATAATTAATGAATACGATAAATATAAAGATGTCAACCCCCCCCCCCCCCCCCCCCCCCCACTTAGGCTGCAGTTAAACCTCCGGTTAGCAGACGTAATTGATCACCTTACGGTTGTGACGTCACGTCGTCTGCTGTATCCTGTTCATCCCGCTCGTGGTTTAACGGAGAGCTGAAACTCTCGGATCATTCAGCAGCAGATCATTTGGGAGGGGTTAGCCGTACTGTGGATAACGCTACGGTTAGCGCTAAGGTTAGGTTTAAGCTGATATTGCTGGGGTTAGCGCTAAGGTTAGGTTTAAGCTGATATTGCTGGGGTTAGCGCTAAGGTTATCTAAGGTTATCCCCCTCTCAACTGTATCCCCTATGTAAGTCTCTCTCAACTGTATCCCTATACTGGCCTCTCTAACCAGTTGAAACTAGACAGCACACGGCTACCCGGCACACAAATTGAACCAGCCGGGCTGGTTACATTCAGACATGTGAGCAGGTTTTTTAATGCCATGGGTGTTCGCTAATCCTGTACAAATAGATGGAGCCACTAGTACTAAGATGATTATTCGGTAGGTGGCGCTGTAGTACGTGATGGTGTTGAAAGTGCTTGATCTCGCGTGCAGCTATCATTCGAAAATCACGTGCTCTAAAGTTGGCAGAAAATGAAGCGAAAAGCCAGAATTTGTGGAAGCAGTGTCGGAGGGAGTAAAGGAGAGGCTAGAATCCCCCAGAATGTCCAGTGGGGGGGGGGGGGGCAGTGCAATGTTAACTTCATTGGTGGGTGGCGTCGAGGCATGGATGGTACTGCTGCAACTTCACTTAGTGGCATAAGCAGGATTTTTTATACATGAATATATATTTTATATATACCACTGACATCTAGAGGCTGTCCCACACACACTAGAAATTGACGTGTCGTTTTTTTCCAGGGTCAGGTCCAGATTGTCGACTCGAAAGATTTTAAAATTATCGTCAACGTCACATCGGCAACATTAGAGGAAACTTATATGGCCAACGTCAGCTTGTTCTCTGATCACAGAGGGGTGGTACTGGAGATTGTAAGTAGAGGGGTGGTACTGGAGATTGTAAGTAGAGGGGTGGTACTGGAGATTGTAAGTAGAGGGGTGGTACTAGAGATTGTGGGGTGGTACTGGAGATTGTGGGGTGGTACTAGAGATTGTAAGTAGAGGGGTGGTACTGGAGATTGTAAGTAGAGGGGTGGTACTGGAGATTGTGGGGTGGTACTAGAGATTGTAAGTAGAGGGGTGGTACTGGAGATTGTAAGTAGAGGGGTGGTACTGGAGATTGTGGGGTGGTACTAGAGATTGTAAGTAGAGGGGTGGTACTGGAGATTGTGGGGTGGTACTGGAGATTGTAAGTAGAGGGGTGGTACTGGAGATTGTGGGGTGGTACTAGAGATTGTAAGTAGAGGGGTGGTACTGGAGATTGTGGGGTGGTACTGGAGATTGTAAGTAGAGGGGTGGTACTGGAGATTGTGGGGTGGTACTGGAGATTGTAAGTAGAGGGGTGGTACTGGAGATTGTAAGTAGAGGGGTGGTACTGGAGATTGTGGGGTGGTACTGGAGATTGTGGGGTGGTACTGGAGATTGTAAGTAGAGGGGTGGTACTGGAGATTGTAAGTAGAGGGGTGGTACTGGAGATTGTGGGGTGGTACTGGAGATTGTGAGTAGAGGGGTGGTACTGGAGATTGTAAGTAGAGGGGTGGTACTGGAGATTGTAAGTAGAGGGGTGGTACTGGAGATTGTGGGGTGGTACTGGAGATTGTAAGTAGAGGGGTGGTACTGGAGATTGTAAGTAGAGGGGTGGTACTGGAGATTGTAAGTAGAGGGGTGGTACTGGAGATTGTAAGTAGAGGGGTGGTACTGGAGATTGTAAGTAGAGGGGTGGTACTGGAGATTGTGAGTAGAGGGGTGGTACTGGAGATTGTGGGGTGGTACTGGAGATTGTGGGGTGGTACTGGAGATTGTGAGTAGATCTTCTACAACACTGGGTCCTCTTGGGGTCTCTCATCTTCTACAACACTGGGTCCTCTTGGGGTCTCTCATCTTCTACAACACTGGGTCCTCTTGGGGTCTCTCATCTTCTACAACACTGGGTCCCCTTTGGGTCTCTCATCTTCTACAACACTGGGTCCTCTTGGGGTCTCTCATCTTCTACAACATTGTTCCTCATGATTTTCCTTCAACTTTACTTGTACAAAGTTCTACAACTTGCATTGACGCCTTACCTGCACCAACCACTTCCCATTACACTTTCTGATCTTCTAGTTCTGCTAAGCTCACTTGAATGAATTGAAATGAAAAACATCTGCTCCACAGAAAGAGGGCCGAGCCGCACCTGAGCCCCTCAATTTGATCTGGCTCTTTATTGGTATCATTGGGGCCACACTTATTGTTGGCCTGTGTACACTACCCCACACAATCAAATGGTAAGTTTGAGCCAGGTAACACACACACAAAACATAGACTACCCCACACTACCCCACACAATCAAATGGTAAGTTTGAGCCAGGTAACACACACACAAAACATAGACTACCCCACACTACCCCACACAATCAAATGGTAAGTTTGAGCCAGGTAACACACACACAAAACATAGACTACCCCACACTACCCCACACAATCAAATGGTAAGTTTGAGCCAGGTAACACACACAAAACATAGACTACCCCACACTACCCCACACAATCAAATGGTAAGTTTTTTACGCCAGGTAACACACACCAAACATAGACTACCCCATACTACCCCACACAATCAAATGGTAAGTTTGAGCCAGGTAACACACACAAAACATAGACTACCCCACACTACCCCACACAATCAAATGGTAAGTTTTTTACTCAGGTAACACACACACCAAACATAGACTACCCCACACTACCCCACACAATCAAATGGTAAGTTTTTTACTCAGGTAACACACACACCAAACATAGACTACCCCACACTACCCCACACAATCAAATGGTAAGTTTTTTACTCAGGTAACACACACACCAAACATAGACTACCCCACACTACCCCACACAATCAAATGGTAAGTTTTTTACTCAGGTAACCCACACACAAAACATAGACTACCCCACACTACCCCACACAATCAAATGGTAAGTTTTTTACTCAGGTAACTCACACAAAAAAAAACATACACTGAGAAATTGTTAAGATCCACAACCAAAACACATTTCAAATCTATTCTTGTAAGCCCTCAAACATCATCCCAAATGATCACTGACTAATTGCGTCCCACCAGCCAAGCTAGTTGAAATACAGCACTTGAGATAAGGGCTTTTGACATGAAACAACTCATGTAACTCTCTAATCCTAGTTAACCCTTCATTAACCAAGAGTTGATCCTAACTAGTCAAGGTTTGACCTGGGGGGTGAATGGCTTAGTACCCAGGGGTGCCGGTGGCTTAGTAGAAAAAAGATCTTTCTAGAAGATTAAAATGTCTAGGGAAGTAATTAAGGAGCACTTAGCAAGCTTTGACAGGCTATGTCAGGTTATTGGCAGGCTATTGGCAGGCTACAGTTGGCTATTGTAGGCTATGACAGGCTATTGGTAGGTTATGTTAACCTGTGACAGGTTATTGAAAAAAATTTTGGCAGACTAAAGGTTATTACAGGCTGTGGATATGTTGAGAAAATGTTTTAGGAGCCAACGAATTCAATTCTAAGGTCAAGGACATTTAACCTGATTGTAATGAGGTCAAAGTCTGATAAATTTAGGATAGCATGGACAGAAGTTTTTCTCTCTTGATACAATGTAAACATAAACTGGTCTTGACATGTTATAAAACATCACTACGTAAGGACAGATAGTACGTAAGGATAGATGGCACATCATACGTGGGCTAAAGCTTATGTTGTGTCTCAAGACACTTTACCCATGCATAGATTAAAACCCCAACCTGCAACCAAAAATAAAACCCTGACACTGCCTGCAGGTACCAGAGAGAATGTGAAAAGCTGGACATTGACCACAAGAGTTTGACCAGCTCCTCCCAGCACGGCAACATCTACCGCCCTGTGGGTCACCTCCTGGGGGGTGACCACCTGATGCTCCGTGCTGACGACCTTGACCACTCCAGGAGTCTGCACTGTGATGACGAGCTTAGACAAGTTCCAGAGATGCCGGAGGAGGAGGAGGCAGAGGCTATTGAGATGGTGAGTGGACAGTGGTCAGTTAGGTGATGAGTGAATTAGACTAATTTAGAGTGTAAAAATTTTTACTTTATCTTTTTAAAACAATTTAAAATGATATTAAAATAAATTATATCTGTCAATTTGCTTGCAAAAAATTGTAATTGTAACATTTGCTTGATTAGGAACAGCTGAATAAATTGAAACTCCAGGAAGAGATGGAATCAACAACAGAAACTGAAGATGATCGCCAAGAGAAGAATCTCAACAGAAGCAAGCTCAACTCCCAGACCAAAACAGTACACAAAGACCTGATCAGGAAACCTGGGAACCCAAAGAAAATGGTTTCCTACAAGAGGACGCAGAATGGCGTGTACAGGGGGCTGCCAACTGAGCAGGAAGAGACGTCCAATGATGAAGCAGACGTCAGCGAGTTGAAGTCTGACTCTGAAAACTCCCAGTTGCTGGAGCTACAGGTCATGTTAGACTCTGGCGACACCAAACTGCCCAGAAACTTTGAAAAACTCAACCTGGAGAGTTTGCAGGAGTCAGCCTATGCTAATGACCCCCAGACAGAGCCAGGGGTTCTGGTGGCTGCAGACGTACACAAAATGAATTCCGCAAAACCAGAACTTGTCTACATCTCTAAAGAGAAGCCCCCGAAGAATGGGAACATCTACACCACTCAGTCAGAGCTCAAGACAGCCCTGACTACATTCTGCCAGCCCCAGAAGAGGACCGAGTTTTATGACAACACCAAAGATGGCCAGAAGTTTTCCCCTCCTCCCCAGGACAGTTTTGATCCTGTCGGCAGGAAAGATCCCATTGACTCGTCTTGGTTCACCCACAACCTAGCCGGCATGGGGAATATTCTAGAAGACCCAAGGGAAGACCAGGTTAGTGTGATCAGTGATGGCGCCAACTCCACCTCCATGTACGGCAGCAGTGAAATATTTGACGCCAGCGAGGGTGGCAAGAACTACTACAACATCGACTCAGACACGGACATCCCCCCACTGGACTTTGATGACATTTTGTCTGACGGTGGCTTGCCTAGTCCGCTGGGGATGCCGTTCAGTAGAGAAGGGATGCGCGGCAAAGTCAATGATGACATCAAGGTCATCCCAGGGGCTCTTAAGTCCCCTGGGCCCAATGTCTTAAACAAGGTCAACATCTCCAAACCTCGGCCATACAGCAGCATAGACCTCAGGACAAAACCAGGCCAGGAATCTTTAACCAAACCAGATGATTCTCTCTACATGAACTCATCCGCACAGAGGTCAGGCAAGGAGGCGGAGCAGGCCTCACGTCCAGCCAATGGGGAGCCAGAATCAGCTTTTGAGTTCCCACCCCCACCCAAATACTTGAACCAACCCCACAGAGAAAAACCCAAGCAGACCACCCAGGGGGAGTATATACAGATCAAACAACCTAACCAGGGACCTAAAGGGGACCAGGGACCTAAAGGGGACCAGGGACCTAAAGGGGACCAGGGACCTAAAGGTGGCCAGAGACCTAAGGGTGATGATGTGCAGCCAAAACCTGGCAGAAAAGCTTCACCACTTAATCCAACTTAGTAAGTTGTATTTGTCACAACTGTTTTATAAAAGTTGTATTTGTCACAACTGTTTTATAAAAGTTGTATTTGTCACAACTGTTTTATAAAAGTTGTATTTGTCACAACTGTTTTATAAAAGTTGTATTTGTCACAACTGTTTTATAAAAGTTGTATTTGTCACAACTGTTTTATAAAAGTTGTATTTGTCACAACTGTTTTATAAAACTGCCAGACTATGAACCTATCTAAAACCTCCTGACCATGAACCTATCTAAAACCTCCTGACTATGAACCTATCTAAAACCTCCTGACCATGAACCTATCTAAAACCTCCTGACCATGAACCTATCTAAAACCTCCTGACCATGAACCTATCTAAAACCTCCTGACTATGAACCTATCTAAAACCTCCTGACTATGAACCTATCTATACCTCCTGACTATGAACCTATCTAAAACCTCCTGACTATGAACCTATCTAAAACCTCCCATGAACCTATCTAAAACCTCCTGACCATGAACCTATCTAAAACCTCCTGACCATGAACCTACCTAAAACCTCCTGACCATGAACCTACCTAAAACCTCCTGACTATGAACCTACCTAAAACCTCCTGACAATGAACCTATCTAAAACCTCCTGACCATGAACCTATCTAAAACCTCCTGACCATGAACCTACCTAAAACCTCCTGACAATGAACCTATCTAAAATCTCCTGACCATGAACCTATCCAAAACCTCCTGACGATGAACCTATCTAAAACCTCCTGACCATGAACCTACCTAAAACCTCCTGACAATGAACCTATCTAAAACCTCCTGACCATGAACCTATCTAAAACCTCCTGACCATGAACCTATCTAAAACCTCCAGTATGAACCTGGTGCTGGTCTCTACCCTCTGTGTGCTGACCTTAGTGTCTGGCGCCTACAGTTCCATGGGACCTCGTGAGACCAGAGTGGACGTTACCATTTTTGCTCCTAGACACCTGCTCTCCAACTCTACACGAATTTTTTTCAACTTTTATAAAGACACGGAGTTCATCAATGGTGACAACTTTAACACCTTGGTGTACGGTGAGTCTGTTTTGATAGTAGCCCATAATCTGCTCTATTGGTTGTCCTAACATACACACTAGATCTAAGTGCTGTTTGTACACAAAGTTTTGTCTGAAAAGAACTGCATGTTGACACAAGGACCATAGGCCTACTATTGCTCCAACAGATCAGTTTTATTTCAGATGTGCCAGAGAACTTTCTTCACTCTGATGCTAAGGCTGGCAGGAAGTGCCAGAACTCATCATGTGACCAAGGCTGTGACCAGCAGACTGGACACTGTATTTGTTTTAAAGGCTACAAATGGGACCCCTCAGGCCAGTGTCTGGGTAAATACAATGCCAAATATATTTTTTTAATATCACCAGTCACGCAAACTTCACTTTTTTCACTCAAGCTATTTATTTTTTATAGCTGTAAACTCATAATATTTATCTGGCTAAGATTATGTTTACTTTTGTTACTGCAAGGCATACACAACTTTCATTATGCTACTTTTGACTGCATGTTTCAACTCTCTTTCACTTTGACTTAAAACAAGAATCATGTGTTCATATAGATTTCTAGCTGACCTTAAAAGTAATTTCTTTATTTCAGGAAGATTATACAAATATTTATTATTTGTTCCATCGGATTTTTTAGATGGTTTACATATAGAATATAGATAGATCTACATCTAGTAAACTAATATTATTAAATTATTAATATTATTATTATAATATTATTTGCTTCCAACTTCCAAGGCCTCCTATTCATTCACCAATCCATTGTCTTTTTTAATATTTTATTTTAAAGTCTACTTTTAATAATTAATAGTACTTTTAGGGCTTCGGGGCCTAATATTAACTAGATCTATTAAGTTAATGAGCTATTAAAATATTAAGGCCTAATACTAATAGTTTAATAGGCCTAATTTAATTTAAGTGACTTTAAACTTTAAGTCTTAAATAATGATAATTAAATAATAATAATCCCTGCCCTAGCCTAATTTACTATTTTATTATTTTTAAGATCAGGTTCTTTCTTTTGTTTTTCATACTTTGAATTTTTTGCATAATTTCCCGTGGTTTACAGATGGGTTGGGGGTAGAAGAAAGTCAAAACTTGTAGAATATTATTGAATCTAGATGTAGATGAAGAGTCTAGATCTAGTCATTGATAAAATGTTGAGGCTGTTGAAATGGTTAGTTGACACTACTGGCAGCAGTCATGACATAACTGCCACTGTGACTGAAAAACTCAGTGTCAGTGAGAGACATGGCAGTCAGAGAAGGGTCTGACACAGGGGCGGAACTACAGTGCCGCCAGACCCCGCAATGCGGGGGGGCCCAGGCCGATTGGGGGCCCAAAAATCCTGGCTAAATTATACATTTTTTTTTTTAAAATTTAAATAAAAAAAATTAGGTGGATGTCGAGTTATCTTTCTTCTACAGTTACAAACAAACACGATAGTCGGCAAACGTCTTTGAGAAAAATGCACAGACTATAGCTCGAGAGACCGCCAGACATATAGACAACTTCAAAGACGCAACCTACCGTTCTTTTTTAGTGGCGTCGATTAGGAGAACAAAAAAGCTTTGAAAATCGAGCTGGGGAAATGTTGCGGCGACTATCCTGGTCTTTTAGACGACCGGAAAAAGTCGGCGCTATTGATGTAGATGTGAATCGGCGCTTTCTTGTCCCCTTCCCTTGAACCTTCCCAACTCTCTACCCTCCCTCCCCCCCCCCCCATCCCCCTAACCTCTACCCCTCACCACACCCTTACTTTTACAATAAGATGTAATGCATAGATTAACGAACCGTTTATGAACTACTGAACTGTAAACTGACCACTTCTGCACATTTTGTTAAAGACACTAGTCGGTAGTTGTTCATTTACCTTATGAAGTATTTCGTTGACGAATCTAATTCACACAACAAGGAAGGTAAGACTCGTCATTATATTATTAATCGTTTTATAATTAGTACACATATTAATGGAACATTAGTTATTAACACTAAATACATTAAAGTTAAAATTTTTTAGGATACAATGATCTAGCTTTTAAGCCTAAAAATAACCAAAAGATCTATACAGGGGTGGAACTACAGTGCCGCCAGACCCCGCAATGCGGGTGGGGGCGGGTGGGGGGGGGGGCAGGCCGTTTAGGGGCCCACTGCTGACCATAATTAGTATTTTTTTAAAAATTTAATTTAATTTTCGTGCATTTTTGCCTTGATATTTAGTTTGTAAAAGAAAAACACTGTAGCTGCGGTACGATTATCTTTATTTTACAGTCACTATACCACGCTCTTCAGCAAAAAAATAAAATCCATTACACAAAATACAGTGTAAAATATAGGCAACGCTTCAAATTTGAATGACACATTTGACTCTTTTCCCCCCTTTGATAGCTAAATAGAGGACACGTAACTGACCGATCCTCCAAAGCAGGGGTCTCCAAACTACGGCCCGCGGGCCGGATGCGGCCCGCGAAGTCCTCTCATCCGGCCCGCGGAGATCTTTTTGTATAAGGAAAAATCGTTTGTTGGTGATGGTTGAGGACCTTTGCCCAGAGAAATCAAAGACATGCCTGGAAGAAACTGGCCCCCAAACTGAAATTCGATAGTTAATGTGGCCCTCGGTCTAAAAAGTTTGGAGACCCCTGCTCCAAAGTGTACTGTGGCGGATGGGGCAGGGGATGGGGATCAAATTTCTTTTTATTTATAGTTGTATTTTTTAAGGCCATCAAGGCCGAGTTCTATTTCCCCACAATCAAACACACGCTGTCGCCGGCAAAATTCTTTAAAAAAAAACAACAAAGACCATAGCACGAGAAGCCGCTACATATGAAGTGGCTTTCATGATGCGCGGTTCTACTTTGCGGCATAAGTTAGGGACCCGCCGAAATCCATTGTACATTTTTCAATGTTAATATGTGTTTGTGATAGTGGTTGAATTTGTATTCTGTACTATCTTGAATCCTACAAATAATAAAAAAGAATATAATACTAGAAACTTCGTTTTTATATACGTTTACTTGTTTTTTACTTTTACAAGAAATATCATAGTAAACTTTTAAGGCCTATACTTGGAATTATCTCCCCTGAGTAAGTTTTTTAATGGGCGGTGGTACATAGGCGCTTTGTTGTCTCTTTCAAGATTTTCCCGAGCCGACCCCCCATCCCATCCCTCTTTTTTAGCCTCGCAAGTATCGAGTAGATCAATGTATCGTTTATGAACTACTTCCTAACCGTACGATTCACCACTTTAGCACATTTTGTCTGACATTAGACAGCACTAGTCAACATATATTGATTTATTTGCATAGTATTAGTATTAGGCACATCTAATTCACAAAACAAGGAAGGTAAGATTTTTTTTTATATAATTATTTAGAAATTAATTAGAACGTTTAAAATTAATTGAACATTATTATATAATTTATAGTCAATTACTATTTATAAATGCCGTTATTGAGGTGGGGGTGTGTGAGGGTCAGGCTTTTTGTTAGTCGTTAAAAAATGTGACGTCATTTGTGGATTCCCCCCCCCCCCCCTAAATCAGAAGGTTATCCGACGCGTGAGCTGGCCACATACAGTTGTGCATGTGAAAAACATTTTTCTGTCTATTTTGCATTACTGCATATTTACCTAATCGCCATGAAAACTTTGGAAGCTGTTGAGGACAGCCCAGGGGAGGAAATACAGTGCCGCCAGACCCCGCAATGCCTGGGGGGGAGGGGGGGAACAAGCCGTTTAGGGGGCCCACAGCCGCCCATAAAAAATTTTTTATAGTTAAGATTATTTTTCTTGCATTTTTGACCTGATGGTTGTTTTGAAAAAGAATACCGTAGCTGTGGTTGGAGTATCTTTATTCTATAGACACCATCCCACGCACTTGTATATTCTTTTTCCTACAAACACACGCTGTTGTCGGCAAAATTCTTTTGAAAAAAACATCAATTGCGCGAGAGACCGCTAGATATTAAGACGGCATTTTGAGACCATCCCAAATTTGGTACTGATGGATAAAATCACATTGGTGCTTTGTTATCCCTTTTAAGTTCCTTTCTCAGACCTCCCCTCCCGCTCTTAGCCTTACAAGAAGCGAATAGATAGCGCTCCAACAACAACGCTGGCTCGAACCGGTGGTAGTTTTGATAAACTAGCGCTCCAACAACTAATATCCAAGAAATAAAGTGCCTACATTGTTTACGTTTAATAACCACTGTTCTAGAGAACAAGGCAGACGTCTCAAATGAATACACGAATGATAGCGTGTTATATATATACTAGCTGCATCCCGTGCTCCGCCACGGTAAATCTTTTTAAAATATACCAACTTTGGAACAGAACAAAACAAACAAAAACACATCACAAACACAAACAAAACACAACCGCAACCACAACACAACCACATTACAACCACAACACAATCACAACACACCCACAACACAACCACAACCACAACACAACCACAAAACACCCACAACACAACCACAAAACAACCACAACACAACCACAACACAACCACAAAACAACCACAACCACAACACACGGTAAATCTTTTTTAAATGTACCAAGTTGGGAACAGAACAAAACTAAATACAACACAAACGAACGCAAAGAAAAAAAAACGAAAAAACAAACACAACACTCATAACATAAACACAATTTAAATACAATCATAAAGGCATATTGCTCACAGTCTAGCCCGTAGCGCCAAATCGCGCCCTTTCCGGTGATTTGCACCCCCCTCAAACTTTCGATTTGCACCCCGTCCCCCCGCCCTAAAACTTTCGATTTCCACCCCCCCCCCCCTCGCGCAATTTTTTCCAACCCACTTTGGCGCCCCCTAAGGTCGGCACCCGGGGACATATGCCCCCCCCCCTCTCCTATAAAACCCGAAAGATAGAATAATAATTAGAAAACTGTATAAATAATAGGCAGTATCTATAATATCCGTGTTTTACCTACAATATTTCACTTTATCCATTCACGCATTTTTTTTCCAGTACTTTAAATTTTAAAAATTTACAATAGAGTTTCATAACTAAAACCATTGCGCACCTGATGAACGTGATGACGCGTCTATAATAGTGCTGAATAGTTGATTCAAAATTATAAGTAATAAACAGTAGGGCCTACATTCAGTGAATAAAATAAATAAAAGATTGCCTTTTATCAATCCATGCTAATTATAATTTTCTAACAATAATTTACTCTTACACATCCGGATAATTTGCATTCACATTTTGCTAATTATATTATTGCAACACTAATTCCTTCTATGACGACCGTATATTTGCATTCACATTTTTTATTAGCGTGAGTTTAATGTATTTTTAAATTACCTCTTTTGTCAAAATTAGAAAAAAAGAGTTATATTAATTTGATTTTTCTACCGTACTGTTATTATGTTATTGAAATGTATCAATTTTTTTCTGGGAATATAAACGAAAATGATATTTGACATGGATACTTTTAATATGTTTTAGCCGTGTGTGTATATTTAATATTTTCTTTAAGTTATGCAAAATTGTACAAACAGTGGAAATTATAAAATAGCTCTATGCCGCTATATAAACAAACCCTACTCTAATACTTATAATAAGACACTGCGGTGCACTGAAAAGCACAGCATGGTGCGTAGTTTACTTTTATAGTCCCAAAATCTATAGCGATGACGGAAGGACTGACACACTACCTAGCCGCTTATATTATAGATATATATATATATATATATATATATATATATATATATATATATATATATATAGTTTCGTCACTGGCAACTTGATAGTGGTTTTGTAAGTAACAAACAGATAACAGATCTAATACAGTAGTTATGTTATATAGTAGCTAAGACATGCTGTTGCGTAAAAAAATTTTTAAAAAATGAACACAGCTGTAGTGTGAAAGATAGGCAAACGTTCAAACCACTTGCATAAATTATTTCCCTTTTTCAAATAGTCAAATAGGGGTGCTCAAAAACTCTTTTAAATAATCAAATTAAAAGGCAATTACTTATCTTAATTATTATTTAAAAAAAAATAAGTACTAAAGAATGATATAGTATAAAAATGAAACGTAGTTAAAGTTAATAATATAAATACAAAAAAACATAAAAATAAACATAACACGAGACACCATTACTTATACAAAGCTTCATACACTTTTGACCGACTTAATGATTAGAAGTATTTCATATACGTGAAAACAGAGATTTTTTCAAAACAGACCAATGCACTCATACATATGACATGCTGTTGTGATTAGATTTAATTGAATTTTTTTTTCAAAACTCGATCAGGCCAGAAACGAGTATCCTATATTCGTATTTTGTTTGAGTGTGTGTTTATATATATATATATATATATATATATATATATATATATATATATATATATACATATATAGGGGGGCCCAAAAAAATTTTTTGCGGGGTGGCCCATTTTTTCTAGTTCCGCCACTGGTCTGACAGCCCTTTGTCTGTGGCAGCACCTGACAGACTGACTGTGTCTGACTGTCAGTCAGTCGTACCGGGTATGGGCACCTTGCCATTCTACAGCAATCACTAGGCTTGGGACTAAAAATAGATTAGAAATGTTGGAATCATTACAAAGCAAGTTCAGAAACCCATTAATTAGATTGATACAAAAAGTTAGCAGTAAAAAATGTGATCTACCTCATCAGATGTGAATGAATGTATGGAGGGTAAGGCCAAATGCGATAAATCAGCGGGATGCTACAACAGAAAGGGAAGCTACGACTGTATTTGTGGCGAAGACTTTTACGGAAATGGAAAAACTTGCAGGGGTAATTAACATAATTAAGTTAATGAAATATTGCACAAGCATTACCACCCTTGAAGAGGTGGGCTTCCTGCTGGTACGGCCCCATAACATTTAGTTAATTAGCTCAAATTTGTTAATTAATTAGCTAACTTGTTGTCTGGCAGTCCTTTTGTTCAACTTTTGTTGCGAATCTGTTGCTTGATATTCACTCTGTATTTAGTTTAAATATGGATTCAATTACCCGATTATACTTATATATATGTATAGAAAGTTACAAAATATATATATATATATATAATATATTATATATATGTATAGAAAGTTACAAAATATATATATATATATATATATATATATATATAGAGAGAGAGAGAGAGAGAGAGAGGGGGAGAAGCCTATATGTGTGCATGTGTGTGTGCACATGTAAAAGAATGTAATCATTCAATGACAATGGATGAATAGCTGAGATGTATGTATGTGTTGTTGTGTATGTGTTTAGTTAACTAATAGAGTTGCTGTGTATGTGTTGTGTATGTGTTTGTGTTGTTTAATTAACTAATAGAGTTGCTGTGTATGTGTTCGTGTTTGCTGTGTATGTGTTTGTGTTGTTTAGACAACTAATAGAGTTGCTGTGTATGTGTTTAGATAACTAATAGAGTTGCTGTGTATGTGTTTGTGTTTGCTGTGTATGTGTTTGTGTTGTTTAGATAACTAATAGAGTTGCTGTGTATGTGTTTGTGTTTGCTGTGTATGTGTTTGTGTTGTTTAGATAACTAATAGAGTTGCTGTGTATGTGTTTGTGTTGTTTAGATAACTAATAGAGTTGCTGTGTATGTGTTTGTGTTTGCTGTGTATGTGTTTGTGTTTGCTGTGTATGTGTTTGTGTTGTTTAGATAACTAATAGAGTTGCTGTGTATGTGTTTAGATAACTAATAGAGTTGTGTATCTTCTAGAATGTAAACAAGCATGCCCAGAGAACCATTATGAAGCACAACCTTGCAGCACTGATAAACAAAAGATTTGCAAAGGTTAGTGCTTTTATGGTTCACCTCATTTTTCGAGCATGACTTGACATTTGGCATGACTTGACGTTTGGCATGACTGACCATGGCATGACTTGACCGTGGCATGACTTGACATTTGGCATGACTTGACTGTGGCATGACTTGACCATGGCATGACTGACCATGGCATGACTTGACAGTGGCATGACTTGACCGTGGCATGACTTGACTGTGGCATGACTTGACGTTTGGCATGACTTGACCGTGGCATGACTTGACATTTGGCATGACTTAACCATGGCATGACTTACACAGGTAGAGTGTTAAGATACACATGTTTCCTATGCCTGACAATTCCAATGAAATATTTCTTTTAGTGAGTGGATGAAACTAACTTTATAAAATAATTTAGCACATCCTCGGAAAAAAATTTAATTTAACTATCTCTAGTTTGTTCTTTATGGTTATTGTTTTAAAAGCTTATAAAGCTTAAATCATGTAACATTTTGTTTTATTTTTTTTAGGTCTGTCAGTGTAGTTTTAAATAAATTTTGTCACTACAGCTAACATTTCTTGTCAATGTTTTCAGCGTGCACACAAAAGTGTAGCAATGGACATTTTACTGCCAGGCGGTGTTCCCAGTTCAAAGATGCTCTGTGTAGAGGTAAACAAAATTTTATTCTCACAGGTGTCGCTAACCACCCCCCACCCCCCATCAAATAAACTGTAAACAAAAAATTAACATTCCAGTGAATAAATTTTACACAACATTTTTACCTCACAGTCAATAAATCGAAAACAAAAATTTTCCATCTATTAAATTAAGTGTAAACAAAAGTTTTACATCCTATTTAAAAAATTAACAAAACTTTTCCACCACCAGAAATAAATTTTTAACAAACTTTCCCCCACATAAAATACATTGTTAACAAAAACTTTCCCCCTCGTAAAATAAATTATTAACAAAAACTTTCCCCCACGTAAAATAAATTGTTAAAAAAAATCTACCCCATGTAAAATAAATTGTTACCAATTTTTACAGGTTGTAAAAGCCAATGTCCAGCTGGTGAATTTGAGCTGAAGCAGTGTACTGAGTACCATGATAGGGAGTGCAGTAGTGAGTACTTCATCTGGTAGTTTGTACGTTGTAACAGAGATGCAACCTTTCCACATTTTTACAGAAAACCACTTATTTCCTTTCTAAGAAATTTGTACAAATAACAATTTTCTGTTGACTTTATTCCTAAATAAGCCGGTAGTGATCTCCCCTAAACTTTCTTGAATATTCTTATATAAAACAACAGGGGATGGCAACTCGGGATATAAACATGATTTTTTAAATCCATTTTAAATACTTAAACTTTTTGAAATAAAAGCTCCTCCCCCAGTTAACTCCCTCATTAAACTGCCTGTGGTCTAACTTTTATCCCCCCCCCTCCCTCAGATGTCTCCCTCATTGAACTGCCTGTGGTTTAACTTTTATCTCCCCCTCCCCCAGATGTCTAACCTTTATCTCCCCCCCCCAGATGTCTAACCTTTATCTCCCCCCTCCCCCAGATGCCTCCCTCATTGAACTGCCCGTGGTCTAACCTTTATCTCTCCCCCCCCCCCCCTCCCCAGATGTCTCCCTCATTGAACTGCCCGCGGTGTCCAGCAACATCATCCTAGAAGAAAAGAACCACATACAGACAGACAGCGCCGTGTTGGACAAACTCCCTGCACATTACGTCGGCTTTACCAGATACTCTTTGAGCAGAGGTCAGTTGGTTCAGATTTACTTTCAAACCTGGAGCCACATCAATTATATGGTTTCAGATCTCTTTTGAACCAGGCAGTTGAAGTAGAGTTCACCTGTTTCTGTGACCTAATCACATGAAATAATCGTGGGTTCAACACTATCCCCACCAGTTTTACTTTCCTTAACGTCAGTCAGGTACCCATCACTTAACGTCAGTCAGGTACCCATCACTTAACGTCAGTCAGGTACCCATCACTTAACGTCAGTCAGGTACCCATCAGACTTGGGTGGACCCAGGGATATCCTACTCTAGCAAACCTGAGATCTGAACTTGAGACTTTCAGTTTAGTGGTTGTACACTCTAGGATCATGCCCTCTGAAGAGTACCTGAATTCCAAGATCATCTGAATTAAATCCCACTTTATCTCAGGTACAGGTATTGTTGTGTACTTGACCGTCAGGTTTATTGACGCCACTTTATCTCAGGTACAGGTATTGTTGTGGACTTGACTGTCAGGTTTTATTGACCCCACTTTATCTCAGGTACAGGTATTGTTGTGGACTTGACCGTCAGGTTTATTGACCCCACTTTATCTCAGGTACAGGTATTGTTGTGTACTTGACTGTCAGGTTTATTGACGCCACTTTATCTCAGGTACAGGTATTGTTGTGGACTTGACCGTCAGGTTTATTGACGCCACTTTATCTTAGGTACAGGTATTGTTGTGGACTTGACCGTCAGGTTTATTGACGCTACCCAAAGGTTCCAGCCGGTCAGTCTGGCCAAGACATCCAGTATGGACAGCATGCTGCCAACAGCGCTGAAGTCTGAGCAGGTCAAACTGTACTGCCCCCACCCCGTCCCTAACTACTACACACTCAAGTTGAGGAAACATGAGGTAAGTGTACAGAGAGACGTACAGCTGTTTTAAAGTTGGTCAAAGTCATGTATGTCCAAGCTTTATAAACTATTGAGTCACACATACAAACCTTACGTGTTTGGCAACATTTACAATCTACTTGTTAACTTTATCCCACTAGGGCTACAATCTACTTTTTAACTTTATCCTACTAGGGCTACACCTCCAATCTACTTGTTAACTTTACTAGGGCTTTATTTACAATCTACTTGTTAACTTTATCCTACTAGGGCTACATTTACAATCTACTTGTTAACTTTGTCCTACTAGGGCTACATTTACAATCTACTTGTTAACTTTACTAGGGCTATACCTCCAATCTACTTGTTAACTTCATCCTACTAGGGCTACATTTACAATCTACTTGTTAACTATCCTACTAGGGCTACATTTACAATCTACTTGTTAACTTTATCCTACTAGGGCTACATTTACAATCTACTTGTTAACTTTATCCTACTAGGGCTACATTTACAATCTACTTGTTAACTTTATCCCACTAGGGCTACATTTACAATCTACTTGTTAACTTTATCCCACTAGGGCTACATTTACAATCTACTTGTTAACTTTATCCCACTAGGGCTACACCTACAAGCTCAATGAAAACGGTTCAATCGAAGAGTGTGACACCAACAAACAGCTTTCTGATGACTATTTTAAGATCTCCAAGAACAGTAACTCATTTATTTGTTCACAACCAGGAAGTTTAACCTCAAACTTTATCATCGAGGAAGATTTTTTTCTGGCCAAAACTAAATGGGTTGACAAGAGTAAAAGGTAATTGTTGCCAGGTTGTGTGACTGGGTGGCCAGGTAAATGGGTGACTGGGTGGCCAGGTAAATGTGTGACCAGGTAAATGTGTGACTGAGTGGCCAGGTAAATGGGTGGCCAGGTAAATGTGACTGGGTGGCCAGGTAAATGTGTGACTGGGTGGCCAGGTAAATGTGTGACTGTGTGGCCAGGTAAATGTGTGACTAAAATGTTTGCCTTTTCTCCATGATGCCACCTGTGGTGTTCAGATGTCAGCGCTACAGTCAGACCTGTGAGACCTGTATCACTGACTGTATAGCTTCCCTCATCCGCCATGATGACCCAGTCTGTTCCATTTCTGACAATGACACTTACAGTGGCAACTCTGTCAAAATCATGGTAAATAACTTTCATCAACACTTGATTTCAACTTTCTAATAGTTTGTTAGCCACAGAGTTGTAAGTCATGTACAATACAATTGATGAAAATGTTGACCTGATTTTAAAACTTTTGTTAGAAACTTTAGTAATGTTATTCAAAGTTTTGGTCTGATTTTAAAACTATCACAAATATTTTGTAATACTTGATATTTTTGTCTTCCATACATTCCCAGTACTAATACAATTGTTTAATTGATTTTTTTTGGTGTTGGATCAAATTCTATTTTTTTGTGTTCAAGATGTGCTACAACTGCTGTGTGAAGAAAAACTGCTCAACTGTTTGTAAAGATTACCACAAGAGGAGATGTCAGCCTGAACAGTAAGTTCAAACACAGGTCAATACATACAAGATCAAACACAGCTCAATACATACAAGATCATACACAGGTCAATACATGGTGACAAGATCATACACAAGCTAATACATAGTGCTGACAAGGAAGTGTTATGGGGTTTAGAACCCCTATGTGTTATAGTTTAAATGTTTAGAGTAGTATAATTTTTTATTTTACATTCTAAATAGTAAATATTGAAAACAATTTTTTAAATATTTTAAATGTTTGTAGTAGTATAATTTTTTTTTACATTCTAGATAAATGTTAAACATTGAAATCAATTTTAAAAATATTTTAAATGTTAATAGTAGTATAATTGTTTTTTAATTTGAAATGTTAATAGTGGTATAATTTTAATTACATTCTAAATATTAAACATTGAAAGCAATCTTAAAAAAATTTTAAATGTTAATAATAGTATACTTTTTTTCCACATTCTAAATATTAAACATTGAAATCAATTTTTTAAATATTTAAAAATAATATTGTATATCAAGATTTTTTTAAAAATTATTGTCAGATGCTCCAAAGGCAACATCCTTGAATTCATCTTGGAGCCATCATGGGATAGCATCCAAGACTCGCGGTACTTTTGTCACATAGCCCCCATGAAAAAACAGCGACTGCTAGAACTAGACTACACCATCAAATTTTCCCAGTTGAATACACCATTGTACTCCAGCACCATACAGGTCTTTGGAGACAGTCAGTGGGAGAAGCAAGGTCACATGACAGCCAGGTGGGTGGCCTTGTCACATTTCTGGTCAGATCATCTCTTGCAGTGATGGTATTCTAGAAATCTTCTTTCTCTCCCTTGGAGTGATGGTATTCTAGAAATCTTTCTCTCCCTTGGAGTGATGGTATTCTAGAAATCTTGTTTCTCTCCCTTGCAGTGATGGTATTCTAGAAATCTTCTTTCTCTCCCTTGGAGTGATGGTATTCTAGAAATCTTTCTCTCCCTTGGAGTGATGGTATTCTAGAAATCTTTCTCTCCCTTGGAGTGATGGTATTCTAGAAATCTTGTTTCTCTCCCTTGCAGTGATGGTATTCTAGAAATCTTCTTTCTCTCCCTTGAAGTGATGGTATTCTAGAAATCTTCTTTCTCTCCCTTGCAGTGATGGTATTCTAGAAATCTTGGTCAACTCAAGTCTGGGCACAGTTCCTGACATGATTGAAGGGGAGACGACCGTGAACAAAAACATTTTTAATGCCGGCAGGTACAACTCAGACGCGACTTTAAGATTTGGGTCAGCTGCTTTTGGCACCGACACAGTTCGCATTCGGCCGCCCGTGCCCCATGGCATCCCACCCATGCCACCAGGTAGGTTCTCACACCCAGCCCACCAGGACTGGTCTAATTTTTTATCTTGACCACAGCCCACCAGGACTGGTCTAATTTTTTATCTTGACCACAGCCCAACAGGACTGGTCTAATATTTTATCATGACCACAGCCCAGCAGGACTGGTCTAATTTTTTATCTTGACCACAGCCCACCAGGACTGGTCTAGTAATTTTTTATCTTGACCACAGCCCACCAGGACTGGTCTAATTTTTTATCTTGACCACAGCCCAACAGGACTGGTCTAGTAATTTTTTATCATGACCACAGCCCAGCAGGACTGGTCTAATTTTTTATCTTGACCACAGCCCACCAGGACTGGTCTAGTAATTTTTTATCTTGACCACAGCCCACCAGGACTGGTCTAATTTTTTATCTTGACCACAACCCACCAGGACTGGTCTAATTTTTTATCTTGACCACAACCCACCAGGACTGGTCTAATTTTTTATCTTGACCACAGCCCACCAGGACTGGTCTAATATTTTATCTTGACCACAGCCCACCAGGACTGGTCTAATTTTTTATCTTGACCACAGCCCACCAGGACTGGTCTAATTTTTTATCTTGACCACAGCCCAGCAAGACTGCACATACCCTGCCATGAATGAGATGCTACTGGACACGCTGCCCTACAAATCCTTGTCGCACCTGGAGGCTGTGACCAACCATTCCGTCCCATTTTTGATCACCAACAAAGACCAGTCCCCCGTGGTCAAGGCTAGCCTATCCCGTACAGTACCCCTGCTGCAGAAAGTTTTCTCCCCCACTTTATTGGAGGCTGAGAGATTTTCTGGCAACTTGATTCAAAATAACACGCACTGGCTTGTCCTACTCACTGGAGCAGTCAAAAAGTGTCCAGGTAAATTCAGCATTCAGTGCCAAATATTTCACTCATTTGGATCTGTAAACATTTGAAATATGCATCCATGAAACATTTATTTAAGGTATGAACATGTTCTTTCCTTCTTGATCATTGAAGAAGTTCTTTCTCTATCAATGAGTAAACAGTTCTAATTTAAATTGTTAGATTGAGCCAATGTTTCTAAATGTGCCCCAATCATGCCAGGTGTGTTGAAGTCATTAGATTGAGCCAATGTTTCTGTGCCAGGTGTGTTGAGCCAATGTCTCTGTGTCAGGTGTGTTGAGCCAATGTCTCTGTGTCAGGTGTGTTGAGCCAATGTTTCTGTGCCAGGTGTGTTGAGCCAATGTCTCTGTGTCAGGTGTGTTGAGCCAATGTCTCTGTGTCAGGTGTGTTGAGCCAATGTTTCTGTGCCAGGTGTGTTAAGCCAATGTCTCTGTGTCAGGTGTGTTGAGCCAATGTCTCTGTGTCAGGTGTGTTGAGCCAATGTCTCTGTGTCAGGTGTGTTGAGCCAATGTTTCTGTGCCAGGTGTGTTAAGCCAATGTCTCTGTGTCAGGTGTGTTGAGCCAATGTCTCTGTGTCAGGTGTGTTGAGCCAATGTCTCTGTGCCAGGTGTGTTGAAGTCATTAGATTGAGCCAATGTCTCTGTGCCAGGTGTGTTGAGCCAATGTCTCTGTGTCATGTGTGTTGAGCCAATGTCTCTGTGTCAGGTGTGTTGAGCCAATGTCTCTGTGTCAGGTGTGTTGAAGTCATTAGATTGAGCCAATGTCTCTGTGTCAGGTGTGTTGAGCCAATGTCTCTGTGCCAGGTGTGTTGAGCCAATGTCTCTGTGTCAGGTGTGTTGAGCCAATGTCTCTGTGTCAGGTGTGTTGAGCCAATGTCTCTGTGCCAGGTGTGTTGAGCCAATGTCTCTGTGCCAGGTGTGTTGAGCCAATGTCTCTGTGTCATGTGTGTTGAGCCAATGTCTCTGTGTCAGGTGTGTTGAGCCAATGTCTCTGTGCCAGGTGTGTTGAAGTCATTAGATTGAGCCAATGTCTCTGTGTCAGGTGTGTTGAGCCAATGTCTCTGTGCCAGGTGTGTTGAGCCAATGTCTCTGTGTCAGGTGTGTTAAGCCAATGTGCCAGGTGTGTTGAGCCAATGTGCCAGGTGTGTTGAGCCAATGTCTCTGTGTCAGGTGTGTTGAGCCAATGTCTCTGTGCCAGGTGTGTTGAGCCAATGTCTCTGTGCCAGGTGTGTTGAAGTCATTAGATTGAGCCAATGTCTCTGTGTCATGTGTGTTGAGCCAATGTCTCTGTGTCAGGTGTGTTGAGCCAATGTCTCTGTGCCAGGTGTGTTGAAGTCATTAGATTGAGCCAATGTCTCTGTGCCAGGTGTGTTGAGCCAATGTCTCTGTGTCATGTGTGTTGAGCCAATGTCTCTGTGTCAGGTGTGTTGAGCCAATGTCTCTGTGTCAGGTGTGTTGAAGTCATTAGATTGAGCCAATGTCTCTGTGTCAGGTGTGTTGAGCCAATGTCTCTGTGCCAGGTGTGTTGAGCCAATGTCTCTGTGCCAGGTGTGTTGAGCCAATGTCTCTGTGTCATGTGTGTTGAGCCAATGTCTCTGTGTCAGGTGTGTTGAGCCAATGTCTCTGTGTCAGGTGTGTTGAAGTCATTAGATTGAGCCAATGTTTCTGTGTCAGGTGTGTTGAGCCAATGTCTCTGTGTCAGGTGTGTTGAAGTCATTAGATTGAGCCAATGTCTCTGTGTCAGGTGTGTTGAGCCAATGTCTCTGTGTCAGGTGTGTTGAAGTCATTAGATTGAGCCAATGTTTCTGTGTCAGGTGTGTTGAGCCAATGTCTCTGTGTCAGGTGTGTTGAAGTCATTAGATTGAGCCAATGTCTCTGTGCCAGGTGTGTTGAAGTCATTAGATTGAGCCAATGTCTCTGTGTCAGGTGTGTTGAGCCAATGTCTCTGTGTCAGGTGTGTTGAGCCAATGTCTCTGTGTCAGGTGTGTTGAGCCAATGTTTCTGTGTCAGGTGTGTTGAGCCAATGTTTCTGTGTCAGGTGTGTTGAGCCAATGTCTCTGTGTCAGGTGTGTTGAGCCAATGTCTCTGTGTCAGGTGTGTTGAGCCAATGTCTCTGTGCCAGGTGTGTTAAGCCAATGTCTCTGTGTCAGGTGTGTTGAACTTGAAGCTGTACAGCAGTGCTAGCCCTGCTGCTGCCCTGATGGACTGTGACCTGGCTGTCATGTGCCCACCAACCTTCTCCATCAACTTCACCATCCCAACAACTGACCGGCCTGGCTCAGCTAAAGAGATTCTGGTCGTTGTTCAAGATGAAATCAAAATCCACAATTTCAGGATTTACAGGCGGGAAGTTGATGCTGGGAAAACAGAAGGTAAGTTTGCTGGACTGAGATGTTGGACTGAGAAAATAGAAAGTAGAAAATATTTTGAATTAATTCATGTCAGTAAAAACCAACCATGAAAATATTAGCAGAACTAGATTTTTTTTTTTGACCCAGTAGTGGTAGCAGAAAACAAAGAACCTGCTAGAACCTTTGCCATGACCCCTAGAAGAATGCCGAGTCTCCCCCTGGGACTGCCGTATCTGTTGGCCATTGCGGGCAGCGTCCTGCTCCTGATTGTCTTGGCCATTATAGGATTAATATTTCAGCCAGGTAAGCAAGCAAGAAATCATGGTCTAACTCACCTTACTCCAACAAAGAACTCACCTTACTCCAACAAAGAGCTCACTATTTACCAATCGTTGTAGGTTTACCAGAGACCCAGTTTGCCCGCTGGTACCACCCTGTGTTTGCTGTTGTCTACATGATGTTCCAGTTCTTGTACAGTGCCATCATTTCTGGAACTTTCTTCTTCCTCATCCTGACAGCAGTCACACAGTAAGTAGATCTAGGGTTTTCTTTCTTTTACAAACCTCAGTAGTCACACAGTAAGTAGATCTAGGGTTTTCTTTCTTTTACAAACTGGAGCAGGCACACAGTAAGTAGATCTAAGGTTTTCTTTCTTTTACAAACTTGAGCAGGCACACAGTAAGTAGATCTAGGGTTTTCTTTCTTTTACAAACTTGAGCAGGCACACAGTAAGTAGATCTAGGGTTTTCTTTCTTTTACAAACTAGAGAAGTCACACAGTAAGTAGATCTAGGGTTTTCTTTCTTTTACAAACTAGAGAAGTCACACAGTAAGTAGATCTAGGGTTTTCTTTCTTTTACAAACCTCAGTAGTCACACAGTAAGTAGATCTAGGGTTTTCTTTCTTTTACAAACTTGAGCAGCAGTCACACAGTAAGTAGATCTAGGGTTTTCTTTCTTTTACAAACTTGAGCAGCAGTCACACAGTAAGTAGATCTAGGGTTTTCTTTCTTTTACAAACTTGAGCAGGCACACAGTAAGTAGATCTAGGGTTTTCTTTCTTTTACAAACCTCAGTAGTCACACAGTAAGTAGATCTAGGGTTTTCTTTCTTTTACAAACTTGAGCAGCAGTCACACAGTAAGTAGATCTAGGGTTTTCTTTCTTTTACAAACTTGAGAAGTCACACAGTAAGTAGATCTAGGGTTTTCTTTCTTTTACAAACTTGAGCAGCAGTCACACAGTAAGTAGATCTAGGGTTTTCTTTCTTTTACAAACTTAAGTAGTCACACAGTAAGTAGATCTAGGTTTTTCTTTCTTTTACAAACTAGAGAAGTCACACAGTAAGTAGATCTAGGGTTTTCTTTCTTTTACAAACTTGAGCAGCAGTCACACAGTAAGTAGATCTAGGGTTTTCTTTCTTTTACAAACTTGAGCAGTAGTCACACAGTAAGTAGATCTAGGGTTTCCTTTCTTTTACAAACTAGAGTAGTCACACAGTAAGTAGATCTAGGGTTTTCTTTCTTTTACAAACTAGAGTAGTCACACAGTAAGTAGATCTAGGGTTTTCTTTCTTTTACAAACTTGAGCAGCAGTCACACGGGTGTGGGGAAATTGCGAGACGCGAAAAGCGAAATGGCGAGGCGGGAAAATGCGAGAAGGGCGCGAAAACGGTCGGTCACGTGACTTTTTTGTCTCGCATTTTACCACAACCCGATACTTACGCTGGGTAGTGTTGAAATGCGAAGATTTCTGTGAAAAATTTACCGCACCCGATATTCAGTGGTATTTGGTCCAGACTTCAAAGACGTTTCGTTTACATTGTTAAAACTTCCGATTTTTCCGTCGCTAGACATACTGATGATTTGTCAACTCCCCCCATCTTTTGTGTCGACTTAGAATACCACCTTGTTCGAAACCGACGGAAATACCGCCGACGATAGATCAACTTCTGTCTTTTGTGTGGAACGCCGAGGCCGCCTGATTTACCGTCTTTGAAGATCGCCGGATCCGCTGCCGCCGCAAACATATTTTCTATTGTTGCATAGAAATTTTGTATTATAGCCGCCGCCTACGATTTTTTTCTAGCTTTTTTTACCATATACATCTAAGCACAAGGAAATGCCTACATCATTTGGATACACTAATTTATATTAGATTTTATATCACGGTTGTGACTTTTCCAAATTTTCCCATAAATGTTATATTATTATTTATTAATTAATTGTAAATATATATAAAAATTTATTATTTATTATTTCCATAAATAAATCAGAAAAAAATAACATCAAATTAAGTATGCAGTTACTACCCTATGTGAAGGCGAGGACTAGATTAACCCTCCCTTATGTGTTGCTTATTCCTAAGCTTTTATGAACTCTTAATGCCCCCAGTTTTTTTTCTCTTACTTACTGTTTGGGGAAAAAATAAAGTGACGTCACCGATATTATCAGTTGCTCGTGCTAAATCGTAAGCTATGGGCCTACTTCAAATATTTTTAAAACCAAGTTGAACTTATCTGAATTTTTTCGTTTTGGTGGTGGTGTTATTTTGGGGTCTTCCATAAATGACTTTTTGCAAGTACAAAAATCCATAAATAGATGTTGCAAAATATCTCTCCTGCTGACAAGATTATACCAATTCACAATGACACAGCTCACGTTTGTATAAACATGAGCGGGCTAGATTTTTAAATTAATGCTGACTGAGACGGGATTTTCCTCTTGCTAACAAGAGCGGGCGATGAGAGTAGCACAGCAACGATGTTAGGATTTTTAAATAGATAGATCTAGATATAGATCTATCTATCTTCTTAGTATCTAGATAAAAAATAACAACATACAACACTCATGTTAAAGGGTATGGCTAAATGCTTGTTTATTTTAAAACAAAAAAAAAATAATTTAAATAAATTAAGATGGAAAAAAAAGAAAAAAACTTTTTTTCGCAAAAAGTGTCTCGCTATTTACCCTTAATTCCGCAGGTATGTCTCGCATTACCTTCTCGCATTTTCCCGCCTCGCCATTTCGCTTTTCGCGTCTCGCAATTTCCCCACACCCCAGTCACACAGTAAGTAGATCTAGGGTTTTCTTTCTTTTACAAACTTGAGAAGTCACACAGTAAGTAGATCTAGGGTTTTCTTTCTTTTACAAACTTGAGAAGTCACACAGTAAGTAGATCTAGGGTTTTCTTTCTTTTACAAACCTCAGTAGTCACACAGTAAGTAGATCTAGGGTTTTCTTTCTTTTACAAACCTCAGTAGTCACACAGTAAGTAGATCTAGGGTTTTCTTTCTTTTACAAACTTGAGCAGTCACACAGTAAGTAGATCTAGGGTTTTCTTTCTTTTACAAACTAGAGAAGTCACACAGTAAGTAGATCTAGGGTTTTCTTTCTTTTACAAACTAGAGAAGTCACACAGTAAGTAGATCTAGGGTTTTCTTTCTTTTACAAACTAGAGAAGTCACACAGTAAGTAGATCTAGGTTTTTCTTTCTTTTACAAACTTAAGTAGTCACACAGTAAGTAGATCTAGGGTTTTCTTTCTTTTACAAACCTCAGTAGTCACACAGTAAGTAGATCTAGGGTTTTCTTTCTTTTACAAACTAGAGAAGTCACACAGTAAGTAGATCTAGGGTTTTCTTTCTTTTACAAACTAGAGAAGTCACACAGTAAGTAGATCTAGGGTTTTCTTTCTTTTACAAACTTAAGTAGTCACACAGTAAGTAGATCTAGGTTTTTCTTTCTTTTACAAACTAGAGAAGTCACACAGTAAGTAGATCTAGGGTTTTCTTTCTTTTACAAACTGGAGCAGCAGTCACACAGTAAGTAGATCTAGGGTTTTCTTTCTTTTACAAACTTGAGCAGGCACACAGTAAGTAGATCTATGGTTTTCTTTCTTTTACAAACTTAAGTAGTCACACAGTAAGTAGATCTAGGTTTTTCTTTCTTTTACAAACTAGAGAAGTCACACAGTAAGTAGATCTAGGGTTTTCTTTCTTTTACAAACTTGAGCAGCAGTCACACAGTAAGTAGATCTAGGGTTTTCTTTCTTTTACAAACTTGAGCAGTAGTCACACAGTAAGTAGATCTAGGGTTTCCTTTCTTTTACAAACTAGAGTAGTCACACAGTAAGTAGATCTAGGGTTTTCTTTCTTTTACAAACTAGAGTAGTCACACAGTAAGTAGATCTAGGGTTTTCTTTCTTTTACAAACTTGAGCAGCAGTCACACAGTAAGTAGATCTAGGGTTTTCTTTCTTTTACAAACTTAAGTAGTCACACAGTAAGTAGATCTAGGTTTTTCTTTCTTTTACAAACTAGAGAAGTCACACAGTAAGTAGATCTAGGGTTTTCTTTCTTTTACAAACTTGAGCAGCAGTCACACAGTAAGTAGATCTAGGGTTTTCTTTCTTTTACAAACTAGAGAAGTCACACAGTAAGTAGATCTAGGGTTTTCTTTCTTTTACAAACTTGAGCAGTCACATGATCTAAGTTAGACAAATATCAGTAGATGAATGAATGGATGTTAGCCCATATGTAGGTTGTAACAGTCTACAGAGAGTTACTTGATGTTAGCCCATATGTAGCCTGTAACAGTCTACAGTGAGTGAATTGATGTTTCCCCAGCGATCATGTCAGCTACATCCTGCAGCACGGCCCCACTGGGGGTCTCAGCCTTGACCCTAGCCACATTGACCTGCTCCACCTGCAGCGCTACCTGGAGAAAGAAATCAGAAGACAGGACTTGCTAGCAGACGCCTCACAAAAATCTTGTTTTCAAGATGTCACAAAAATTGTTGCAGATTTCAAACAGGTTCTTAAAATACTTTGTTTTACATGAACATTACAAGTTTTATTTCTCTATTGTATAGGCTTCACTGCCCTATTTAGATGAAGATTTTTTTTCAAGTTTTTCAGACAATAAAATGTAAATAGTAAATCTTTAAAATGAAATAGCCTGGCAAATTAAATCTACAAACTTGATCATTAAGCTCAAATTGTATAATCTCTTCATGAGACAGACCTACTGTCATGCCATATTTTACTTTCTACAAGCTTCCATTTTAATTTAACATCATTAGTGTGTAACTAATCCTCCTCAATACATTCAGTAACATCCCCACAATGATGTATTCTCTACCAGTACTAAATACATTCAGTAACATCCCCAAAATGATGTATTCTCTACATTCAGTAACATCCCCAAAATGATGTATTCTCTACCAGTACTAAATACATTCAGTAACATCCCCAAAATGATGTATTCTCTACATTCAGTAACATTCCCAAAATGATGTATTCTCTACCAGTACTAAATACATTCAGTAACATCCCCAAAATGATGTATTCTCTACCAGTACTAAATACATTCAGTAACATCCCCAAAATGATGTATTCTCTACCAGTACTAAATACATTCAGTAACATCCCCAAAATGATGTATTCTCTACTAAAAACTGAGGTTTTTGATTCAGCTCCATCAGGCGCTGCTGACCTCAACACAAGACATCTTTGACCGGCACAGGCTTGACCTACTCCTGGAGAAACAGAAAATTCATGTCAGGGAAAAGCTGAACAAAGATCTGAACAATTTTAGGTCGGTCTTGTCATGTTCATAATTTTTTTTTTAAATTTGTCCTTCAAATTACTGCCATTTGATAGTGAGACAAAAAGATCCTGTCTGTCAAGTATCTACTTGTCTAGCTCATGTCCGCCCCCTCATTGCTAATCCATTTCTTTCTGTCAGTCCATTAGACTAAAGGATACTCTAGCCCCTCATTGCTAATCCATTTCTTTCTGTCAGTCCATTAGACTAAAGGATACTCTAGCCCCTCATTGCTAATCCATTTCTTTCTGTCAGTCCATTAGACTAAAGGATACTCTAGCCCCTCATTGCTAATCCATTTCTTTCTGTCAGTCCATTAGACTAAAAGATACTCCAGCCCCTCATTGCTAATCCATTTCTTTCTGCCAGTCCATTAGACTAATCTGTGTTATCTGGTATAACCCCACAGGCAAGCCTTTGCTGCCACTGCTAAGTCTGTGTTACGACAAGTCAACCAGAACGCCCAGGCATCATTCCAGAACGTCTTCTACAACAACACCTGGCTCAAGGGCCCCAGATTTTTGCATGAACAGGTCACACTTTTGAAAAAACTGGCCAATTTGGAACAAAAAGATTTCATGCAGTGGACTGGAATTAAAGCTGAACTTTCTAAACTAGAAATTGGTAAAATTTAATAAGAACTTTTCATCTTAGAAACATGGCTATTATTTTTTTTTTAAAAAGCATTCCACCCACCTGTATTGCGTTGAGTACTGACCTATGCCAACTATTTTCCAACTATCTGCTCATCTCACAGACCTGTCTTTCTCCTTGCCTGCCCTGCCCATGCTGGACGACCTCATGGCCTTGCCCTTTGATAAGCCACCAATCAAAAGAAACACAGTTGAAAATATGGCTCAGAAAGATCCCATCCGCAGCATTCAAATACACAACAACTGGTTTTTCCCTTTAAATGGAGAGTTAGAGAAGGCACCACGTTACAAGGTCTTTTTTTTATTATTCTTTCTAAATTTAGAATCTTAAAATGCGTATCATTTTTTTAAATTTAGGTCTTTCTTTACAAATTTATTTTATTATATTTTTGTTTAACTATTATTCTTGAAAACAACTTTTAATTTGGCAATTTAAATAATTTCTAGTCGCCGCTCAAGCAAACTGAGGAGAAGCAGATGGGAAACTCAGTCGTGTTTTTTATATTTCTGGGACTTCTCCTTGTGTGTGACCTAGTACTTCTGGCACACCGCATGTGCAAAGCCTGGACATTTGCTCGACTTCTTCTCTTTGGCTTCCCGGAATATGTCAGACAAAAGAAAGGTTAGGTGAATTCATTTGTCTAATGGGGAATGTATTTTAATTAATTACTCAGTAAATTAATACAAGTATTTATCTAAAATTATGGTTAATGATCAACTAAGTTTTCAATGTTTTTAGGAGAAGAAGCTATTGTAGACAATGTATTTGCATCAAAAGAATCAAAATCCAAGTTGGCACCTGCCCAAAGTTGCCAGAATTTTCCAGTTTTTCAGTTTATTAAAATATTTTTAACTCAGGTGAGTTCCTTAACATTTCCTTCAATTTAAATTTAAAACTTTAAAACACCAATTACTAGACTTACTCATTTTTTTTTCTCTCATATTTTTCAGACCATTTCCACTACATTTTTTCCGAAGATCGTGGGTGCCATCGCAGCCTCCTTCGTCTTAATCTCAGTTTTAAATTTAAGTAATAAATATCTGACAGTCAAAGAGCTGGAGGCAATGGGACTCTATCACAGCTGTGTGAGTACCTTCACTTCTATCTATGGGGGCTGGAGAGTTTCACTAATAGCATGACAGAGGATGGCCAAATATTAGCATAAGCTTTATTTTCTAAACATGCATAATTTTGACTGTTTGAATCCTACAGGATAATTTTGACTGTTTGAATCCTACAGGATAATTTTGACTGTTTGAATCCTACAGGATAATTTTGACTGTTTGAATCCTACAGGATAATTTTGACTGTTTGAATCCTGCAGGATAATTTTGACTGTTTGAATCCTACAGGATAATTTTGACTGTTTGAATCCTACAGGATAATTTTGACTGTTTGAATCCTACAGGATAATTTTGACTGTTTGAATCCTACAGGATAATTTTGACTGTTTGAATCCTACAGGATAATTTTGACTGTTTGAATCCTACAGGATAATTTTGACTGTTTGAATCCTACAGGATAATTTTGACTGTTTGAATCCTACAGGATAATTTTGACTGTTTGAATCCTACAGGATAATTTTGACTGTTTGAATCCTACAGGATAATTTTGACTGTTTGAATCCTACAGGATAATTTTGACTGTTTGAATCCTACAGGATAATTTTGACTGTTTGAATCCTACAGGATAATTTTGACTGTTTGAATCCTACAGGATAATTTTGACTGTTTGAATCCTACAGGATAATTTTGACTGTTTGAATCCTACAGGATAATTTTGACTGTTTGAATCCTACAGGATAATTTTGACTGTTTGAATCCTACAGGATAATTTTGACTGTTTGAATCCTACAGGATAAGTACCTGAACGTGCAAGTGGAGATGTCCAACGCTAGATTGGTGACCCACGCCAGCTACATCAACACGGTAGATCTACCATCATTCCAAGCTGTGGTCAACGGCTACATCAGCAGACACAGGACAGTCTTCAACATCTACAGTAAACAGCTTCATGGGTTACAGGTACTGGGGGCTCTGTCTATAGGATTCTGCATGTATAGGGGTCTCTGTCTATAGGGGTCTGCATGTATAGGGGTCAGTGTGTGTAGATTATGCTTTACAGGGACTTATTGCTACAGGGGTTTGTTATTACTTAGGTCTTTTTTTAAGGTGTCAGTTGGTGGTGTGATAGGTCTGTTCCAAAGATGCTTCGCATGCTTTGACAATTAGACATTTTTCTTATTGCGCTAAAGTTAAACCAATGTTGCGCTAAAGCTAAACCAATGTTGCGCTAAAGTTAAACCAATGTTGCGCTAAAGTTAAACCAATGTTGCGCTAAAGTTAAACCAATGTTGCGCTAAAGTTAAACCAATGTTGCGCTAAAGTTAAACCAATGTTGCGCTAAAGTTAAACCAATGTTGCGCTAAAGTTAAACCAATGTGTCAACAGAAACTGAGTCAGGAGTACTGTGAACACCTGAAGGCCATTGGTGCTTCAGGTGAGTGTCAGGACCCATCTCAGGACCAGGACAGTCTGCAGGAGGTTTACAGCTGCAGCTTCCAGCCAGTGGTGCCAGAGCTTTTTGTCAGGTAGTAGCACTTGGTCAGGTAGTAGCACTTGGTCAGGTAGTAGCACTTGGTCAGGTCAGGTAGTAGCACTTGGTCAGGTCAGGTAGTAGCACTTGGTCAGGTAGTAGCACTTGGTTAGGTAGTAGCACTTGGTCAGGTAGTAGCACTTAGGTCAGGTAGTAGCACTTGGTCAGGTAGTAGCACTTGGTTAGGTCAGGTAGTAGCACTTGGTCAGGTCAGGTAGTAGCACTTAGGTCAGGTAGTAGCACTTGGTCAGGTAGTAGCACTTGGTCAGGTCAGGTAGTAGCACTTGGTCAGGTAGTAGCACTTAGGTCAGGTAGTAGCACTTGGTCAGGTAGTAGCACTTGGTCAGGTCAGGTAGTAGCACTTGTTCAGGTAGTAGCACTTGGTCAGGTAGTAGCACTTGGTCAGGTCAGGTAGTAGTACTTGGTCAGGTCAGGTAGTAGCACTTGGTCAGGTCAGGTAGTAGCACTTGGTCAGGTCAGGTAGTAGCACTTGGTCAGGTAGTAGCACTTGGTCAGGTAGTAGCACTTGGTCAGGTCAGGTAGTAGCACTTGGTCAGGTAGTAGCACTTGGTCAGGTCAGGTAGTAGCACTTGGTTAGGTAGTAACACTTGGTCAGGTAGTAGCACTTAGGTCAGGTAGTAGCACTTGGTCAGGTCAGGTAGTAGCACTTGTTCAGGTAGTAGCACTTAGGTCAGGTAGTAGCACTTGGTCAGGTAGTAGCACTTGTTCAGGTAGTAGCACTTAGGTCAGGTAGTAGCACTTGTTCAGGTAGTAACACTTGGTCAGGTAGTAGCACTTGTTCAGGTAGTAGCACTTAGGTCAGGTAGTAGCACTTGGTCAACTGTTTTACTTGTACTCTTAAATCCTTATTTTAAGACCTCCATACAAAAGGAAGTAGTAAAATATCTACTTTAGGAAAGTAAAAATGAAGAAAACCAATATCATATATCTACTTTAAGAAAGTACATAACACACCACCAATATCATATATCTACTTTAGGAAAGTACAAAACACGCCACCAATATCATATATCTACTTTAGGAAAGTACAAAACATGCCACCAATATCATATATCTACTTTAGGAAAGTACAAAACACGCCACCAATATCATATATCTACTTTAGGAAAGTACAAAACATGCCACCAATATCATATATCTTCTTTAGGAAAGTACAAAACACGCCACCAATATCATATATCTACTTTAGGAAAGTACAAAACACGCCACCAATATCATATATCTACTTTAGGAAAGTACAAAACACGCCACCAATATCATATATCTACTTTAGGAAAGTACAAAACACGCCACCAATATCATATATCTACTTTAGGAAAGTACAAAACACGCCACCAATATCATATATCTACTTTAGGAAAGTACAAAACACGCCACCAATATCATATATCTACTTTAGGAAAGTACAAAACATGCCACCAATATCATATATCTACTTTAGGAAAGTACAAAACATGCCACCAATATCATATATCTACTTTAGGAAAGTACAAAACATGCCACCAATATCATATATCTACTTTAGGAAAGTACAAAACACGCCACCAATATCATATATCTACTTTAGGAAAGTACAAAACACGCCACCAATATCATATATCTACTTTAGGAAAGTACAAAACGCACCACCTATATCATATATCTAGTTTAGGAAAGTACAAAACGCGCCACCAATATCATATATCTACTTTAGGAAAGTACAAAACACGCCACCAATATCATATATCTACTTTAGGAAAGTACAAAACACGCCACCAATATCATATATCTACTTTAGGAAAGTACAAAACACGCCACCAATATCATATATCTACTTTAGGAAAGTACAAAACACGCCACCAATATCATATATCTACTTTAGGAAAGTACAAAACACGCCACCAATATCATATATCTACTTTAGGAAAGTACAAAACACGCCACCAATATCATATATCTACTTTAGGAAAGTACAAAACACGCCACCAATATCGGAGAAACAGACTGAGTCTGTGCTGGATAATCTGCGTCACATTATTTTCTACACAAGTCAGATGATTGTCATTTTCCTGTCTGTTGTCATTCTGAAAGAGCTCATCTGTGCTGTCCTGTGGATACTTATACAAAGGTAAGCATCACAGTTGTTTGTTTTTTATTCAATAACCAACAGCTGCAGTCCACGTTTAAAATAACCAACAGCTGCAGTCCACGTTTAAAATAACCAACAGCTGTTGTCCATATTTGAAATAACCAACAGCCGCAGCCCACATTTGAAATATCCACAGCTCTATATTGATGAATCTTTTTTATTGTCTTTCTACATGCATAAATCTATTTCTTACTTTGTAGGTCTGGAGTCATACGTTTGAGGATTATTGTAGAGAGAGAAGCTGATGAAATGTAATTATATTCAAATTACATGGATGTGATTACAGACATTGAAAGTTTGATGGTGATTACAGAACTTGAAAATAATGTTTTGAGTTTAATTAAGACTACATTTCTATTTATTTTCATCAAGCCTAAGTTATAACTGGATGTTTCACTTTCCTAAAACAAACATTGATTGGCTGTACAGGAATTCCATGATCGATGGTTATTTTTTTACAAACTTTGCAGATAAAGTTTTTAAATAACATAATGCTATTTTAAACCACATGACCTAGTTCTGTCATTTAAATTACATTTTGTAAAATAAAATTTATGCTAGCCTATTGAATAGCAGGATGTCATTGTTAATGTTGCCATTACCATGTTAAAACCAAATTGCTTTTGCCTTTTTTTTTAAACTTTTTAATTACCGAAAATACTAAAACATCAAATACATCCACTCTTTTTTTAAAGTCAGAAAAAAAAAGTCAGGATTTTATAACCATATTAATTTTATTTACCCAGCGCATGATTTTTTAAAATATTTAATAGGCCTCTCAAATACCTTTGAGACTATTCTCACGTGGGTCCATTTATACAGTTTGTAAATCATGATTGGTGTACTCTCAAACCCAAGTTTTTCTCTAGATGCTTTACACCAGTAGTCCCCAAAGTGAGCAGTACTGAAATGCAGATTTTCTAATTTTTATACCAGTCTAAGTCAAACAAGAAATTTGTCTGCTGTACTTAATACAGTGCTACACACAGCGTTGTTAATTCAATGCAAATTAAATATTGATCTACATTGTGAGTATTCCAAATATATTTGCTTATATGGCGTCTAAACTTGTATGTGTCCTTGCTTTCAGTAGTTGCAAGAGTGGATCACTTTAGAACTTGAATTTGTTGTAAACAAAGATGATGCTTTAATTATTTAAAGTAATTACTGGCCAACATTATTACATAAGTTAGGTGATCTCCAATTTGACTTCAGTCAGTGACTTAAAGATATTTTTAAAAATGAATACGCCATGTTGAGTATTTTTTTAGAACATTCCCCAAAACTACAAGAAAAACTGAGAGGTTGCCACATATAGGAGTTTAAATTCAAAGATGGCCACATTCAGCTCAATGGCTGATAGAAGTTGATTCTTGGTTAGGAGATTCACTTTTGCTGCTTTCAGTGTATTTCATACATAGCAGATTTAGTGCAGTCGCTAACTATATTATTTCTTGACTAAAATATCCCAAACAAGAAATATTTAAAATAAAAGATTTTGTTAGGGGGTATTGGGTGAATTTTTTTTAAAGGGGTTGTAGAATGGAAAGTTTAGGAAATACTACTTTATACTAAAACCTATTTTTTAAACTGCTAGAGCAATGTTGTAAAAACACTAATTAGTGTTTGTACAGTTGTTTGTTCTTTTTACTGTTATGTAAATATATACAAATGTTTTATACTAAAGCTAGAGTCATTTATAAAAATATTTGTCTACCGTATAATTTGCATCATTTCATTCCAGCTTAAAACTGTAAATAGTGTTTTCACCTGTACAGATCTATTCTTGTGTAAATGTTGAGAGAATGTCATAAATGTGTTCTTCCATTGGTGTTGTTTCATCATCTGACATTTTTATTAGGAGTTTTGCTACTTTTATTGTAATAGATAGCACGTTTCAAAACTTTTATTTTTACTCAACTTCATCTTTAATTTAATTGACAGTAAAAACTGTACATATTTGTAGTTAAATAGCACATTTTTATAAATCTATTTTTGTCAACATTTGTCTTTTAGTCAGCTGTAAAAGTACCTTTTTTGAATTAACTTTTTGATGATTTAAATATTTTTTTTAGACTACTGCTTTATAACCTATCTGTTAATGCTTCCTTATGTAGTAAAGTAGATGAATATATTTATATTATCTACTTACATAGATACATTATCTGTTCATTTTGGATGGTTTGTTATGTTGAAAAAAAAAGCAAATATCTATGTAAGAGGAATGTAAGTTGTAAATACCTTTGTTTAATAAAGGTAAAATTAGTATGAAGTCAAAGTTTGTTTTTTCTGTTTCCTTCAAGGACTTGCATACACTGAGGCACAGTAAATGTACTCTATCCTAGTGATAGCATGCAATAGGCTGGGGGGTGGGAGAAGCCATGTCAACATTTGTATCATCCTACAGCTCAAATGTGGTCTGGTGTTTTTACTGGGTGTCTGAACAAAAATTTGTACACACAAAAAATGGTTAAACCCTGCCTACATTGGTTTATGACATTCCATATTTGTTTCGTCAAACTTTCAAAAGTTGGACTTCATAAAATAGATTCTGTGGCCATGGACTAGTCACCAGAGTGTTCTGATGTTGCCTTACATTGGCTCTACTTTAGTCACTTCTATCGTGCTGATTTCTATTATCACATTTATTAAATAAAAGACCAAGGCCAAACATGAAAATGCACTTTTTAATCACATAACAAACAATAATAAATAGCTTAAAGTTATTAGGTTGAAATTTTTATGAGTAAATTTTCATAAATTTTATTTTTTTCATGATTTAATACTTTTTACTATTAAAACTATAAAACCATCAGGCACTGAGACATGGTAAAACAAGAAAAGTACTTTGAATAAAAACTGCTTTAGCTGAAAGAATTGTAATGTAAGCAGTTTAAAATGTTCTTCACTTAAAATAAAATAAGTTGTTTTTTTTTGTCTTTTTCAACTTTTAATTTTTGGACTAGACAGATATGCTTAGGGTCATCTAAAATAATAATAGAAATAAATACATTGAAGCTGAATTTTCATTCAATTACAATATTATAATTAATGAATAAATGTCAGACAAAAGTACACCAGCAGGAGAAGATGTGTTTGGGTTTTAAAATGAAATGATAAGAACAAATTAATGTAGATGTATTCAAATCAAAACACTGAGGTTGTAATTAATGCTCTGGGTGTTTCCCACCACAAACTATCTGTTAAATATTTTTAAATTGAGTATCTGAAGTATTAGCAATATAATTCTAAATATAGCACAATGTTTAACTCAAAAACTGCTTGTTTACAATTTGGTTAAAATGTTTCACATTATTCTCTGAAAAGAATTTAAACTTTCTTATAAAAAGTCTTTGCAATATTTTTGAGGGAACTTTTATGTGCTGTCTTTGAAACTACAAGTGTGAGGTCTTTTAAAATTAAAACTAGATACACTGTATGAGCTCAAATATAAAAATAACTCTGGTTTGTGGACATTTTGGCAAATGGCATACAATGAGTCTTGAAAAATTCACATGTTAAAAAGAAAATAAAGTTTTTCTAAAATATATATTTCAAACAACTAATTGTTGAGATTTTTATAACTTTGGTAGATAATAAAAAAGTATTATTTGAAAGACTTGAAATATAGGCAAACATGTTCATTAAAAATCTAGTTCTTGTCATACCACTTTCAACTGTCAATTGCATTCATTCATGAAACCAATGGATAAAAGAAAACATCTTTAAATGTTGCCAAGAGAATGTGTTGTATAACTTGATCTAGATCTAGATACTACCAGTTCAACTCTCACTAAATGATTTCGACAATTCATACCTTTCTCACAAAAATCAATGCTATTATACTGTGTTAAAAGTCATCAAAAAAAGTGTGCTACCAATCTCAAATCAAAACATTTATACAAATGTGCACAGCAGAAATTTGATCAAGATGTGCTAGGGCTAGGTCCATACATTGCACTATTGTAGGTCCAATTATAGTTCTTTAAAAAAATGATACAAGATCTAGACGCCTGGATTCCAATTCAATTGTGTTGCAATGAGATCAAGTTTTTTTAGAAGCGCCACATAAGATTACTTGGATCAAAAAACTACCAAGTAAATCAATTCTATGCTGAAATCAGTTGAACGGTTGAAAAGTTTCTTTAAATTTCAGTTTTATTTATCGAGACTCAAGACCTAACTCAAAGAGTGGCCTGATAAAAAGTTAGCAATACTGGCGACAATTTTTTTTAAATTGAGAAAGCAACAACTAAAGTTGCAGTGAGACCAATGTTCTTGAGTAAAGATTGCTGTATTTTGGAGTGCTTGCATTTATTTTGTTCAAGTTTCATATTTCATACTCTGCTTTCACCTCTCGTTCCCTTTCGCCATCACAGACTTTTTGAGGTTGCCGAACCAAATAAAAGCTGCCAATTTGCACTTTGTCCGAGGCCATATTGAACCACTCACTATTTTTAACACGATTGAGTGTGTATCTGGAACTTGGGACATAGGACAGCATTCCGATAAGAAGCTCTTTTATCTGAGGGGTAAAGTTAAAAAAAACGTTGGGGACCTTCACAAATATTAATATTATTGCTAGATTGTTTCACAACATACATTGGGTGTCAGTTTTATCTCATAAGGAATGCGTGCTAGGGTACGCTTAATTAATTATAGACAATTTTGATCTTATAAAAACATTTATAGGGCCTATGCATGCTTTTACTAGCTAGATCTACCAAACTTTTGGAGTGGGCAACAATTCTAACACTAGTAACACATGAATTCTTTGTATTAAACTTGGTTATTAATAAAGAGTGATAACCCCTAGATTTTCTCGTATATTCATATGTATTACATTATGTAACCGTAAGGGGGATGTTACTTTCATTGCAAACGTGCAAAAGAATTTTTTTTTTTTAAATTCATTTTTCCTTTTTCGTATACGAATTATAGAGGAAGTATTGTAATCTTGCGAAAAATCCCTGAGTAAGAGTTCATATAGATCTAGATCTAAAAGTATTTTATCAAATTTGTAGTTCAATATCTGCTTTTGAACTAGTACAACCGGAAGTGGTACCGACTCTACTTTCGGTTTCACAAAGGCAATAACTTGAGCAAAGTTAAGATAGCGAATTCCATTTTATAAGATTGTAGTAATTGTATACGCATGTTTAGAATTTTGAATAATTTTTATAAACTGGAAGTGGCACTTTAAATTCCAAGTGAACACCATAACTTGAGTACTGTTTCAATGAGCTGGACGAGGAAAGTATATTAGTATAAGATCTTAAACCTGGATTACTTACAATTTTTAGTGAATTGTCTTAACCGGAAGTGGTTCTTATATAATATAATTCTGGTTTATAAAATACCGACAACTTAAATACTGTTTCAGTTTGGTGGACGAAATTGTAAACACAGATATATGATCTAATTCTCTGGACTCTTTCAATTTTTGAGTGATTACAAGTTAACTGAATTATTACTTTATGCTATTTCCGAATTGAACACTAAATGAACGTAAACAATGTGAGCATAATCGAGTGTTCGACTTTTTATTATCCTGTAAGGGGTCATCCATAAATGACGTCACACTCGTAGGGGGGAGGGGGGTCCGTAATTTTGTGACGATGTGTGATGAGGGGGAGGGGGGGGGTTAGATGTTGGGCAGAGTTTCTTCCAGGCATCTCTTCGGGGGGGCGAAGCCCCCCCGAAAAATTTTTACCGCCCCCCCGAACGAAATGAAATTTATATAATTTATATAGAAAATATATACTTTTAACAGTGTCCGCCCCCCCGAAGAAAGTTTACCGCCCCCCCGAAGATTTCAAGTGCCCCCCCGGAGAAAAAAGTCTGGAAGAAACACTGATGTTGGGACGTCACATTTTTGCATTATAAAAAAGCAATGTTAGAAAACGAATTTTAGACGTAATTTCGCTTTTTAGATAACTGTTTTAATAAATTGTAATAGTTTAGACAAGATTTTGGAAAAATATCAATGTTTAAAAAAAATTCAACTGCAATTTTGAGGGGGGTTGTAGGTTGAGGTGTGACGTCATTTTAGGGGGGGTCTGGCTTTTTGTGACGAAATGTGACGGAGGGGAGGGGGGGAGGTAAAAATCGTCAAAAAAAGCGTGACGTCATTTATGGATGACCCCTAACCAGCGGACTGGAAATGTCAGGACTCAATTTTTTTTTTTTAAAAGTATCCAATCAAATACCTGTGGGGACAGGACCATGACCGAGGGGGGAGGGAACACCAAGGGCTTGAGGGCTCGGGCCTCCTCCTCTGTCTTGACGCGACCGTAGGGCAGTCGGCCCACCACCATGGTGAACAGCACCGCCCCTAGGGACCACATGTCGGCCTGGCGGGGGTCATACATGTGTTTCATCAACATCTCAGGGGCCTGCCGGTGAAAAGAGGTCAAGGTCACTACAGTTGCTGGCTTGTGAATTTAAAAGTTGAACATTTAGGCCTGGGTGTGTTTGATTAGAGTTCATATCTGTTTTCAAAGAGTTGCTATTTATAGGAAGTGACAAAAGAAGTCAAGAATATCTGATCGTTTTTCTAGAGAAAACCAAATGTAGTTCTCCGATGATTGGCTTCAAAATAAAGGTCCGTTAGAAGCCAACTTTTGCGGTCAACTCTTGGTGGCCTACATTAGTTGATGTATGAGTAATTTCCCCGTGGGTCATCCGATGTGTGTGTGACGCCCGTGACTCATGAGTTGAGTGTTATCCCGTGGGTCACCAGAAGAGAGACATCTCAATCCCACCCACCCGGCCTCTACCTAGCCCCAGGTGAAAGAAAAAGACGTGTCTTCACCTGCCTCAGTCCCACCCCAACCCCAGCCCACCCAACCCCACCCCAGCCCACCCAACCCCACCCCAGCCCACCCAACCCCACCCCAGCCCCAATAAAAAAAAGACGTGTGTCTTCACCTGCCTCAGTCCCACGCCACCCCCAGGTAAAACAAAAGACGTGTGTCTTCACCCCACCCCAGGTGTAAAAAAAAAAGACGTGTGTCTTCACCTGCCCCACCCCCAGGTAAAAAAAAAAAGACGTGTGTCTTCACCTGCCCCACCCCCAGGTAAAAAAAAAAGACGTGTGTCTTCACCTGCACCACCCCACCCCCAGGTAAAAAAAAAGACGTGTGTCTTCACCTGCACCACCCCACCCCCAGGTAAAAAAAAAGACGTGTGTCTTCACCTGCACCACCCCACCCCCAGGTAAAAAAAAAGACGTGTGTCTTCACCTGCCCCACCCCCAGGTAAAAAAAAAAGACGTGTGTCTTCACCTGCCCCACCCCCAGGTGTAAAAAAAAAAAAGACGTGTGTCTTCACCTGCCCCACCCCCAGGTAAAAAAAAAAAGACGTGTGTCTTCACCTGCCCCACCCCCAGGTAAAAAAAAAAAAGACGTGTGTCTTCACCTGCCCCACCCCCAGGTAAAAAAAAAAAGACGTGTGTCTTCACCTGCCTCACCCCCAGGTAAAAAAAAAAAGACGTGTGTCTTCACCTGCCCCACCCCCAGGTAAAAAAAAAAAGACGTGTGTCTTCACCTGCCCCACCCCCAGGTAAAAAAAAAAAGACGTGTGTCTTCACCTGCCCCACCCCCAGGTAAAAAAAAAAAGACGTGTGTCTTCACCTGCCCCACCCCCAGGTAAAAAAAAAAAGACGTGTGTCTTCACCTGCCCCACCCCCAGGTAAAAAAAGACGTGTGTCTTCACCTGCCCCACCCCCAGGTAAAAAAAGACGTGTGTCTTCACCTGCCCCACCCCCAGGTAAAAAAAGACGTGTGTCTTCACCTGCCTGGTATCCCGGAGTTCCAGCCAACTCGCGACACAGCGGGTCACCGGGTGAGTAGAGCACGGCATGGCTGAAGTCTGCGATCTTGACCATGTTGTCATTGGTTACCAGAATATTCTGCAGACAGAGGTCCCTGTGGGCCACGCCCGACAGATGCATGTACTCTACAGCACTGAAACAAGGAAATATGTACTCGAGTTAACTACATACATGACTGTGTGTTGTTGTACTTGGTAACTTGTTCTGTTGTCCCAGTTCACTCCCCTTGTTGGGTATTGTCGTGGTGACGTTTGTCTTGATTTAGTTTGGTCCAGTTATTTTAATGTACCAGAAGGCTATATATAGGCCTAACTTTGTGAATGTGAACAGTTGCATGCAGTCAAACAAAGTCCACGGTCTCTGAGATATTGTCTTACCTGTGCAGCTGTCTGAGGTATTTCCTGGCAATAGACTCACTGACAAATCTGGCATCGTGTACTCTGAGTAAAGTCTCCAGATTTCCGCTCTCACAGAACTCCAACACAAGGCCGGTCCTTCCTGGGTGGAAGATATATCAGTGTGCGTGTGTGTGTGTGTGTGTGTGTGTGTACCTTGGTAGAGGTGAGATAAGAACAGGACGTACCTTGGTAGAGGTGAGATAAGAACAGGACGTACCTTGGTAGAGGTGAGATAAGAACAGGACGTACCTTGGTAGAGGTGAGATAAGACGTACCTTGGTAGAGGTGAGATAAGACGTACCTTGGTATAGGTGAAATAAGACGTACCTTGGTAGAGGTGAGATAAGAACAGGACGTACCTTGGTAGAGGTGAGATAAGAACAGGACGTACCTTGGTAGAGGTGAGATAAGAACAGGACGTACCTTGGTAGAGGTGAGATAAGAACAGGACGTACTTTGGTAGAGGTGAGATAAAAACAGGACGTACCTTGGTAGAGGTGAGATAAGACGTACCTTGGTAGAGGTGAGATAAGAACAGGACGTACCTTGGTAGAGGTGAGATAAGAACAGGACGTACCTTGGTAGAGGTGAGATAAAAACAGGACGTACCTTGGTAGAGGTGAGATAAGAACAGGACGTACCTTGGTAGAGGTGAGATAAGAACAGGACGTACCTTGGTAGAGGTGAGATAAGAACAGGACGTACCTTGGTAGAGGTGAGATAAGAACAGGACGTACCTTGGTAGAGGTGAGATAAGAACAGGACGTACTTTGGTAGAGGTGAGATAAAAACAGGACGTACCTTGGTAGAGGTGAGATAAGAACAGGACGTACCTTGGTAGAGGTGAGATAAAACGTACCTTGGTAGAGGTGAGATAACAGGACGTACCTTGGTAGAGGTGAGATAAGACGTACCTTGGTAGAGGTGAGATAAGACGTACCTTGGTAGAGGTGAGATAAGAACAGGACGTACCTTGGTAGAGGTGAGATAAGACGTACCTTGATAGAGGTGAGATAAGACGTACCTTGATAGAAGATGGTGTTGATCAGAGCCACAATGTGCTGGTGCTGAAGACGTTTGTGCAGTAGGATCTCATCTGATGGGCTGTCTTTTTTCTGCTCCTCCGAGCTGGTCAAGACACAGCGGGTTGTCAGACGTAGTCATACATGGTTGGCGGGGTGTGCAATAACAACCACTCCAGGTTCAACAACAACCACCCATACGGCAACAACAACCACCCACACGAAAAGTGACGGCAACAACAACCAACAACACGGCAACATCAACCACCCACACGAAAAGTGACGGCAACAACAAGCAACCACACGGCAACAACAACCACCCACACGCAACAACAACCACCTACGCGGCAATAACAACCACCCACACGGCAACATCAACCACCCACACGCAACAACAACCAACCACACGCAACAACAACCACCCACACGAAAAGTGACGGCAACATCAACCACCCACACGGCAACATCAACCACCCACACGAAAAGTGACGGCAACAACAAGCAACCACACGGCAACAACAACCACCCACACGCAACAACAACCACCTACGCGGCAATAACAACCACCCACACGGCAACATCAACCACCCACACGCAACAACAACCAACCACACGCAACAACAACCACCCACACGAAAAGTGACGGCAACATCAACCACCCACACGGCAACATCAACCACCCACACGAAAAGTGACGGCAACAACAAGCAACCACACGGCAACAACAACCACCCACACGCAACAACAACCACCTACGCGGCAATAACAACCACCCACACGGCAACATCAACCACCCACACGCAACAACAACCACCCACACGGCAACATCAACCACCCACACGCAACAACAACCAACCACACGCAACAACAACCACCTACGCGGCAACAACAACCACCTACGCGGCAACAACAACCACCCACACGGCAACAACAACCACCCACACGCAACAACAACCACCCACACGGCAACAACAACCACCCACACGAAAAGTGACGGCAACAACAACCACCCACACGGCAACATCAACCACCCACACGAAAAGTGACGGCAACAACAAGCAACCACACGGCAACAACAATCACCCACACGGCAACATCAACCAACCACACGGCAACATCAACCACCCACACGGCAACAATCACCCACACGGCAACATCAGCCACCCACACGGCAACATCAACCACCCACACGGCAACCACAACCAATCAACCACCCACACGGCAACATCAACCACCCACACGGCAACAATCACCCACACGGCAACATCAGCCACCCACACGGCAACCACAACCACCCACACGGCAACATCAACCACCCACACGGCAACATCAACCACCCACACGCAACAACAACCACCTACGCGGCAACAACAACCACCTACGCGGCAACATCAACCACCCACACGCAACAACAAACCAACCACACGCAACAACAACCACCCACACGCAACAACAACCACCTACGCGGCAACAACAACCACCTACGCGGCAACAACAACCACCCACACGGCAACAACAACCACCCACACGCAACAACAACCACCCACACGGCAACAACAACCACCCACACGAAAAGTGACGGCAACAACAACCACCCACACGGCAACATCAACCACCCACACGAAAAGTGACGGCAACAACAAGCAACCACACGGCAACAACAATCACCCACACGGCAACATCAACCAACCACACGGCAACATCAACCACCCACACGGCAACAATCACCCACACGGCAACATCAGCCACCCACACGGCAACATCAACCACCCACACGGCAACCACAACCAATCAACCACCCACACGGCAACATCAACCACCCACACGGCAACAATCACCCACACGGCAACATCAGCCACCCACACGGCAACCACAACCACCCACACGGCAACATCAACCACCCACACGGCAACATCAACCACCCACACGGCAACAACAACCACCCACACACAACAACCACCACCCACACACAACAACAACCACCTGCGCGGCAACAACAACCACCCACACACAACAACAACACGCCAGTTACTCACGCTGGTGTTGGCTGTTTCCTTTTCTTGCCACTCTGGAGTTTGATGGCCACTGGTTGGCATTCGCTCTCCCTCACCTCAATGCCTTCTCTCAGATCCTGGGCCAGTATCACAGTACCCGACCGACCCTTGGCTATCACCTGGGTGCCGCAGTGGCGCAGGTCAAATAGAATTAGACAAAAAGTTAAGGGCTGCTTTTATTTGACTAACTTGTTTGAATAATTGAAACAAATTTGTATTATATTTATTTGCTGCAATTATCGTCGCTAGCGTTGGCTTTGGTCAGGATAAGGTTATGGGGTTATGTTTTAGGTTAAGGCTAGGGTTTAAGCTAGGTTTATGGAAGCTTCACTACCAAAAGGAGAGCGTCCTGATAAAGTTTGAACAGTTTTAAAAACACATCTGTTTTAAAAACACATCTGTTTTAAAAACACATCTGTTTTAAAAACACATCTGTTTTAAAAACATGTGTTTTAAAAACACATTTGCTCTGGGTTTACCTGAAGGGGTTTATAACCAATTTGAGGTAGTTCGGGTATGATGACGTCATAGTGTTTGTTTCCTGAAAAGTTGTATAAAAAGATGGATAAACGATGTAGTCTATGGCTATTTGATCAAAATTACTCAAATGTTTTTAAGTCTGATTTGTTGGTGAGATAAATAAATAATAAATAAAAGTGTTTAGAGTGAGTGATGGTGGATGTGTGATGGTAGATGTGTGATGGTAGATGTGTGATGGTGGATGAGTGATGGTAGATGTGTGATGGTAGATGTGTGATGGTGGATGTGTGATGGTAGATGTGTGATGGTGGATGAGTGATGGTTGATGTGTGATGGTGGATGTGTAATGGTTGATGAGTGATGGTGGTTGAGTGATGGTGGATTTGTGATGGTGGATGTGTGGGTTGATGTGTGATGGTGGATGTGTAATGGTTGATGAGTGATGGTGGTTGAGTGATGGTGGATGTGTGATGGTGGATGAGTGATGGTAGATGTGTGATGGTAGATGTGTGATGGTAGATGTGTGATGGTGCGTGAGTGATTGACTGACCTGTCTTGATGGCTTTGGGCGGGTACTTGCTGAGGGGGAGGGGGTACTTGTGGGACCAGACGTCCTCCAGCTCACAGGCGTGGGTGTGGATCACGGCAGGGGACCCCTCGTTCTCCAGGTCTCGCAGCACAGTCACGAACTCGTGACACATGTTCCCCTGGGGGTGGGGATGTCACGTGGTTAATGTCAGATATCAGACAAATGACACTTGTTCGATATAAACGATAAACGTCAAAACTTAATGAGGTGACGTCAAGAGCCTAATAAAACCACGCAGACGACAAATGCAATCGGAGAGGTGGGGAACAGAAAAAAACAGAGAACTATGTGGGGTGGGGGTGGGGGCTGACCTGCGAGTCCCCAGACGCCGACCCCTGGGCCATACATGGTGTCTTGGCCGAGGAGCAGCAGCTGTCCTGACTTGTGTGTGCTTTAGAGTTGTCGCCACTGATCAGGGCATCCATCTTTCTCTTCCGGTCTTTGTTAGGCTGAGTCATGACTCATGCTGGCTGCTCCTGTATCAGTACATGAGGAGTCAGTGCATGTGGAGACATGTGTCAGTCAGTACATGTGGAGTCATGTGTCAGTACATGTGGAGTCATGTGTCAGTAAGTACAAGTGGAGTCATGTGTCAGTAAGTACAAGTGGAGTCATGTGTCAGTCAGTACATGTGGAGTCATGTGTCAGTACATGTGGAGTCATGTGTCAGTACAAGTGGAGTCATGTGTCAGTCAGTACATGTGGAGACATGTGTCAGTACATGTGGAGTCATGTGTCAGTACATGTGGAGTCATGTGTCAGTCAGTACAAGTGGAGTCATGTGTCAGTCAGTACATGTGGAGTCATGTGTCAGTACATGTGGAGTCATGTGTCAGTACATGTGGAGTCATGTGTCAGTACACGTGGAGTCATGTGTCAGTACATGTGGAGTCATGTGTCAGTACACGTGGAGTCATGTGTCAGTACATGTGGAGTCATGTGTCAGTACATGTGGAGTCATGTGTCAGTACATGTGGAGTCATGTGTCAGTCAGTACATGTGGAGTCATGTGTCAGTACATGTGGAGTCATGTGTCAGTACACGTGGAGTCATGTGTCAGTACACGTGGAGTCATGCGTCAGTCAGTACAAGTGGAGTCATGTGTCAGTACATGTGGAGACATGTGTCAGTCAGTACATGTGGAGTCATGTGTCAGTCAGTACATGTGGAGTCATGTGTCAGTACATGTGGAGTCATGTGTCAGTCAGTACATGTGGAGTCATGTGTCAGTCAGTACATGTGGAGTCATGTGTCAGTACATGTGGAGTCATGTGTCAGTACATGTGGAGTCATGTGTCAGTCAGTACATGTGGAGTCATGTGTCAGTCAGTACATGTAGAGTCATGTGTCAGTACATGTGGAGTCATGTGTCAGTCAGTACATGTGGAGTCAAGTCTGTACATGTGGAGTCATGTGTCAGTACATGTGGAGTCATGTGTCAGTCAGTACATGTGGAGTCATGTGTCTGTACATGTGGAGTCATGTGTCAGTCAGTACATGTGGAGTCATGTGTCAGTCAGTACAAGTGGAGTCAAGTGTCAGTCAGTACAAGTGGAGTCATGTGTCAGTCAGTACATGTGGAGTCATGTGTCAGTACATGTGGAGTCATGTGTCAGTACAAGTGGAGTCATGTGTCAGTCAGTACAAGTGGAGTCATGTGTCAGTCAGTACATGTGGAGTCATGTGTCAGTACATGTGGAGTCATGTGTCAGTCAGTACATGTGGAGTCATGTGTCAGTCAGTACATGTGGAGTCATGTGTCAGTACATGTGGAGTCATGTGTCAGTACATGTGGAGTTATGTGTCAGTCAGTACACATGGAGTCATGTGTCAGTCAGTACATGTGGAGTCATGTGTCAGTACATGTGGAGTCATGTGTCAGTCAGTACATGTGGAGTCATGTGTCAGTACATGTGGAGTCATGTGTCAGTCAGTACATGTGGAGTCATGTGTCAGTACATGTGGAGTCATGTGTCAGTCAGTACACATGGAGTCATGTGTCAGTCAGTACATGTGGAGTCATGTGTCAGTACATGTGGAGACATGTGTCAGTCAGTACATGTGGAGTCATGTGTCAGTACATGTGGAGACATGTGTCAGTCAGTACATGTGGAGTCATGTGTCAGTACATGTGGAGTCATGTGTCAGTACATGTGGAGTCATGTGTCAGTCAGTACATGTGGAGTCATGTGTCAGTACATGTGGAGTCATGTGTCAGTACATGTGGAGACATGTGTCAGTACATGTGGAGACATGTGTCAGTACATGTGGAGTCATGTGTCAGCACATGTGGAGACATGTGTCAGTACATGTGGAGTCATGTGTCAGTACATGTGGAGACATGTGTCAGTCAGTACAAGTGGAGTCATGTGTCAGTCAGTACACGTGGAGTCATGTGTCAGTCAGTACATTTGGAGTCATGTGTCAGTACATGTGGAGTCATGTGTCAGTACATGTGGAGTCATGTGTCAGTACATGTGGAGTCATGTGTCAGTACATGTGGAGACATGTGTCAGTACATGTGGAGTCATGTGTCAGTACATGTGGAGACATGTGTTAGTACATGTGGAGTCATGTGTCAGTACATGTGGAGACATGTGTCAGTACATGTGGAGTCATGTGTCAGTACATGTGGAGACATGTGTCAGTCAGTACAAGTGGAGTCATGTGTCAGTCAGTACACGTGGAGTCATGTGTCAGTCAGTACATTTGGAGTCATGTGTCAGTACATGTGGAGTCATGTGTCAGTACATGTGGAGTCATGTGTCAGTACATGTGGAGTCATGTGTCAGTACATGTGGAGACATGTGTCAGTACATGTGGAGACATGTGTCAGTCAGTACACGTGGAGTCATGTGTCAGTCAGTACATGTGGAGACATGTGTCAGTACATGTGGAGACATGTGTCAGTCAGTACATGTGAAGTCATGTGTCAGTCAGTAAATGTGGAGACATGTGTCAGTACATGTGGAGTCATGTGTCAGTAAGTACAAGTGGAGTCATGTGTCAGTCAGTACACGTGGAGTCATGTGTCAGTACATGTGAAGTCATGTGTCAGTCAGTAAATGTGGAGACATGTGTCAGTACATGTGGAGTCATGTGTCAGTAAGTACAAGTGGAGTCATGTGTCAGTCAGTACACTTGGAGTCATGTGTCAGTCAGTACATGTGGAGTCATGTGTCCGTACATGTGAAGTCATGTGTCAGTACATGTGGAGTCATGTGTCAGTAAGTACAAGTGGAGTCATGCGTCAGTCAGTACACGTGGAGTCATGTGTCAGTACATGTGAAGTCATGTGTCAGTCAGTAAATGTGGAGACATGTGTCAGTACATGTGGAGTCATGTGTCAGTAAGTACAAGTGAAGTCATGTGTCAGTACATGTGAAGTCATGTGTCAGTCAGTAAATGTGGAGACATGTGTCAGTACATGTGGAGTCATGTGTCAGTCAGTACATGTGGAGTCATGTGTCCGTACATGTGAAGTCATGTGTCAGTACATGTGGAGTCATGTGTCAGTAAGTACAAGTGGAGTCATGTGTCAGTCAGTACACGTGGAGTCATGTGTCAGTACATGTGAAGTCATGTGTCAGTCAGTAAATGTGGAGACATGTGTCAGTACATGTGGAGTCATGTGTCAGTACATGTGGAGTCATGTGTCAGTACATGTGGAGTCATGTGTCAGTACATGTGGAGTCATGTGTCAATCAGTACATGTGGAGTCGTGTGTCAGTCAGTACACATGGAGTCATGTGTCAGTACATGTGGAATAATGTGTCAGTACATGTGGAGTCATGTGTCAGTCAGTACACATGGAGTCATGTGTCAGTCAGTACATGTGGAGTCATGTGTCAGTCAGTACATGTGGAGTCATGTGTCAGTCAGTACATGTGGAGTCATGTGTCAGTACATGTGGAGTCATGTGTCAGTACATGTGGAGTCATGTGTCAGTACATGTGGAGTCATGTGTCAATCAGTACATGTGGAGTCATGTGTCAGTCAGTACACATGGAGTCATGTGTCAGTACATGTGGAATAATGTGTCAGTACATGTGGAGTCATGTGTCAGTCAGTACACATGGAGTCATGTGTCAGTCAGTACATGTGGAGTCATGTGTCAGTACATGTGGAGTCATGTGTCAGTACATGTGGAGTCATGTGTCAGTACATGTGGAGTCATGTGTCAGTAAATGTGGAGACATGTGTCAGTCAGTACATGTGGAGACATGTGTCAGTACATGTGGAGTCATGTGTCAGTACATGTGGAGTCATGTGTCAGTACATGTGTGATTTCTAATGTTACACGCACAAGAGGGCTAGTAAAAATGTGTTTTGTAAACATGTAATTTGTAAACATATGTTTTGTAAAGATACGTTTTGTAAAAATGAGTTTTGAAAATATATGTTTTATAAGATGTTTTGTAAATATATGCTTTGTAAAATTTGTTTTGTAAAGATGTTTTTTTAAAGATAAATTGTTGTAAAATGTGTTTTGTATTTCTAAATATGTCTTGACCATCAATCTTTAAAATCACCACCCGCAGAAGATACATCATTGAAAATGCATCGTCAGCAACACGTTTCCGTAGGAACAGTATCATAATTTATATAGATCTAGTGTGATAATGATGTACGTTCTTTAGTAACTAGCATTAATTGATAGCATTTTTTTGAGAATGTGTTTTTTTTATGGTGAGCATTGTTTTAGTTATGTGTTTTTTTATCGTGAGCATTGTTTTAGTTATGTGTTTTTTATGGTGAGCATTGTTTTAGTTATGTGTTTTTTATGGTGAGCCTTGTTTTAGTTATGTGTTTTTTATGGTGAGCATTGTTTTAGTTATGTGTTTTTTATGGCGAGCATTGTTTTAGTTATGTGTTTTTTTATGGTGAGCATTGTTTTAGTTATGTGTTTTTTTATGGTGAGCATTGTTTTAGTTATGTGTTTTTTATGGTGAGCCTTGTTTTAGTTATGTGTTTTTTATGGTGAGCATTGTTTTAGTTATGTGTTTTTTATGGCGAGCATTGTTTTAGTTATGTGTTTTTTTATGGTGAGCATTGTTTTAGTTATGTGTTTTTTTATGGTGAGCATTGTTTTAGTTATGTGTTTTTTATGGTGAGCATTGTTTTTGTTATGTGTTTTTTTATGGTGAGCATTGTTTTTGTTATGTGTTTTTTTATGGTGAGCATTGTTTTAGTTATGTGTTTTTTATGGTGAGCATTGTTTTAGTTATGTGTTTTTTATGGTGAGCATTGTTTTAGTTATGTGTTTTTATGGTGAGCATTGTTTTAGTTATGTGTTTTTATGGTGAGCATTGTTTTAGTTATGTGTTTTTCTTTTTGCGCCCAATGCTATTGGCACCCAAACAATGCTAGATAATATTTAGATTAAAAACGGACGATTTCTACAATTAAAAAAGTAATGAAAGTGAAACGTACCTTAAGAAAACATGTCAAACTTTTACATTAAGATTATTCTAGATCTAGATCTAGACTAGGACTAGAGAACATGTGAGAAGTCTTGACTCTAGAACTATAGTTAAGAAACCTGAAGCTTAGATATAGACCTAGACTTAGATCTATCTAGATCTAAACCTTAAACTAGAGTCTAGATCTAGAAAAATCTAGATCTAAAAATTAAAATCTAGAAAACAAGAGATTTCTGGACTCTATATTAAAGCCAAACATGTGAAACGTCTTACGTTTGAAAACAAAACAAAGGGTTTGTACGCTGCAGTAGGTAGGGCCGGCACATCTTGGCGTGTTGACAATTGATTTTATTTTATCTTTATAATTTTTTTGCCAAATTTAAAATCATTGAAAGCAAAATTCTCAATTTTTGAACTTTCACTCGTACGTCACAAGATAGTGGTGTAGTTTACATGTGACGTGTACACAAGTTTTCAACTGGGGCCATTTGTTTAGAGACTACTTGCTAAGCTTCTCACTTACTAAGTTTTTGGTCGGCTGCGGGGCGTGGGTTGTCCAATGATGGCGTTGTTCTGTCAGGGTTGCATTTATTTTTGTTGACACGTCATATATTTTAAATGTTCTAAACAAAAGCTCAACAAAATAAAGATATTTAATACTTTGATAATCAATGTGATACAGTTTACAAATGCCAAGAACTTGAAATTGTTTTTATTTCAATCGCTATACATATTTCTATAAACACACCCGACCAGATATATAAAGCAGACCTTTCACCGTCTATTCCGTAAATACTTTGTTCCGTGGCATTTGCAAACATATTTTTGTTTAAGCGTCGCACTTTTTCAATACAAGTAGAACAAAAAATAAAAACCAATATTGCAAGCCCATTCTCGAGAATTCCCTATAATTTATCCCCATGAATGTCAATATGACCTAGTGCAGCTATATTTGTTTATGTAACACATGGTGCAGTGGAGAAAATACATTTCGCTTTTCTTTTAATTCACGTACCTTAATTATTAGTGTTTATAAGCAATATGGTCAGCTACCTACATCAACACGCTATGGCCAGTGGCCAGCTACCTACATCAACACGCTATGGCCAGCTACCTACATCAACACGCTATGGCCAGCTACCTACATCAACACGCTATGGCCAGCTACCTACATCAACACGCTATGGCCAGTGGCCAGCTACCTACATCAACACGCTATGGCCAGTAGCCAGCTACCTACATCAACACGCTATGGCCAGCTACCTACATCAACACGCTATGGCCAGCTACCTACATCAACACGCTATGGCCAGCTACCTACATCAACACGCTATGGCCAGTGGCCAGCTACCTACATCAACACGCTATGGCCAGTAGCCAGCTACCTACATCAACACGCTATGGCCATCTACCTACATCAACACGCTATGGCCAGCTACCTACATCAACACGCTATGGCCAGCTACCTACATCAACACGCTATGGCCAGTAGCCAGCTACCTACATCAACACGCTATGGCCATCTACCTACATCAACACGCTATGGCCAGCTACCTACATCAACACGCTATGGCCAGCTACCTACATCAACACGCTATGGCCAGTAGCCAGCTACCTACATCAACACGCTATGGCCATCTACCTACATCAACACGCTATGGCCATCTACCTACATCAACACGCTATGGCCAGCTACCTACATCAACACGCTATGGCCAGTGGCCAGCTACCTACATCAACACGCTATGGCCAGTAGCCAGCTACCTACATCAACACGCTATGGCCATCTACCTACATCAACACGCTATGGCCAGTGGCCAGCTACCTACATCATCACGCTATGGCCAGTGGCCAGCTACCTACATCAACACGCTATGGCCAGTGGCCAGCTACCTACATCATCACGCTATGGCCAGTGGCCAGCTACCTACATCAACACGCTATGGCCAGTGGCCAGCTACCTACATCATCACGCTATGGCCAGTAGCCAGCTACCTACATCAACACGCTATGGCCATCTACCTACATCAACACGCTATGGCCAGTGGCCAGCTACCTACATCATCACGCTATGGCCAGTGGCCAGCTACCTACATCAACACGCTATGGCCAGTGGCCAGCTACCTACATCATCACGCTATGGCCAGTGGCCAGCTACCTACATCAACACGCTATGGCCAATGGCCAGCTACCTACATCAACACGCTATGGCCAGCTACCTACAACAACACGCTATGGCAAGTGGCCAGCTACCTACATCAACACGCTATGGCCAGTGGCCAGCTACCTACATCAACACGCTATGGCCAATGGCCAGCTACCTACATCAACACGCTATGGCCAGCTACCTACATCAACACGCTATGGCCATCTACCTACATCAACACGCTATGGCCAGCTACCTACATCAACACGCTAACAAGGTGTCGTAGCATTTGTCAGTAAAATAAGTGTGTTGTTCTATTGAACAAAAAAAAAGGAGTGATCTCCCCTAAACTTTCTCGAATATTCTTTTATAACACTACCGGGGATGGCAACTCGGGATATAGACATGATTTTTTATTCATTTTTAACTACTTAAACTTTTTTTCAAAATAGAATAGAATCTCGTAGAAAAAAGAATTGCACACCAAGTGAACGCCAAACAATATGTGTATAATAGTGCGGAATATTATTTAGAACTTTATAAATTCACATGCGATTTTTGAGACGTCGGAATTAACGTAAATTACTACTTTCTGTAAATGGAAATTACTCAAAATTTGACAGAAGGCAGAGATCTTTTACTTACATGTGAAATTTCATTTCTATCAGAAACAGCATTCAAGTTATAGGCTTTTGAAAAAATAAAAGTAGAATAAGTTCCACTTTCGGTAACCGGAAATCGCTGAAAAGTTGATACAGAATTACAATTTGATATCAGCCTAGCTGTAACAGTACTCAAGTTATCGTGTTTACAAACACACACACACAGACAAGATTGCTTAACTATGTTTTTCCGACTCAGGGGGTTGTGTGTAAAACGTCGAGATTTGTACAAATCTCGATTTTTTTTTCATGATTACAATACTTTCTCTATACTTCGTATATACACGAAAATAAAAACAATAAGAAATCACTTCCATACACACACCAATCCCCACCTCCCCCACCCCCTTTAGTAAGTCATGAAAAGCTGGCTCCAAATATTTGTTGCCAGAAAGCAAATTCTTCAACCAAAATTGAATAACACTTTTGTAATAAGTACAAAATTACTTCCGGTTTCATTAAGGCTAGAATAGTCAAAGAAATAATTACTAGTAAAATAATAGTAATTTTGCAAACACTTTTATTTTTAATTTGGATTAGTAGAGTCAGGTTGTTGTGGTGATTGGGGATGTTATATTATTTAATGTAAATACAATACTAAGCTATACATCATAGATCACTATTGTGTATTTTTATCATGGAAAACAATTGTTCTGACTTTTATTGTTTTACTCTCCCTGGCCATTCCAGTTGACTTCAAGGAAAGGTTGAGGGCAGTTTTTGAAAATATTTGAATTGATAAAATAATTCTAAACAGCTTTTCAATGGCTTATATTCGATACAAAAATATAAAAATTAGTGTAATCGATGGTTCCCAAACGGCTTCAATTTTTACGAATATAACTATAATTTTATCGCTTGCCATATTTTTGAAAATATTTTTTTTTAAATTTAGTATGATTACATAGACTTTTCCTACCTATTTACATTGAGAAAGTTGAGGCATGTATGACGTCATGGGACCGGAAACGAAATATCCGCTCATAATTTTTAACTCATCTTTCGCTGACAATGTAGACTGTTCCATGGGTCCAGGTTTCAAACTTTTGAATAGCCTAAAATTCACTGAAGACCGTGAATGAACTTCTCTTGAACACCGTTCTCGTTCATCGTTACGGTACAGCTGATCAGACGCGAAGGTAAGCCGAATGTGTTGCACACAGTTGCAGGTAGGCCTACACTAGCAAGCCTTGATTGCAATAAACTATGTTTAAAGAAATAAACGAACAATAAACCGGGAGTGAAACAATAGAGGATGGCAACTCGGGATATAGACATGATTTTAAATCCATTTTAATCCATTTTAAATACTTAAACTTTTAAAAATAGAATAGAATCTCGTATAAAAAAGAATTGCACACAAAGTGAACGCCAAATAAAAGGTGCATACTAGTGCGGAATATTATTAGTACTTTATAAATTCACATGCGTTTTTTGAGAAATCGGAAATAGCGAAAATTACTACTTCAGGTCAACGGAAATTACTCAAAATTTAACAGAAGGCAGATAATTATATATTTTACTGACATGTGAAATTTCATTTATCTATCTGAAATAGTACTCAAGTTATAGGCTTTTGAAAAATTGAAAGTAGAAAAAGTTCCGGTTATCGGAAATTGCTCAAAAGTTGTATATGAAATTTCATTAACTTAGCTGTAACGGTACTCAAGTTATCGTGTTTACAGACACACACACACACACAGACATACGGACATGATTGCAAAACTATGTTTTTCCGTATCAGGGAGGCGTAAAACGTTGAGATTTGTAAAAATCTCGCCTTTTTTTTTTGCACGATTACAAGACTTTCTCTATACTTCGTATATACGAGAAAGTAAAAATAAAAGTTTATTTTCTTTATTTATGAAACGGCTTACACGTGCATTAGATCTTTAGGCACAACAAAAAGTTGTAAAGGAGAAAAAGAAAGGAATTACTAAATTACTTTGATATATCTAATACATGAAAGGCTTTAGAAGCAGCGTTTGTGTGAGCGCTAGCAATATCAGACGTAGGCTAGACTTATGAGACGTAGGCTAGACTTATGAGACGTAGGCTAGACTTATGAGACGTAGGCTAGACTTATGAGACGTAGACTAGACTTATGAGACGTAGACTAGACTTATGAGACGTAGGCTAGACTTGGAGCTGCACTTATTGAAAGCTGGTCTCTGTTTTCAGATGAGTGACCTGGAGAAACAGGTGACGGAGCTGGCCCAGCAGGTGGTGAGTGACGTCATTTAAGTCAGAGAAGATGGGGGAGGGAGGTCAATAGGTAACTGTGACGTCATATTAGTTGAAGATGACGTCAGACGTATTTATTTCCAATGCAACTAAATTATATATATATAGGGATATATATATATATATATATATATATATATATATATATATATATATATATATATATATATATATGGTATTGAAGCTGCGTAAAATATCTTCAGGCTGACTTGCAACTTGAGTTAAAGGATGTCAAGATGCGACGAGAGGTTTGTTGTTGATGTGTTCGTGATGTGTGTTGTTGTTTTTATCATTTACTACAAATTTCGCGTAGTTTCATCTCTATTATCGTTAAATATTTACAGAGCTTAATTAATCCCCCCCCCCCACCCATTCAGTAATCAACCATTCCCCGTCTCATGAGCACGTATGGTACCATCAGACTTCAGCTAATGTCTTCAATAACTTTTTAGCTCCAACAAACTACAAAAAATGTTTCATAAACACTTTGTACACCTTCTCCCAACCAGCTGTATACCTTCTCCCAACCAGCTGTACACATTCTCCCAATCAGCTGTATACCTTCTCCCAACCAGCTGTACACATTCTCCCAATCAGCTGTACACCTTCTCCCAACCAGCTGTACACCTTCTCCCAACCAGCTGTACACCTTCTCCCAACCAGCTGTACACCTTCTCCCAACCAGCTGTACACCTCCCAACCAGCTGTACACCTTCTCCCAACCAGCTGTACACCTTCTCCCAACCAGCTGTACACATTCTCCCAATCAGCTGTACACCTTCTCCCAACCAGCTGTACACCTTCTCCCAACCAGCTGTATACCTTCTCCCAACCAGCTGTACACATTCTCCCAATCAGCTGTACACCTTCTCCCAACCAGCTGTACACCTTCTCCCAACCAGCTGTACACCTTCTCCCAACCAGCTGTACACCTCCCAACCAGCTGTACACCTCCCAACCAGCTGTACACCTTCTCCAAACCAGCTGTACACCTTCTCCCAACCAGCTGTACACCTTCTCCCAACCAGCTGTACACCTCCCAACCAGCTGTACACCTTCTCCCAACCAGCTGTACACCTTCTCCAAACCAGCTGTACACCTTCTCCAAACCAGCTGTACACCTTCTCCCAACCAGATGTACACCTTCTCCCAACCAGCTGTACACCTTCTCCCAACCAGCCGTACACTTTCTCCCAACCAGCTGTACACCTTCTCCCAACCAGCCGTACACTTTCTCCCAACCAGCTGTACACCTTCTCCCAATCAGCTGTACACCTCCCAACCCGCTGTACACCTCCCAACCAGCTGTACACCTTCTCCCAACCAGCTGTACACCTCCCAACCAGCTGTACACCTTCTCCCAACCAGCTGTACACCACCCAACCAGCTGTACACCTTCTCCCTGGGTTCAAATGTTACTTTCCTGTGTTTCAGGAGACCGGATGTAACATTTGAACGTCTCCCAGGCCCCGCCCCCGTTGACCTACGTGACCCGATGCCTTCAGCAGACCCACCATCTAGATCACGCTCCACTGTATATTGCCTTCAGCAGACCCAGCAACTAGATCTTGCTCCACTGTATATTGCCTTCAGCAGACCCACCAACTAGACGCTCCACTTGCCTGTACCAACCTTGGGATATTTCCACCCAACTTTCACATTTCAACATGACCACAAGCTTCTAACACAACAGATCTAAACATGCAGGTTTCCTCCAATGAAAATATTCTTGTAAGTCATGATCTGACCTGCTGTATGTCCTACACGATCTGGCCTGTTCTATGTCCTACATGACCTACTCTATGTCGTACATGACCTCTATGTCCTACATGACCTATGTCCTACATGACCTATGTCCTACATGACCTATGTCCTACACGACCTATGTCCTACATGACCACCTCTATGTCGTACATGACCTATGTCCTACACGACCTATGTCCTACATGACCACCTCTATGTCGTACATGACCTATGTCCTACATGACCTTTAGGTCCTACATTACCTTCTCTTTGTCCAGTGGCGTAGCGAGGTCGGGTGTCACCCGGTGCAGCACTTAATGGTGTCACTCCCCAGAGGCATAGTGACCCTTCCCGGGGACAAACTTTTAATTTTCGATTTGCACCCCCCCCCCCCATCAAACTTTCAATTTGCATCCCCCACCCCTCAAAATTTTCTCTATATATTTTGCTATTTTTTGCCTTGGTGTCACCCCCCCCCCCTAAATGGTGTCACCCGGTGTGGTCCGCACCCCCTGCCCCTCCCCCTCGCTACGCCTCTGTCTATGTCCCACGTGACCTCCTCTATGTCCTATGTCCTGCAGCTATATGACGGGTTGGCGCCTGACCCACCTGAAATAATTCAAACCAGCCACAATGACGTCACCCTGGTACCATACGTGTCTCCCCGCGTCCCGACCCCCGACCCCCAGTATGTAAGTAGTCACCTCACCCTTCCCTGTTTACACTCAAACTGTTTTGTCCATTGTTTCACACGATCTGTTCGCTTCTAAACTACAGACAACTTGGCCTTGTGTCATCATGTCATGTCAGTAAGATCACATGACATAGTGTCACCATGTCAGTAAGATCACATGACATAGTGTCACCATGTCAGTAAGATCATATGACATAGTGTCACCATGTCAGTAAGATCATATGACATAGTGTCACCATGTCAGTAAGATCACATGGCATAGTGTCACCATGTCAGTAAGATCACATGGCATAGTGTCACCATGTCAGTAAGATCATATGACATAGTGTCACCATGTCAGTAAGATGACATGACATAGTGTCACCATGTCAGTAAGATCATATGACATAGTGTCACCATGTCAGTAAGATCACATGGCATAGTGTCACCATGTCAGTAAGATCACATGACATAGTGTCACCATGTCAGTAAGATCATATGACATAGTGTCACCATGTCAGTAAGATCATATGACATAGTGTCACCATGTCAGTAAGATCACATGACATAGTGTCACCATGTCAGTAAGATCACATGACATAGTGTCACCATGTCAGTAAGATCACATGACATAGTGTCACCATGTCAGTAAGATCACATGACATAGTGTCACCATGTCAGTAAGATCACATGACATAGTGTCACCATGTCAGTAAGATCACATGGCATAGTGTCACCATGTCAGTAAGATCACATGGCATAGTGTCACCATGTCAGTAAGATCACATGACATAGTGTCACCATGTCAGTAAGATCACATGGCATAGTGTCACCATGTCAGTAAGATCACATGACATAGTGTCACCATGTCAGTAAGATCATATGACATAGTGTCACCATGTCAGTAAGATCACATGACATAGTGTCACCATGTCAGTAAGATCACATGACATAGTGTCACCATGTCAGTAAGATCACATGACATAGTGTCACCATGTCAGTAAGATCACATGGCATAGTGTCACCATGTCAGTAAGATCACATGGCATAGTGTCACCATGTCAGTAAGATCACATGGCATAGTGTCACCATGTCAGTAAGATCACATGGCATAGTGTCACCATGTCAGTAAGATCACATGGCATAGTGTCACCATGTCAGTAAGATCACATGGCATAGTGTCACCATGTCAGTAAGATCACATGGCATAGTGTCACCATGTCAGTAAGATCACATGACATAGTGTCACCACGTCATCACATAGCCGACTGTAAACAACGTATTGTCCTTCCACGTAAGCCGCTGACTGAATTTTGACCCTTGTGCCCATCAGATCCCCTCACCCACCAGCTGACCTTTGACCCTTGTGCCCATCAGATCCCCTCACCCACCAGCTGACCTTTGACCCTTGTGCCCATCAGATCCCCTCACCCACCAGCTGACCTTTGACCCTTGTGCCCATCAGATCCCCTCACCCACCAGCTGACCTTTGACCCTTGTGCCCATCAGATCCCCTCACCCACCAGCTGACCTTTGACCCTTGTGCCCATCAGATCCCCTCACCCACCAGCTGACCTTTGACCCTTGTGCCCATCAGATCCCCTCACCCACCAGCGCCATCATGGAGGAGATTGACCAGCTAGGGGTGGAGGACAAGGTCAAGGACCTGCTGCACATGCTCAGGGAGGAACTCAAGCAGTTGAAGGAGACGGTCGGAAAACAGGTCAGGGTCACGACTTCACCTGGTGCTGGGGTCGTGACCTGATGATCACGTGACCTGTCCCATGTTTTCCCCACAGGATCCCAACCTGCACAAACTCCCCCCGACCGTCACAGTGGACCCGCCCAGCGCCTTCCACTCGCCCCACCCAGGTCACACAGACACTGCCACTCGGGTTGCCTCAAGTAGGTGTCTGTAGACAGGACAACCAGACCAGACAACCAGACAACCAGACCAGACAACCAGACTAGACAACCAGACTAGACAACCAGACCAGACAACCAGACCAGACAACCAGACCAGACAACCAGACCAGACAACCAGACCAGACAAACAGACCAGACAACCAGACCAGACAACCAGACCAGACAACCAGACCAGACAACCAGACTAGACAACCAGACCAGACAACCAGACCAGACAACCAGACCAGACAACCAGACCAGACAAACAGACCAGACAACCAGACCAGACAAACAGACCAGACAACCAGACCAGACAACCAGACCAGACAACCAGACCAGACAAACAGACCAGACAACCAGACCAGACAAACAGACCAGACAACCAGACCAGACAACCAGACAACCAGACAACCAGACCAGACAACCAGACCAGACAACCAGACCAGACAACCAGACCAGACAACCAGACCAGACAACCAGACCAGACAACCAGACCAGACAAACAGACCAGACAACCAGACCAGACAACCAGACCAGACAACCAGACTAGACAACCAGACCAGACAACCAGACCAGACAACCAGACCAGACAACCAGACCAGACAACCAGACCAGACAACCAGACAACCAGACCAGACAACCAGACCAGACAACCAGACCAGACAACCAGACAACCAGACCAGACAAACAGACCAGACGACCAGACAACCAGACCAGACAACCAGACCAGACAACCAGACCAGACAACCAGACCAGACAACCAGACTAGACAACCAGACCAGACAACCAGACCAGACAACCAGACCAGACAACCAGACCAGACAAACAGACCAGACAACCAGACCAGACAAACAGACCAGACAACCAGACCAGACAACCAGACCAGACAACCAGACCAGACAACCAGACCAGACAAACAGACCAGACAACCAGACCAGACAAACAGACCAGACAACCAGACCAGACAACCAGACAACCAGACAACCAGACCAGACAACCAGACCAGACAACCAGACCAGACAACCAGACCAGACAACCAGACCAGACAACCAGACCAGACAACCAGACCAGACAACCAGACCAGACAAACAGACCAGACAACCAGACCAGACAACCAGACCAGACAACCAGACTAGACAACCAGACCAGACAACCAGACCAGACAACCAGACCAGACAACCAGACCAGACAACCAGACAACCAGACCAGACAACCAGACCAGACAACCAGACCAGACAACCAGACCAGACAACCAGACAACCAGACCAGACAAACAGACCAGACGACCAGACAACCAGACCAGACAACCAGACCAGACAACCAGACCAGACAACCAGACCAGACAACCAGACCAGACAACCAGACCAGACAACCAGACCAGACAACCAGACCAGACAACCAGACCAGACAACCAGACCAAACAACCAGACCAGACAACCAGACCAGACAACCAGACCAGACAACCAGACCAGACAACCAGACCAGACAACCAGACCAAACAACCAGAACAGACAACCAGACCAGACAACCAGACCAGACAACCAGACCAAACAACCAGACCAGACAACCAGACAACCAGAACAGACAACCAGACCAGACAACCAGACCAGACAACCAGACCAAACAACCAGACCAGACAACCAGACACTGAAGGTGACCCCTGTCGTCCAGTGACCCAGCCCACCGTGACGGGGACCATGGGGACAAAAGCTGCGCCTCCTGGCGGAATGACCGCTGACCAGCTCCAGGAGTTTAAGAAAATGACGTTACAAATCAACGCCCTGCAGCAGAAGATAAAGGACCTGGAGGTAGGTGGTAACACAAGAGGTAGGGGTCACTGGTAACACAAGAGGTAGGGGTCACTTTTAGTGGTAACACAAGAGGTAGGGGTCACTGGTAACACAAGAGGTAGGGGTCACTCGAAGTGGTAACACAAGAGGTAGGGGTCACTGGAAGTGGTAACACAAGAGGTAGGGGTCACTAAGTGGTAACACAAGAGGTAAGGGTCACTTTGGTAACACAAGAGGTAGGGGTCACTTTGGTAACACAAGAGGTAGGGGTCACTTGAAGTGGTAACACAAGAGGTAGGGGTCACTGGTAACACAAGAGGTAGGGGTCACTTTATGTGGTATCACAAGAGGTAGGGGTCACTTGAAATGGTAACACAAGAGGTAGGGGTCACTAAGTGGTAACACAAGAGGTAGGGGTCACTGGAAGTGGTAACACAAGAGGTAAGGGTCACTTTGGTAACACAAGAGGTAGGGGTCACTAAGTGGTAACACAAGAGGTAAGGGTCACTTTGGTAACACAAGAGGTAGGGGTCACTAAGTGGTAACACAAGAGGTAGGGGTCGTGTTTGGTGTGTTGTGGTGTGTGTTGGTGTCTTGGTGTGTTGTGGTGTGTGTTGATGTCTCACTGTGGTGTCTTGCCGTGGTGTGCATGTATGTGTCGTGACGTGATATATGTGTAGTTCGCCACCTGACTGATATTGTTTTGGTCTAGAACAAGTTGACCGAGGCGGCTGTCAGCATCAAGAAGGGCACGGAGCGGGTTGACGAGATGGAAGAAAAGGTAAGGTCAGGGTCATTGTGAACTTAAGGTCAAGGTCACGCCAACAAGGCACAATCAAGGTCACGGACAACAGAAGGTCACGTGTACATGAGGTTGAGTCAAGGTCACGGGGAACAAAAAAAAGGTAATGTCAAGGTCAAGTAAATCCAAGGTTAAAACAAGCTCATATGAACACACACTTTGTGAATGTTACATAATCACAGCCTGCTGACAGAAGAACACTACTTAAAGTTTGCTAGACGCCTGACTGGCGAGTTTAGGCATGTCACCTCTAGAGCCACACAGTTGAGCCAACTATTGAGCCACACAACTGAGCCACACAGTTTAGCCACACAATTGAGCCACACAATTGAGCCACACAGCTGAGCCACACAATTGAGCCAACTATTGAGCCACACAATTGGGCCACACAGTTGAGCCACACAATTGAACCACACAGTTCAGCCACACAATTAGGCCACACAATTGAGCCACACAGTTGGGCCAACTATTGAGCCACACAATTGAGCCACACAATTGAGCCACACAGTTGGGCCAACTATTGAGCCACACAGTTGGGCCAACTATTGAGCCACACAATTGGGCCACACAATTGAGCCACACAACTGAGCCACATAGCTGAGCTAAGAGTTTGTATCCCACAGGAAAGCGAGAACGTCAAAGACCTGTACAAGTGCATGGACCAGATCAACAACAGCCTGAGCGAGAAGATCGCCCAGCAGAAGGTCGAGGTTCAGAAGATCGCGGGCGACACGCCCAAACCCATCAACTACGACCCGTTCAACTACGGGGAGGCTTACGGCGGGGACGTAGTGGTGAGATCTTAGCTGCCATGTTCGGATGGGATGTTCGGTTAAGTGGGATGTTCGGTTAAGTGGGATGTTCGGTTAAGTGGGATGTTCGGTTAAGTGGGATGTTCGGTTAAGTGGGATGTTCGGTTAAGTGGGATGTTCGGTTAAGTGGGATGTTCGGTTAAGTGGGATGTTCGGTTAAGTGGGATGTTCGGTTAAGTGGGATGTTCGGTTAAGTGGGATGTTGGGTTAAGTGGGATGTTCGGTTAAGTGGGATGTTCGGTTAAGTGGGATGTTCGGTTAAGTGGGATGTTCGGTTAAGTGGGATGTTCGGTTAAGTGGGATGTTCGGTTAAGTGGGATGTTCGGTTAAGTGGGATGTTCGGTTAAGTGGGATGTTCGGTTAAGTGGGATGTTCGGTTAAGTGGGATGTTCGGTTAAGTGGGATGTTCGGTTAAGTGGGATGTTCGGTTAAGTGGGATGTTCGGTTAAGTGGGATGTTCGGTTAAGTGGGATGTTCGGATGTTGAGTGGGATGTTCGGATGTTAAGTGGGATGTTCGGTTAAGTGGGATGTTCGGATGTTAAGTGGGATGTTCGGATGTTAAGTGGGATGTTCGGATGTTGAGTGGGATGTTCGGGTGCAATCACCACACATCACACAATGATGTGATCACACGTCAATCATGTTGCCAGGACTTTCAAGCACGGAAGCGGATATTGGAGATGAAGCTTTTGCTCCAAGGCCTGCAGACGTCAATGAACCAAATGCGTGACTCGGTCAAGGTTAGCCCAAGCATTGACCTTGGGTTCAAGGTCGTTCGACTAGACCAGCTGCTTGCGTCCAGTGGCTTTGCTAGAGCTATGGCTAAAGGAGGTCAGCGCTTTAAATAGTGACGTCAAAATGTGGGACATTATTGTAAAAAAAAATCTGTGACGCCCCCCCCCCCCCTTCCCTTCTCCCCAGAGGTCAACCACGAGGACGGTCTAGTCATAAGCAACTCAACGACCCGTGACCCGTCCAAGGTCGACTACCCAAAGAAGGAGATGTTCCAGGTCACATCGGAGATGGTGAGTTTTGTCCCTTTAGACTAAGTTTTGTCCCTTTAGACGAAAGTTCTGTCCCTTTAGACGAAAGTTCTGTCCCTTTAGACGAAAGTTTTGTCCCTTTAGACTAAGTTTTGTCTCTTTAGACTCAAGTTCTGTCCCTTTAGACGCAAGTTCTGTCCCTTTAGACGTAAGTTCTGTCCCTTTAGACGCAAGTTCTGTCCCTTTAGACGCAAGTTCTGTCCCTTTAGACTCAAGTTATGTCCCTTTAGACTCAAGTTCTGTCCCTTTAGACTCAGGTTCTGTCCCTTTAGACCCCCTTGTACACCCCCCACACACACATATGCTTGTGTTGCTCACCTAACCATGACCCATTGGTACATCCCCCCCCCCCCCCCCCCCCCCAGGAGTCCCAGTGGGCCATCACAGACTCCATCATGCAGACGATGTACCGGCTGGAGATGGAGCTGGGGGAACTTCAGAGAGTTGTTGGGGCTTCCGATCTCAGCAGTAACACTCGCCTCTTGGAGGTACTCCTGTCCTCCTTCTATGTCCTAGTGTCCTCGTATGTCCTATAGTGTCCTCGTATGTCCTATAGTGTCCTCGTATGTCCTATAGTGTCCTCGTATGTCCTATAGTGTCCTCGTATGTCCTATAGTGTCCTCGTATGTCCTATAGTGTCCTCGTATGTCCTCTATTGTCCTCGTATGTCCTCTATTGTCCTCGTATGTCCTATAGTGTCCTCGTATGTCCTATAGTGTCCTCGTATGCCCTTTAGTGTCCTCGTGTGCCCTATAGTGTCCTCGTATGCCCTATAGTGTCCTCGTATGTCCTCTATTGTCCTCGTATGTCCGCTATTGTCCTCGTATGTCCTATAGTGTCCTCGTATGTCCTATAGTGTCCTCGTATGCCCTATAGTGTCTTCATATGTCCTCTATTGTCCTCGTATGTCCTATAGTGTCCTCGTATGTCCTATAGTGTCCTCCTATGTCCTATAGTGTCCTCGTATGTCCTATAGTGTCCTCGTATGTCCTATAGTGTCCTCGTATGCCCTATAGTGTCCTCGTATGTCCTCTATTGTCCTCGTATGTCCTATAGTGTCCTCGTATGTCCTATAGTGTCCTCGTATGTCCTCTATTGCCCTCGTATGTCCTATAGTGTCCTCGTATGTCCTATAGTGTCCTCGTATGTCCTATACTGTCCTCGTATGTCATCTATTGTCCTATAGTACCCTCGTATGTCCTGTACTGTCCTCTATTGTCCTAGTGTCCTCTAGTTTCCAATAATGTCCTATAGTATCTGTAAAGTCCTCTAATGTCCTAACCTAGCTATATCCTACTAGGATCTTCAAGCCAGTATTCGACAAGTCAAAGAAAAAGCTGTTGATGTGAAAACTGTCAAACGTTTAATGGAGGAATCGCAGTCCACCAAGGTATGTCCCCATCCACCAAGGTATGTCCACCATCCACCAAGGTATGTCCCCATCCACCAAGGTATGTCCCCACCCACCAAGGTATTTCCCCATCCACCAAGGTATGTCCCCATCCACCAAGGTTTGTCCCCATCCACCAAGGTTTATCCCCATCCACCAAGGTTTATCCCCATCCACCAAGGTTTATCCCCATCCACCAAGGTATGTCCCCATCCACCAAGGTATGTCCCCACCCACCAAGGTATTTCCCCATCCACCAAGGTATGTCCCCATCCACCAAGGTTTGTCCCCATCCACCAAGGTTTATCCCCATCCACCAAGGTTTATCCCCATCCACCAAGGTTTATCCCCATCCACCAAGGTATATCCCCATCCACCAAGGTATATCCCCATCCACCAAGGTTTATCCCCATCCACCAAGGTTTATCCCCATCCACCAAGGTATATCGTCACCCACCAAGGTATATCCCCATCCACCAAGGTATATCCACATTCACCAAGGTATATCCACATCCACCAAGGTATATCGTCACCCACAAACATCTTACACCATCGAATATTCCATCACCACATCCCCATCAATACACACTACACCATCGCATTCCCTAGGCATCACAACACCATTTGGTTGAGATACGTCACCAGCTAATGTCGTCCCCTCCCTTCCCCCCTCTAGGTCCACACTCAACTTTCATCGTTTGACAAGAAGGTGGTGCCTCAGGTAAGTCAAGGTCGTTCTATCTGTCACAGGTAGGACAAGGTCGCTCTACATGTCTCAGGTAGGTCAAAGTCGCTCTACCTGGATCATGTCATCACGTATTGTCACCTGTTGTCACGTTTAGTCACGTTTAGTCACAAGTTGTCACAAGTTGTCACGTGTTGTCACGTTTAGTCACCTGTTGTCACCTGTTGTCACCTGTTGTCACCTGTTGTCACGTTTAGTAACGTGTTGTCACGTTTAGTCACGTGTCACCTGTTTAGTCACGTGTCACCCTGTCTTCCAGCAGAACACAGACATCAACCCCAGCTCCTCTGTCCAGATGTCCAAGTCCAAGTCGGACTACCAGATCAAGTCGTTGTCGGCAACAATCGGCGTCATCAACAAACGTTTGGCCAAGATTGTAAGGGGGGGGGGGGGACTGGTTACCTCTGGTTGATGATTCAGTGCGGTTGTGCGTTAGTTAAGTGCGTTGATTAAGTGCATGAGTTGATTAAGTGCATGAGTTGATTAAGTGCGTTAGTTGATTAAGCGCGGTAGTTGATTAAGTGCGGTAGTTGATTAAGTGCATGAGTTGATTAAGTGCATGAGTTGATTAAGTGCGTGAGCTGATTAAGTGCGTTAATTAACGAACGTCTTATTTCCCCTGACAACAGGAGCAGTACATGGAGAAACGTCCGAATGCTGCCACATCCAAAACGTGAGTCTTGTCGTCTCGGTCGGTCTGGAATGTTCCAGATGTTTTATTTTAATGTTTGTTTTATTTAGTGACCGAAAATATTAATAACCAAAAACATGGAATGGGTAAAACAACGACACAATTCGATTGCTATTTTCTTGAATAACATTAGATTTGGACGTGGCAGTTTAAAAATGTTGAACGCACCTTTACAGTCAAACCATGTGATAAAACAAGCTTCTATACATACCCCACTTTATCACAATATTTTTTTACCTAACCCACTTCTTTCTCACCTTGACCTACATCCATGACCCAGTTTTTGTATTCAACAGGAAGTTGAAGGGTCCGATTGGTGAAACAGCATGCCTGTCATGTGACCGAGAGTCTGACGTCATCAAGATGTATGTACACAAACTTTTGACAGACGGCAACAAACAGTTGACAGACGGCAACAAACAGTTGACAGACTGCAACAAACAGTTGACAGACGGCAACAAGCTGTTGACAGACGGCAACAAACTGTTGACAGACGGAAACAAACAGGTGACAGACGACAGATGACAGACGACATATGACAAACGTGACATGCTGAAGCAGACAACTAAACGCCGTGTTTGACCAACAGAGTGGAGAAATCCCTCCCCGACACCTGCTACTTCAACCCGTCCATGTCACCCCGCGACCAGCAGGTCAACAAGAGCCCGCCCAGACTGCGCTACCTGCTCAACCGTGGATACAAGTAGGTGGGGGGGGGGACCTGCTCAACCGTGGATATCAAGTTATATCTCATGTTATATCTCATGTCTCATGTTCTATCTCATGTTGTACCTCATGTTGTATCTCATGTCTCATATTATATCTCATGTTATATCTCATGTTATATCTCATGTTATATCTCATGTTATATATCATGTTATATCTCATGTTATATATCATGTTATATCTCATGTTATATATCATGTTATATCTCATGTCTCATGTTATATCTCATGTTATATCTCATGTTATATATCATGTTATATCTCATGTCTCAAGTTATACCTCATGTTCTATCTCATAGCTCATTTTATATCTCATGTTATATCTCATGTTATATCTCTTGTTCTATATCATGTTATATCTCATGTCTCATGTTATATCTCATGTTATATCTCATGTTCTATATCATGTTATATCTCATGTCTCATGTTATATCTCATGTTATATCTCATATCTCATGTTATATCTCATGTTATATCTCATGCTATATCTCATGTCTCATGTTATATCTCATGTTATATCTCATATCTCAAGTTATATCTCATGTTATATCTCATGTCTCATGTTATATCTCATGTCTCATGTTATATATCACGTCTCATGTTATATCTCATAAGTTATATCTCATGTCTCAAGTTATATCTCATATCTCATGTTATATCTCATATCTCATGTTATATCTCATAAGTTATATCTCATGTCTCATGTTATATCTCATGCTATATCTCATGTTATATCTCATGTCTCATGTTATATCTCATATCTCATGTTATATCTCATATCTCATAAGTTATATCCCATGTCTCATGTTATATCTCATGCTATATCTCATGTTATATCTCATGTCTCATGTTATATCTCATATCTCATGTTATATCTCATATCTCATAAGTTATATCTCATGTCTCATGTTATATATCATGCTATATCTCATGTTATATCTCATGCTATATCTCATGTTATATCTCATGTCTCATGTTATATCTCAAATCTCATGTTATATCTCATGTCTCATGTTATATCTCATGCTATATCTCATGTTATATCTCATGTCTCATGTTATATCTCATGCTATATCTCATGTTATATCTCATGTCTCATGTTATATCTCATATCTCATGTTATATCTCATGTCTCATGTTATATCGCATGCTATATCTCATGTTATATCTCATATATCATGTTATATCTCATGTCTCATGTTATATCTCATGCTATATTTCATGTTATATCTCATATCTCATGCTATATCTCATGTTACATCTCATGTCTAATGTTATATCTCATGCTATATCTCATGTTATATCTCATATCTCATGTTATATCTCATATCTCATGTTATATCTCATGTCTCATGTTATATCTCATATCTCATGTTATATCTCATGTCTCATGTTATATCTCTTGTCTCATGTTATATCTCATGCTATATCTCATGTTATATCTCATGTCTCATGTTATATCTCATGCTATATCTCATGTTATATCTCATGTCTCATGTTATATCTCATATCTCATGTTATATCTCATGTCTCATGTTATATCTCATGCTATATCTCATGTTATATCTCATATCTCATGTTATATCTCATGTCTCATGTTATATCGCATGCTATATCTCATGTCTCATGTTATATCTCATGCTATATCTCATGTCTCATGTTATATCTCATGCTATATCTCATGTTATATCTCATGTCTCATGTTATATCTCATGCTATATCTCATGTTATATCTCATGTCTCATGTTATATCTCATATCTCATGTTATATCTCATATCTCATGCTATATCTCATGTTATATCTCATATCTCATGTTATATCTCATGTCTCATGTTATATCGCATGCTATATCTCATGTCTCATGTTATATCTCATGCTATATCTCATATATCATGTTATATCTCATGTCTCATGTTATATCTCATGCTATATTTCATGTTATATCTCATATCACATGTTATATCTCATGTCTCATGTTATATCTCATGTTATATCTCATGTCTCATGTTATATCTCATGCTATATCTCATGTTATATCGCATATCTCATGTTATATCTCATATCTCATGTTATATCTCATGTCTCATGTTATATCTCATATCTCATGTTATATCTCATATCTCATGTTATATCTCATGTCTCATGTTATATCTCATGTTATATCTCATGTTATATGTCTCATGTTATATCTCATGTCTCAAGTTATATCTCATGTTATATCTCATGTCTCATGTTATATCTCATGCTATATCTCATGTTATATCTCATATCTCATGTTATATCTCATATCTCATGTTATATCTCATGTTATATCTCATGTCTCATGTTATATCTCATATCTCATGTTATATCTCATGTCTCATGTTATATCTCATGTTATATCTCATGTCTCATGTTATATCTCATGCTATATCTCATGTTATATCTCATATCTCATGTTATATCTCATATCTCATGTTATATCTCATGTCTCATGTTATATCTCATATCTCATGTTATATCTCATATCTCATGTTATATCTCATGTCTCATGTTATATCTCATGCTATATCTCATGTTATATCTCATGTCTCATGTTATATCTCATATCTCATGTTATATCTCATATCTCATGCTATATCTCATGTTATATCTCATATCTCATGTTATATCTCATGTCTCATGTTATATCGCATGCTATATCTCATGTCTCATGTTATATCTCATGCTATATCTCATATATCATGTTATATCTCATGTCTCATGTTATATCTCATGCTATATTTCATGTTATATCTCATGTCTCATGTTATATCTCATGTTATATCTCATGTCTCATGTTATAGCTCATGCTATATCTCATGTTATATCTCATGCTATATCTCATGTTATATCTCATGTCTCATGTTATATCTCATATCTCATGTTATATCTCATATCTCATGTTATATCTCATGTCTCATGTTATATCTCATGTTATATCTCATGTTATATGTCTCATGTTATATCTCATGTCTCAAGTTATATCTCATGTTATATCTCTTGTCTCATGTTATATCTCATGTTATATCTCATGTCTCAAGTTATATCTCATGTTATATCTCTTGTCTCATGTTATATCTCATGTTATATCTCATGTCTCAAGTTATGTCTCATGTTATATCTCATGTTTATCTCCCCAGCATTGACCTGAATAACGAGGTGGCCGAGATCTACAACATCCCACGGCCCGTGGGTGGCAGCTACGTCCAATACTGGCCCAAGATGGTCAGCTTCCACGGCCAACCGTAAGTGGCCGCGTCATTTCCGTCTACATTATGACGTCACAATGCCAGACAGGTTTATAGACAAAGTGTGACAATATATGTTTGGCTCTTTCATTTTTTGGTCATTTCACGATCATGGACGGTCATCTAGCGGTCATTTGACGGTAATTTAAGGCTCATCTAGCGGTAATTTAATGGTCATCTTGCGGTCATTTGACGGTAATTTGACGGTCATCTTGCGGTAATTTAACGGTCATCTTGCGATTATTTGACGGTAATTTAACGGTCATCTTGCGGTTATTTACCCCCAGGAAAAAGACAGTGGAGATCGCCCCACCAGCCTTTACTGGACTAGCGACGTAAGTTCATTCATAATTTTATTAACATCAAGACTAATTAGATGTGTGTTAATTAAACATTTGAATGAAATCTCATGGTGCCTACAAATTACAGACTAATTAGATGTGTGTTAATTAAACATTTGAATGAAATCTCATGGTGCCTACAAATTACAGACTAATTAGATGTGTGTTAATTAAACATTTGAATGAAATCTCATGGTGCCTACAAATTACAGACTAATTAGATGTGTGTTAATTAAACATTTGAATGAAATCTCATGGTGCCTACAAATTACAGACTAATTAGATGTGTGTTAATTAAACATTTGAATGAAATCTCATGGTGCCTACAAATTACAGACTAATTAGATGTGTGTTAATTAAACATTTGAATGAAATCTCATGGTGCCTACAAATTACACCTCTATAAAATCTCATGGTGCCTACAAATTACACCTCTATAAAATCTCATGGTGCCTACAAATTACTCCTCTATAAAATCTCATGGTGCCTACAAATTACACCTCTATAAAATCTCATGGTGCCTACAAATTACACCTCTATAAAATCTCATGGTGCCTACAAATTACACCTCTATAAAATCTCATGGTGCCTACAAATTACACATCTATGTTACATTTTTATTTCTTCCAGTGATACAAAATTTATCAAAGGAAGCGACGGGAGGGTGTATAGAGCGGATATAGGGTCACTTAAGGTGAGAAACGGGGGTCACTACGGTGAGACACGAAGTCACTTAAGGTGAGACAGGGGTCACTTAAGGTGAGACAGGGGACACAAGGTGAGACAGGGTCACTTAAGGTGAGAAACGGGGGCCACTAAGGTGAGACAGGGGTCACTTAAGATGAGACAGGGGTCACTTAGGTGAGACAGGGGTCACTAAAGGTGAGCTGACATGAGATGACATTAGTTACTTAAAACTTAGCTGAATGAATGTCTCCAAAACTCAACTCTCGCCTCCACCATTTAGATGAAGAAATCTTCCTCTGTTGCTGCTGGGGTGTTGGCTAGCAAGAAAAAAAGTTCGAGCATTTCAACAACGTTGACCACGGTAAGATTTCTTCACTCTGGTGTGTGTCAGATGTGTCGTGTGTCAACTGTGTCGTGTGTCAACTGTGTCGTGTGTCAGATGTGTCGTGTGTCAGATGTGTCGTATGTCAGATGTGTCGTGTGTCAGATGTGTCGTGTGTCAGATGTGTCGTATGTCAGATGTGTCGTGTGTCAGCTGTGTCGTACGTCAGATGTGTCGTGTGTCAGATGCGTCGTGTGTCAGCTGTGTCGTATGTCAGATGTGTCGTGTGTCAGATGTGTCTAGTGGTGTGTCTACTGTGTCGTGTGTCAGATGTGTCGTGTGTCAGATGTGTCGTGTGTCAGATGTGTCGTGTGTCAGATGTGTCTACTGTAGTGGTGTGTCTACTGTGTCGTGTGTCAGATGTGTCGTGTCTCAGCTGTGCCGTGTGTCTACTGTATCTACAGTAGTGGTGTGTCAAAGGTGTCTGTACGTGTTAGTGCAGTCAACGAATGAAAACTTCACTTTATGACTACCATTCTACTCACTAGACTTGCGCCAGGGTGGCGTGGGATATAGGCTAAGACTAGACCGAGGCTCTCTGAAACTAAGGGACATCTAGAACGAGACAAAATCAAGAACTAGGCTAATGACATAATGAGCTGAACTAAAATAAGGCTAGCGCTAATTGGGAAGGGGAGGGAATGGGGGTGATTGTTTTGTTGGTGTCTGCCTGAATAGTGAATGGTCAGGATTGACCGAGTGAGGGGCGGGGACGTTTTATTATTGGGGGTCGGGGAGTGTGTTAAATGTTGAGTTGTGTGTGTTATGTTAAATGTTGAGTTGTGTGTGTTGTGTTAAATGTTGAGTTGTGTGTGTTGTGTTAAATGTTGAGTTGTGTGTGTTGTGTGTTGTGTTAAATGTTGAGTTGTGTGTGTTGTGTGTTGTGTTAAATGTTGAGTTGTGTGTGTTGTGTGTTGTGTTAAATGTTGCGTTGTGTGTGGTGTGTGTTACAAGAAAGTGTTTGACCACGCCCCTTTATTTTGTCAGGCAACCACCATTGACAACAGCGGTCTCCCGTCCAAGTAAGTTTTTTTGTCTAATAGTAAAGGCTTACCTTGCTGATCGTGTTGAGGTTAACCTTGCTGATTGTGTTGAGGTTAACCTGATTGTGTTGAGGTTAACCTGATTGTGTTGAGGTTAACCTTGCTGATTGTGTTGAGGTTAACCTGATTGTGTTGAGGTTAACCTTGCTGATTGTGTTGAGGTTAACCTGATCGTGTTGAGGTTAACCTTGCTGACTGTGTTGAGGTTAACCTGATCGTGTTGAGGTTAACCTTGCTGATTGTGTTGAGGTTAACCTTGCTGATTGTGTTGAGGTTAACCTGATTGTGTTGAGGTTAACCTGATTGTGTTGAGGTTAACCTTGCTGATTGTGTTGAGGTTAACCTGATTGTGTTGAGGTTAACCTTGCTGATTGTGTTGAGGTTAACCTGATCGTGTTGAGGTTAACCTTGCTGACTGTGTTGAGGTTAACCTGATCGTGTTGAGGTTAACCTTGCTGATTGTGTTGAGGTTAACCTTGCTGATTGTGTTGAGGTTAATCTGATTGTGTTGAGGTTAACCTTGCTGATTGTGTTGAGGTTAACCTTGCTGATTGTGTTGAGGTTAACATTGCTGATTGTGTTGAGGTTAACCTTGCTGATTGTGTTGAGGTTAACATTGCTGATTGTGTTGAGGTTAACCTTGCTGACTGTGTTGAGGTTAACCTGATTGTGTTGAGGTTAACCTTGCTGATTGTGTTGAGGTTAACATTGCTGATTGTGTTGAGGTTAACCTTGCTGACTGTGTTGAGGTTAACCTGATTGTGTTGAGGTTAACCTTGCTGATTGTGTTGAGGTTAACCTTGCTGATTGTGTTGAGGTTAACCTTGCTGATTGTGTTGAGGTTAACCTTGCTGATTGTGTTGAGGTTAACCTTGCTGATTGTGTTGAGGTTAACCTTGCTGATTGTGTTGAGGTTAACATTGCTGATTGTGTTGAGGTTAACATTGCTGATTGTGTTGAGGTTAACCTTGCTGATTGTGTTGAGGTTAACCTTGCTGATTGTGTTGAGGTTAACATTGCTGATTGTGTTGAGGTTAACCTGATTGTGTTGAGGTTAACCTTGCTGATTGTGTTGAGGTAAATCTGATTGTGTTGAGGTTAACCTGATTGTGTTGAGGTTAACCTTGCTGACTGTGTTGAGGTTAACCTTGCTGATTGTGTTGAGGTTAACCTTGCTGATTGTGTTGAGGTTAACCTTGCTGATTGTGTTGAGGTTAACCTTGCTGATTGTGTTGAGGTTAACCTTGCTGATTGTGTTGAGGTTAACCTTGCTGATTGTGTTGAGGTTAACCTTGCTGATTGTGTTGAGGTTAACCTTGCTGATTGTGTTGAGGTAAATCTGATTGTGTTGAGGTTAACCTTGCTGATTGTGTTGAGGTTAACCTTGCTGATTGTGTTGAGGTTAACCTTGCTGAGTGTGTTGAGGTTAACCTTGCTGATTGTGTTGAGGTAAATCTGATTGTGTTGAGGTTAACCTTGCTGATTGTGTTGAGGTAAATCTGATTGTGTTGAGGTTAACCTTGCTGATTGTGTTGAGGTTAACCTGATCGTGTTGAGGTTAACCTTGCTGATTGTGTTGAGGTAAATCTGATTGTGTTGAGGTTAACCTTGCTGATTGTGTTGAGGTTAACCTGATTGTGTTGAGGTTAACCTTGCTGATTGTGTTGAGGTTAACCTGATTGTGTTGAGGTTAACCTTGCTGATTGTGTTGAGGTTAACCTTGCTGATTGTGTTGAGGTTAACCTTGCTGATTGTGTTGAGGTTAACCTTGCTGATTGTGTTGAGGTAAATCTGATTGTGTTGAGGTTAACCTTGCTGATTGTGTTGAGGTTAACCTTGCTGATTGTGTTGAGGTTAACCTTGCTGATTGTGTTGAGGTTAACATTGCTGATTGTGTTGAGGTTAACCTGATTGTGTTGAGGTTAACATTGCTGATTGTGTTGAGGTTAACCTTGCTGATTGTGTTGAGGTTAACCTGATTGTGTTGAGGTTAACATTGCTGATTGTGTTGAGGTTAACCTGATTGTGTTGAGGTTAACATTGCTGATTGTGTTGAGGTTAACCTTGCTGATTGTGTTGAGGTTAACCTTGCTGATTGTGTTGAGGTTAACCTTGCTGATTGTGTTGAGGTTTACCTTGCTGATTGTGTTGAGGTAAATCTGATTGTGTTGAGGTTAACCTTGCTGATTGTGTTGAGGTTAACCTGATTGTGTTGAGGTTAACCTTGCTGATTGTGTTGAGGTAAATCTGATTGTGTTGAGGTTAACCTTGCTGATTGTGTTGAGGTTAACCTTGCTGATTGTGTTGATGTTAACCTGATTGTGTTGAGGTTAACCTTGCTGATTGTGTTGAGGTTAACCTTGCTGATTGTGTTGAGGTTAACCTGATTGTGTTGAGGTTAACCTTGCTGATTGTGTTGAGGTTAACCTTGCTGATTGTGTTGAGGTTAACCTTGCTGATTGTGTTGAGGTTAACCTTGCTGAGTGTGTTGAGGTTAACCTTGCTGATTGTGTTGAGGTAAATCTGATTGTGTTGAGGTTAACCTTGATGATTGTGTTGAGGTTAACCTGATTGTGTTGAGGTTAACCTGATTGTTTTGAGGTTAACCTGATTGTGTTGAGGTTAACCTTGCTGACTGTGTTGAGGTTAACATAGCTGATTGTGTTGAGGTTAACCTTGCTGACTGTGTTGAGGTTAACCTGATTGTGTTGAGGTTAACCTTGCTGATTGTGTTGAGGTTAACCTTGCTGATCGTGTTGAGGTTAACCTTGCTGACTGTATTGAGGTTAACCTTGGTGATTGTGTTGAGGTTAACCTTGCTGATTGTGTTGAGGTTAACCTTGCTGATTGTGTTGATGTTAACCTTGCTGCTTATCTGTGCTCAGGTTATCCATGCAGACTAAAGAAATGATGAAAGAAACCCTCCCAGAGGAACTGCCCGAGAATACCATGGAGTTTAGTGAGAATTTTCTAGAGGACTTTGACGACAACCGTCCGCGCTTGAATTACATGACGCCATCCATTCACATAGGTCGGCACATAATTCTCGCTTACCTAGCACACACACTTACACATCACACACATACCACACACTTACATACTACACACATACCACACACTTAAATACCACACACTTACATATCACACACTTACATATCACACACTTACACACCACACACATACCACACACTTACATACTACACATATACCACACACTTAAATACCACACACTTACATATCACACACTTACATACCACACACTTACCACACACGTACATAACATACACTTACACACCACACACTTACACACCACACACTTATACACCACACACTTACATACCACATACATACCACACACATACCACACACTTACACTTACATAACCACACATTTATATACCACACACTTACACACCACACACGTACAAACTTACATACCACACACTTACATAGCACATACATACCACAAACTTACACTTACATACCACAAACTTACACTTACATACCACACTCTTACATATCACACAACACCACACACTTACACTTACATACCACACACTTACATACCACACAACACCACACACTTACACTTACATACCACACACTTACATACCACACAACACCACACACTTACACTTACCACACACTTACATACCACACACTAACACGTACATACCACACACGTACACACCACGCACTTACACACCACACAATTACACACCACACACATACCACGCACTTACACTTACATACCAAACACTTACAGACCACACATTTACATAAAGTTTGCTTACATAACTTAAAACCCGATACTGACCTCCAACTGACCTCCTACTCCTTGTGTCACCACCACCTTGTGTCACCACCACCTTGTGTCACCACCTTGTGTCACCACCTTGTGTCACCACTTCTTTGTGTCACCACCTTGTGTCACCACCACTTTGTGTCACCAGCTGAAGCCACGCCTTATGCGGGATCACCAGTGAATGATTTCCCTGATGAAGAAGAGAACAACAATTCGAACACACTCAGGTGGTCAAAGTCGTGAACATCCGGTCAACATCCGGTCTACATCCGGTCTACATCAGGGCAATATGCGGTCAACATTAAGTCAACATCCGGTCAACATCACGTCAACTCGAAACATCCACACAAAAAAATAATTAAAAAACTACAAGAATGTTGATGTCTGCTAGTCTGGAGTTTTTATTTAGTTTACGGCGTCTGTCTGTGTGTTTGTTTGTGTGTTTGTGGAAAATATTGTAACTCAACTTTGACCTAGTTCTAATGAAGCGATTTCTTTTAAACTTCGTCTTCTGTGACCATTTATTTATCTATTTAGGCATTAAGTGAGTCAAAAAAAAAAAAACCCAGCTGTCACTCAATCAGCTGACCGTAGACGGTGAACTGTTTTGTCACGGTTGGGTGATTTTGTTAGCCTGAGGATCGACTAGAGACTAAGGCAGGATATTTTCATTTATTTATTTATTCAATGACGGTAACAATAGCAGGCACTGGGGCCTTTTTTTCACGTTTGCCGTTTTAAAATAAACAAATAAAACAACAATTTAATAACAGCATTTAAAAAAAGCAAATGCGTAGTACATACATAGCAGTAAAATAGCATTAAAAAAGTGGAATAAAGAAATAATATTACATAGTTATAATACAAAATGTGATAAAATAAGAATATAATAGATGAATGAGAAATGTCAATTAAAGAGGTCATTGAATAATTGTTGTTTAAGTTTAGTTTTGAATATATGTTCAGATCTAAATAGTTTTATTTTATTAGGAAGATTGTTCCACAAATTAGAACCAGAGTAGGCGAAGCTATGATTCGATTTTGGAAAAAAGTTGTATGTGGGATCGGTAAATTAAGGCGACGATTTAATTTTATGTTAAAAGAAAATAGGTCTGATAAGTAAGAGGGGGCTGTTTCGTGGAATATTTTATATAAAAAATTGCTTTAGTATATGTTATCTTTTTATTTAATGGGAGTATATTAGTTGTAATAAAAGAATCCAGACTACTAGACAAGCCAGTAACCAGTTTTATAGCCTTTTTTTGTAAAGAAAGAAGAGTACGCTGTTTTGTTATAAAGCTGACGCTCCACACTACAGAAGCATAATCCAATCTAGATTGAATAAAAGCTTCATAAAAAACAAGCCTACTCCTATAGTCCACATATTATATTATTATACGAGCCGACCCGCAGCGTATCATACGCCGCTATTTAGTTGTTTTATTTTCTACTTTTCAGTAATTCATAATTTGTTAATTCGACAGTACCAATGCTGCCACTGAAAATATTTGCTTTAAAACCCTAACCCCGACCCTACACCCCCCCCCCCCCCGTGAAAGCAGCCTCCTCTTAGTTATTTCTTAGTTACCTCCTGTAAGTTTAAAATCGAACTAAATTATCTGCCCCTAATAGAAACCCGGCTGTACGGCTCTACGATTTGTATACATTTAGCTTTGTAAAAATTTAGAGTGAACACCGCTCACCAGACAATTTTGGGGTGGGGTGGGGGTGGTAGTGATAGTGATAGAGAGAAAGAGAGGGAACTGCAAGGAGGCACTTGCAACTTGTTTTCTAACTGATCCCAGAAGAGAATTATATATATAGATATAGATTATAAAAGTTTTAATATTTTATTTCATAAGGGGATAAAACCAAGGCAGAGTATTTAGCCGTATTTATTAATTGAGTCGTTTCCCTTTGTTAAGAAATTTAACATACCAACTAATGTTTGCAAGCGAGATCTAGATTCTGGGTTGATTTTGCCAGTTAAAAAAAAATAATAAAATAAAATAAATAATAAAAAGAATTTTAGATTTACTGATCCATCAATAATGTTAAAATCTAAAAAAAAAGGGGGCCATACTTAACTTTTGTGACTTTTTAAAAATGATAGTTGCCTCCCCTTTTCCATCGTGGCACATCTTCACAAATAGCCAGACCATCCTACCATCCTACCAGACCATCCTACCAGACCATCCTACCATACCATCCTACCAGACCATCCTACCAGACCATCCTACCAGACCATCCTACCAGACCATCCTACCAGACCATCCTACCAGACCATCCTACCATCCTACCAGACCATCCTACCAGACCATCCTACCATCCTACCAGACCATCCTACCATCCTACCAGACCATCCTACCAGACCATCCTACCATCCAACAGTGATTCCACTAGACCATCCTACCAGACCATCCTACCATCCTACCAGACCATCCTACCAGACCATCCTACCAGACCATCCTACCATCCTACCAGACCATCCTACCAGACCATCCTACCAGACCATCCTACCAGACCATCCTACCAGACCATCCTACCAGACCATCCTACCATCCTACCAGACCATCCTACCAGACCATCCTACCAGACCATCCTACCAGACCATCCTACCAGACCATCCTACCATCCTACCAGACCATCCTACCAGACCATCCTACCAGACCATCCTACCAGACCATCCTACCATCCTACCAGACCATCCTACCATCCTACCAGACCATCCTACCAGACCATCCTACCAGACCATCCTACCATCCTACCAGACCATCCTACCAGACCATCCTACCAGACCATCCTACCAGACCATCCTACCAGACCATCCTACCATCCTACCAGACCATCCTACCATCCTACCAGACCATCCTACCAGACCATCCTACCAGACCATCCTACCATCCTACCAGACCATCCTACCAGACCATCCTACCAGACCATCCTACCAGACCATCCTACCAGACCATCCTACCAGACCATCCTACCAGACCATCCTACCAGACCATCCTACCAGACCATCCTACCAGACCATCCTACCAGACCATCCTACCAGACCATCCTACCAGACCATCCTACCAGACCATCCTACCAGACCATCCTACCAGACCATCCTACCAGACCATCCTACCATCCTACCAGACCATCCTACCAGACCATCCTACCAGACCATCCTACCAGACCATCCTACCAGACCATCCTACCAGACCATCCTACCAGACCATCCTACCAGACCATCCTACCAGACCATCCTACCAGACCATCCTACCAGACCATCCTACCATCCTACCAGACCATCCTACCAGACCATCCTACCAGACCATCCTACCAGACCATCCTACCAGACCATCCTACCATCCTACCAGACCATCCTACCAGACCATCCTACCAGACCATCCTACCAGACCATCCTACCAGACCATCCTACCAGACCATCCTACCAGACCATCCTACCAGACCATCCTACCAGACCATCCTACCAGACCATCCTACCATCCTACCAGACCATCCTACCATCCTACCAGACCATCCTACCAGACCATCCTACCAGACCATCCTACCAGACCATCCTACCATCCTACCAGACCATCCTACCAGACCATCCTACCATCCTACTAGACCATCCTACCAGACCATCCAACGAAAAAAAATATCTGAGCTTGATCTACATTGAGCAGGCCTTTATAAATCAATTTCTATTGCAATTTTCAGTCTTTTAATAACGCTAAAAAGGGCTTGAGTAAAATTTCTAACATCAGTTTTTAAAATGTTTGTGTCGTCACAATTTCTTAGCCACCCCCCCCCCTCCCCCAAATTGCCTCAAAAGTTAGAATCCCTAATAGCAGAAGCGTAGATAGAGGAGGGTGGGTTGGGCTAGAGGAGGGTGGGTTGGGCTAGAGGAGGGTGGGTTGGGCTAGAGGAGGGTGGGTTGGGCTAGAGGAGGGTGGGTTGGGCTAGAGGAGGGTGGGTTGGGCTAGAGGAGGGTGGGTTGGGCTAGAGGAGGGTGGGTTGGGCTAGAGGAGGGTGGGTTGGGCTAGAGGAGGGTGGGTTGGGCTAGAGGAGGGTGGGTTGGGCTAGAGGAGGGTGGGTTGGGCTAGAGGAGGGTGGGTTGGGCTAGAGGAGGGTGGGTTGGGCGGCCGCAACGGCGCCAACCTTAGGGGTGCTCCGAACGGGGTAGAAAAATACAAATAATTTAAAAGGAGAGGGGGGCGCAAAGTTGATAGTTCGACACGGGCACCGGAATGGATTGCGACGCCCCTGTCCCCTAGGGGTGTGTCGGCGTTTATTCCTAACTTTACACTAAATCTGTAGGCTAATTAATTAGTATTTAATTGCATTGCACCTGAAGGCTAATTGGTCGTTAATTACATTACATCTGAAGGCTAATTAGTCTTTAATTACACTAAATAAGTAGTCAAAAAAGTCTTTAATTTAAACACTGGACCTGTAGGCTAATTAGACTTTAATTACACTAAATCAGTAGGCTAATTAGTCTTTAATTACATTAACTATATAGGCTAATTAGTCTTTAATCACACTAAATCTGAAGGTTGATTAGTTTTTAAATGGAAAATCGTTCTCCTTGAGCAAAATCAGTGTTTCTTGCAGGCCCTTACCTTCGTTTCGTGCCCTTACCCGTGTCCCCCCCCCCCCCCCCCCTGAAAGTTTTGCCCCCTCCCCCAGTCAAACCGATTCACAGGTAAAATTTTAAAACTTAGCTTTTATTTTAAATTCGAATCGTAACATTTGATATCTAGCTGCTATCCTGATGGTAAAATTTAAAACTTAACTGTTATTCTGAAGGTAAAATTTAAAACCTAGATCTAGGTGTTATTCTGAAGGTGCAAACATGAGTCGATTAGAAACAGCAGCAGATGTTGCATGCTTCGATCTGGTGGCTTGAGAGTAAAGATATTGCCAGCACGCGCGATAATCTCGAGACCGAATGTTAAACCAATGAACCACGTACTTGAGGCGTGTTGGCTTTACACACACCTCAGTACACGTCATGGCGACTGACTTTTAAAATTAAACAAATTAAATTGAGTGTTGTTTTCTCCAAGTTTTTATTCTGGGAATATTTCGTTTTTTAATTTAAAAGGTATATCTAAATGTTTTAAAGATCAATGAAAAAAAATCAAAAAAGGAAAAGTGGATTGTAGATCTTGATTCTATAGGAGATCTAGATCTAGATCTAGTAATTACTAGAGTAAAGTTCCACGCGCGGTCACACATAGCGGAAAATTCCAAATTCCCGATTTTAATCGGGCGCTATTTTATAACCGTTTCACACAGAAACAAACCGAAAGCACTGTATTACTCCGCTGCCATTCTACTGTAATATGTATGAGTCATTTTGTATTCCTACGCATAGTATTTAAGATATTCATGTTTTAGTGACGTCCCTCCTTGCGATATTTTTTTTCCCTTTTTTTTTTGCCTGCGTACGCAAGAACCTGCTTGCCAACGAGCGTATTGTATACGTTTTGATCCAATTTTAATAATTGAAATAAATATTTTACACACTTAAACGTGTTGTTGATTGTATTATTAATTAATAGATTGCAAAAATAATAATTAAAAACATGTTAATTAAATTAATTAAAGACATTAAAAGTTGACCCAGTGATGACTCAAGGGACGCAACTATAATAATCATAACAAAGGGACGTAACAACCACTAAAAGACATAACGTAACATTTGCTTAGATATGCTTGTATGTAGAGACACAAACTAGATTTAGAAGAAGTAGATGATCGAAATAATTTAAAACTGCAGAAAAAAATAGAAAGTATAAAGATTCTAGGCTTAGTTTGAAATATAGAGCATCTAGAACTAGGCTAGTCTAGCTCAAGTCGTTGGTTACGCAGCGATGTGAAACCACCGTAATCGACACCCAAGCTGCGGCCACCCCTATTTACCTATCAGGTTGCTTTATTAGCCTTATCTATCGTATGTAAAGTGTCCCGCATATATTGTAGAAGCTATTTATAGTTAACCTAGTTATAAAAAGCTTTGATTGGTTGGTTTTATTCATCTCGTCCGGGACCTAGTGTTTTTCATAGGGGGAACTAGAACCGCCTACGACGTCATACCTCGAAACTTTAAAATTTAAAAACTCGACTTCCAGAAGGAGAAAAACAAAAGAATTTGACCTGGATATATTTAGAAATGGACAGGTTTACAGCAGATATCGGTAGTTTCGTATAAAACATCAAAACAAATATTGTACGAAGCGATAAACAGGCGATGATCGCACCGGTGTTTTAACCGCGCGTGGAACTTTACTCTAGATCTAGTTGATAGTTGTAGTCTAGATTCTAGTTGTCAAGCTAAGAAGAGAAAAGGAAACAATATCTAAATCTAGAGCTAGAATCTAGAGATCTAGACTTCTATGTCATGTGGAGACTTGTGCGGAGTTTGTTTGGAAAATAAAATATTGCTAGATCTATTCTGTGCATCAACTGACCATCGTCTGTCATCTGACCATTGTAACGTGTCTGACTGTCACCTAACCATCTGACAGAGAGCTATGGGCAGGGCGTGGAGCAACAAAAGTGTCCTCAACTATGTCGTGGTTGCTGTCGTTGTCGTCATCGGATACAAAGTTTTGTTTGGAGGTCCAGCAAAGGTCAGTCGTTGATAGGTCCTTGTTATGTGATGTCAGTGTCTGATAGGTCCTTGTTATGTGCTGTGGCTGATAGGTCCTTGTTATGTGCTGTGTTTCAGTGGCTGATAGGTCCTTGTTATGTGCTGTGGCTGATAGGTCCTTGTTATGTGTGTGTGTCTGATAGGTCCTTGTTATGTGCTGTGTGTCAGTGTCTGATAGGTCCTTGTTATGTGCTGTGGCTGATAGGTCCTTGTTATGTGCTGTGTGTCAGTGGCTGATAGGTCCTTGTTATGTGCTGTGTTAGTGGCTGATAGGTCTTTGTTATGTGCTGTGTCTGATAGGTCCTTGTTATGTGCTGTGGCTGATAGGTCCTTGTTATGTGCTGTGGCTGATAGGTCCTTGTTATGTGCTGTGTCTGATAGGTCCTTGTTATGTGCTGTGGCTGATAGGTCCTTGTTATGTGCTGTGTGTCAGTGTCTGATAGGTCCTTGCTATGTGCTGTGTCTGATAGGTCCTTGTTATGTGCTGTGTCTGATAGGTCCTTGTTATGTGCTGTGTACACATCTTGTGCTTTGTTTCCATTAACTTTAGAACAGGGATCAGATAGGTGTCACACTCACAGTAATGTGTGGGATGTGTCTGTATGATGTTGTGTATCTGGGATGTTGTGTGATGTGTATGTTTGATGTTGTGTGTGTGGGATGGTATTGTTTATTCACAAGTTTGTAGCCTACAATATGAACTACCATATGACATCATTGTGCTCTTTTGTCTATTAAGGGATGGCTTGGCCTAGCGGTAGAGCGATAGACTGCTAACCTAAAAGTCTCGAGTTTGAATCTGGCTTGGTTCAAGTCAGTAGAATATCCCTTAGTCCACCCATCTCTGATGGGTACCTAACTCATATTAGGGAAAGTACAGGCAACTGGGTATAGTGCTGACCACACTATCCTTTCAAATGCCATTGCCAAGGTCACAGAAACAGGACTCTACTTCCCCTGTGATTTGTCAGGTTCAAAAGGGGAACTTTACTTTTATTGACTGTGAATTGACATTTATGTGCTGTAATGTCTATGACAATGATGTGCTGTAATGTCTATGACAATGATGTGCTGTAATGTCTATGAGATATGTATGTGCTGTAATGTCTATGACAATGATGTGCTGTAATGTCTATGAGATATGTATGTGCTGTAACGTCTATGACAATGATGTGCTGTAATGTCTATGAGATATGTATGTGCTGTAATGTCTATGACAATGATGTATGTGCTGTAACGTCTATGAGATATGTATGTGCTGTAATGTCTATGACAATGATGTGCTGTAACGTCTATGACAATGATGTGCTGTAATGTCTATGAGATATGTATGTGCTGTAATGTCTATGACAATGATGTGCTGTAATGTCTATGACAATGATGTGCTGTAATGTCTATGACAATGATGTGCTGTAATGTCTATGACAATGATGTGCTGTAATGTCTATGAGATATGTATGTGCTGTAATGTCTATGACAATGATGTGCTGTAATGTCTATGAGATATGTATGTGCTGTAACGTCTATGACAATGATGTGCTGTAATGTCTATGAGATATGTATGTGCTGTAATGTCTATGACAATGATGTCTATAATGTCTATGACAATGATGTCTATGAAGTCTATGACAATGATGTCTTCTAGAAAAGTGCCAACCCTTTCCGTGACACGAGGGTGGAGCACCCAAAGAACGTGAAGCCCCGCCCACTAGATGACGCTGTGATTTATGAGTCAAGAGACCAGGATGTAGCTAAAGATGACCCAGATCAGGTAAGTTTTGGTCTCTATGGCTAAAGTTGACCCAGATCAGGTAAGTTTTGGTCTCTATGGCTAAAGTTGACCCAGATCAGGTAAGTTTTGGTCTCTATGGCTAAAGTTGACCCAGATCAGGTAAGTTTTGGTCTCTATGGCTAAAGTTGACCCAGATCAGGTAAGTTTTGGTCTCTGGCTAAAGATGACCCAGATCCATTAAGTTTTGGTCTCTGGCTAAAGATGACCCAGGTCAAGTAAGTTTTGGTCTCTGGCTAAAGATGACCCAGGTCAAGTAAGTTTTGGTCTCTGGTTAAAGATGACCCAGGTCAAGATAATATGGTCTGACCTTCACCCAGTAGTATGGCTTAGGCTACTAGATAATATAGCCTGACCCTGACAAAAAAGTGTAAATGATTAGACAGTAGCCTTGATGTTGTCACGTCTCATTGAAAGAAAAACAAGACATAAATAGCCCAAGTAGGTTTTACAAGACATAAATGGCCCAAGTAGGTTTTACAAGATATAAATGGCCCAAGTTTGTCTTACAGTCAGTTAGTGGCATAACTAAATTTTATTTTCAGAAAGAGGCTGGAAAACCTAACATTGATGTTGGCGACATCCCTAAAGACCTTGATGATGACACTTTAGATGACTTGAAAAATCAGAAAGAAAAGGTTTTTGACATGATGATTAAATAAAATTCTCAATTGACAAATTAAAATGGTTTTTCGCAGTTACATAAAATGGTGTTTAAAATTATTATTCAAATAAATACAGTGTAAGCTGTTTCAGTAGACTCAGTAGAACGTAATTAACTTTAAAATTCACTTTTCATAAGTGAAATGACTTTAATTATCTAATGACAATAGTTTTATTATCAACATTTCTCAAAGCAAAAATTCTCATATAAATTTATATGTAGTAGTTTAAGTTGATAATTTTATTTAGTGAATGGCTTTTTAATTTCTTGCTAAGAAAGCTGTGAAAGACCAGTTTGAGAAAAGGAGTAAGCAGCCGGTCGAGAAAAAAGTTTTTGGGGAGGACGGGGTCGACTGGCAGCTGGAGGAGGAGATGACCAAGAGGAGGGCGTCGTTCTTTAAAGAGGTTGCAGACAGGGAGGTACAGGTCACGGAAAATGAGATGCTGGTGAGTGCTCGGGTGTTTAACTGGTCTAGCTGTGTGAGTGGTGTTTACCTGGTCTAGCTGTGTGAGTGGTGTTTACCTGGTCTAGCTGTGTGAGTGGTGTTTACCTGTGTCAGTGGTGTTTACATGGTCTAGCTGTGTGAGTAGTGTTTACCTGTGTGAGTAGTGTTTACCTGGTCTACCTGTGTGAGTAGTGTTTACCTGGTCTAGCTATATAAATATAACTATTAACACTTTTTTGTCTAAGAGACAGTCACAAGATTGTGTACATTATTTCTCCTCCGGGTGCCTTATAGTGCCTTGTTTGTGTACATGATTTCAACCTTTCTACTCCAGGGTGCCCATGACAGCCTTGTTTGTGTACATGATTTCAACCTTTCTCCCCCAGGGTGCCCATGAGAGTTGTTTGTGTACATGATTTCAACCTTTCTCCCCCAGGGTGCCCATTAGAGCCTTGTTTGTGTACATGATTTCAACCTTTCTACTCCAGGGTGCCCATGACAGCCTTGTTTGTGTACATGATTTCAACCTTTCTCCCCCAGGGTGCCCATGAGAGCCTTGTTTGTGTACATGATTTCAACCTTTCTCCCCCAGGGTGCCCATTAGAGCCTTGTTTGTGTACATGATTTCAACCTTTCTCCCCCAGGGTGCCCATGAGAGCCTTGTTTGTGTACATGATTTCAACCTTTCTCCCCCAGGGTGCCCATGAGAGTTGTTTGTGTACATGATTTCAACCTTTCTCCCTCAGGGTGCCCATGACAGCCTTGTTTGTGTACATGATTTCAACTTTTCTCTCCCAGGGTGCCCATTAGAGCCTTGTTTGTGTACATGATTTCAACCTTTCTCCCCCAGGGTGCCCATGAGAGCCTTGTTTGTGTACATGATTCCAACCTTTCTCCCCCAGGGTGCCAATGAGAGTTGTTTGTGTACATGATTTCAACCTTTCTCCCCCAGGGTGCCCATGAGAGCCTTGTTTGTGTACATGATTTCAACCTTTCTCCCCCAGGGTGCCCATGAGAGCCTTGTTTGTGTACATGATTTCAACCTTTCTCCCCCAGGGTGCCCATGAGAGCCTTGTTTGTGTACATGATTTCAACCTTTCTCCCCCAGGGTGCCCATGAGAGCCTTGTTTGTGTACATGATTTCAACCTTTCTCCCCCAGGGTGCCCATGAGAGCCTTGTTTGTGTACATGATTTCAACTTTTCTCTCCCAGGGTGCCCATGACAGCCTTGTTTGTGTACATGATTTCAACCTTTCTCCCCCAGGGTGCCCATGAGAGCCTTGTTTGTGTACATGATTTCAACCTTTCTACTCCAGGGTGCCCATGACAGCCTTGTTTGTGTACATGATTTCAACCTTTCTCCCCCAGGGTGCCCATTAGAGCCTTGTTTGTGTACATGATTTCAACCTTTCTCCCCCAGGGTGCCCATGAGAGCCTTGTTTGTGTACATGATTCCAACCTTTCTCCCCCAGGGTGCCAATGAGAGTTGTTTGTGTACATGATTTCAACCTTTCTCCCCCAGGGTGCCCATGAGAGTTGTTTGTGTACATGATTTCAACCTTTCTCCTTCAGGGTGCCCATGACAGCCTTGTTTGTGTACATGATTTCAACTTTTCTCTCCCAGGGTGCCCATTAGAGCCTTGTTTGTGTACATGATTTCAACCTTTCTCCCCCAGGGTGCCCATGAGAGCCTTGTTTGTGTACATGATTTCAACCTTTCTCCCCCAGGGTGCCCATGAGAGCCTTGTTTGTGTACATGATTCCAACCTTTCTCCCCCAGGGTGCCAATGAGAGTTGTTTGTGTACATGATTTCAACCTTTCTCCCCCAGGGTGCCCATGAGAGCCTTGTTTGTGTACATGATTTCAACCTTTCTCCCTCAGGGTGCCCATGACAGCCTTGTTTGTGTACATGATTTCAACTTTTCTCTCCCAGGGTGCCCATGAGAGTTGTTTGTGTACATGATTTCAACTTTTCTCTCCCAGGGTGCCCATGACAGCCTTGTTTGTGTACATGATTTCAACCTTTCTCCCCCAGGGTGCCCATGAGAGCCTTGTTTGTGTACATGATTTCAACCTTTCTCCCCCAGGGTGCCCATGAGAGCCTTGTTTGTGTACATGATTTCAACCTTTCTCCCCCAGGGTGCCCATGAGAGCCTTGTTTGTGTACATGATTTCAACCTTTCTCCCCCAGGGTGCCCATGAGAGCCTTGTTTGTGTACATGATTTCAACCTTTCTCCCACAGGGTGCCCATGAGAGCCACGACAATTTTGCCTTTGTGACCGCTGGATCCCACTCCACCTATCCGGCCACCATCCAGTTCATCTACTCCGTGCAGTACTTCTACCCTGAGAGTCCCATAGCTATCTATGACATCGGACTGACATCAGATGAGAAACTCTTTGTGAGTTATAGTCATGTCACACCTTGTGGACGCCACACCACAAGGTGTGGTGTCCACCACACCTAATTATGCTACTGCCACTAATTTTTTTTTGTGAATCCTGAAAACCAATACCCAAATTTTACCAATCATGAAACTAAAAGTAATGGTAGTTAATTTTATTGAACATCCTAGTAGTAGTTCATTAAAGGCATCACATGAATAATGCAAATGTTAACCCCTACCCATAATGTCATTAATAGCCAGACTACCACCCTACTCATCCCCCCTACCCCTCTAAAAAGTTGGTCAAGAGAAAAATATGAAAAAATTTGGGAAAAAGTTTTTTTTTATACTGCCAAAAAATTTAAAAAAAGCGGGAAAGTTACATTCATTCAAACTTTAAATTTTATGCCAATCTGATTCTCTGTTAACCAAGTGTCAGCTAAGACAATGAAGTAGTTGCGTAATAATTTTGATTTATTCTACATTAACACAGTTGATGATATTGCACCGTCTACGTATGCACAACGGTGGAAAAGGTCATTAGCTGTAAAATACTGTGGAGTCTTGATAAACAATTTCTAGAATGCAAAACATTTTCAAGTTTAAAACAGCCTTTTTTTAAAACCCGAGTACTGTAACAATTCTCTTCCATACCAGATCAGCTCACTGTAACAATTCTCTTCCATACCAGATCAGCTCACTGTGCAACACGGAGGTGGTCAGTTTGTGGCTACAACTGTGGCCAGAGTCGCTGTACAAGAACAGACATCGGGTGTGGAGGCCCATGTTGCTGCAGGTATTGGGCTGCTCGTGTGTGTGTGTGTGGGGGGGTTGGGCTCACCAGAGACTTTTGTGATAAATGTACAGTTACATTAGCACTACTGTCATGACACAACTCATTTGTTTTCTCTAACCATCCAGTTTGCTTTGGCCAAGTATGGTCACTTGGTGTATGTTGAGCCTGGACGATACGTCTTTAAACAAGGCATCAAAGATTTCATTCATCAAAGTCGTGTTCATGGGCTGGTCTTTGGTGGAACTCAGTTAAAATACAGCACCTATGTGGTGACCAACCCACACACCTTTACATTCATACCTGTAAGTAGGACAAACCCACACACCTTTACATTCATACCTGTAAGTAGGACAAACCCACACACCTTTACATTCATACCTGTAAGTAGGACAAACCCACACACCTTTACATTCATACCTGTAAGTAGGACAAACCCACACACCTTTACATTCATACCTGTAAGTAGGACAAACCCACACACCTTTACATTCATACCTGTAAGTAGGACAAACCCACACACCTTTACATTCATACCTGTAAGTAGGACAAACCCACACACCTTTACATTCATACCTGTAAGTAGGACAAACCCACACACCTTTACATTCATACCTGTAAGTAGGACAAACCCACACACCTTTACATTCATACCTGTAAGTAGGACAAACCCACACACCTTTACATTCATACCTGTAAGTAGGACAAACCCACACACCTTTACATTCATACCTGTAAGTAGGACAAACCCACACACCTTTACATTCATACCTGTAAGTAGGACAAACCCACACACCTTTACATTCATACCTGTAAGTAGGACAAACCCACACACCTTTACATTCATACCTGTAAGTAGGACAAACCCACACACCTTTACATTCATACCTGTAAGTAGGACAAACCCACACACCTTTACATTCATACCTGTAAGTAGGACAAACCCACACACCTTTACATTCATACCTGTAAGTAGGACAAACCCACACACCTTTACATTCATACCTGTAAGTAGGACAAACCCACACACCTTTACATTCATACCTGTAAGTAGGACAAACCCACACACCTTTACATTCATACCTGTAAGTAGGACAAACCCACACACCTTTACATTCATACCTGTAAGTAGGACAAACCCACACACCTTTACATTCATACCTGTAAGTAGGACAAACCCACACACCTTTACATTCATACCTGTAAGTAGGACAAACCCACACACCTTTACATTCATACCTGTAAGTAGGACAAACCCACACACCTTTACTTTCATACCTGTAAGTAGGACAAACCCACACACCTTTACATTCATACCTGTAAGTAGGACAAACCCACACACCTTTACATTCATACCTGTAAGTAGGACAAACCCACACACCTTTACATTCATACCTGTAAGTAGGACAAACCCACACACCTTTACATTCATACCTGTAAGTAGGACAAACCCACACACCTTTACATTCATACCTGTAAGTAGGACAAACCCACACACCTTTACATTCATACCTGTAAGTAGGACAAACCCACACACCTTTACATTCATACCTGTAAGTAGGACAAACCCACACACCTTTACATTCATACCTGTAAGTAGGACAAACCCACACACCTTTACATTCATACCTGTAAGTAGGACAAACCCACACACCTTTACATTCATACCTGTAAGTAGGACAAACCCACACACCTTTACATTCATACCTGTAAGTAGGACAAACCCACACACCTTTACATTCATACCTGTAAGTAGGACAAACCCACACACCTTTACATTCATACCTGTAAGTAGGACAAACCCACACACCTACACTTATATACCAGTAACACACACTTTTATACCTGTAAGTAAGACCACCCCCTCATACTTACCTATATATTTACACCTGTGTGATGTTACCTGTTTGTAGAGGCGTAGCGACCCATTCCGGCTCCTGGGGTGAAATTTCAACTTTGCCCCCTACCCACATGAATAAAATTATTCTTATTGGCAAACCCTCCCACCACCTATCAATTAGGTAACGTGGGGGATATTTTTACCAGTCACTGTCCCTTAACGATTTTTATGTTGGTGTAAACAGTGAAATAGTAAACAGTAAAGCCAAGTAACAGTCTGTTATCTTCAGCTGTGTTTAAGTAAGTAATGCAGCTCAAAATGAGTCTTAAAAATTATTTATTCCTACTCCGTTCAACACACCCCCTCCCATCCCCCCAGGTTGGTGCCCGGGCTGCTGCCCTACCCTAACTACACCTCTCCCTGTTTGTTGGATACCTTGGGTTAGGTTTGAAAGACCTTAAAAGTTGGAGTTGTAATTTTTATACCAAGTGTATCATAATTTGAGTTATCTCCCTGTCAGTCTGCGGTCACTAATTAATTAATGACAGATCTAATTAAGTTATGAGTTGATTGTGGTGGATCTCTACAGTAGCTCAACAAACCTCAGTGTCACTCCATCAACTGTCTTCATCACAGGTTAGCTGGTACTGCAGGTTAGCTGGGAACCTACACAGGGTTTCTTTCAGATATTTCTCAAGACGGTGGGGGGGGGGGGGGGGGGGAGACGACAGTGGTTAAAATATATGTTTAATTTTTTTTTTTTTTTTTTGTGTGTCGTTCTCCCCTGGAAATATGCCTGAGAGAAACACAGAAATTTCAGTTCATTGTGTGCCATTTGAAATCACCAACAGAAACCATCAGATCTTTAACTGCTAACATTCGTGTCCTGACAGATCAATGAGAAGAAACTCCAGAAAGTTCCACATTTTGACTTCAACCTGATTGTCATTCACAATTCCGGCAAGGTGATCAATTCCTTTATAAGGTACCTGATCAGCTGCGTGATGGAGGAGTACTGCATCTCACCGCCAGGGTCCAAGCCCAGCTGCGACATAGCACCAGACACAACCAAACGTTACGCCCGCTGCCATCGTTACGACGAGTCAGTCATCAACCTTCTGATGAACAAGTGGCATGAGTACAAGCCCAGGGAGTACCTGATCAAAGACTCCATCACCAAGTATTATGATGGAAAAGATTTGACCAAAAGGGTCAGTGTGTGTAACCACAAGAAGGATGAGGTGTAAAAATAAAATGTTTTTTCTTTTCTAATTCAAAAACTTTGAGTCAATATTTGTGACAACATGCCTCCCTGTTCCCTTAAGATATTTGATGGATGTCGTTTTGCTTGTTCCCATCTGTGACCCTTAGATATTAGATGGATAAGGCTCAACAAATGCTTGCAGTCTTGAATTGATCCAATATGTTAAGACTGGGTGATATACTGGGTGATGCACTTTTTGTTACTATTTAAATTCATTGAAACTTGACTCTTATAACTATAACATATACCAAAAGGCCTTTCTAAAACATGGTAACCACCGCCATCTTGGATTTTAGTTTATCATTTTCAAAATGCTAGGCCCTAGAACACAAGTGCTGAACAGACAAAATTGGAAGCATTTTATGGGGCTATAGTTGCCTAAAACTTTCTAGGTTGCACATTTCAGGAAATGTAATGCTAACAAGTTTTTACAATTCTTTTTCATTCAGGAAGTTAGAAAATGCTAAAATTTGCTCAAAATTACAAATTTCAGGCTGCAAAATTAAAGTTTCTTACTTTCATAAAAAGCAAGCATAGAATTTATGTGCATACATCTGAAGCATAAAGTTTCATTAAGATACATCTAAATAACTGAGGAGTAGCAATTTGAAGAGAAATTGTTATCATTTTGAGTAAATCCCAGAAGAGACAATCAAAACATACATAGTGACACATAGCAAGAAAAATACTTTGAAGAAAAGTAAACATTTTCTAACAATAGGTAATTTGATTTTATATCTGAAAATAAATGTATTTAATAAAGTCAAAACTGAAATTTGATATCGGACACCCAAAACAACAAAATAAGGTGGGGCACCCAGCCCTTAGAGACATAAGCTCCAGCTTGGCCAACATAGCACATGTCAGATGTCAACATGACAGGACATCACAGGGCATTAAGGACATGTCAGATGATGTCAACATCACAGGACATTAAGGACATGTCAGATGATGTCAACACACACTTCCTCTCACTAGCACACCACTCTCTCTCTGCCTACACATTTAATTTTTGATGAACACGTAGCAAATGATGTCAACAGGAATGGAAATATTTTATTTAGATGGCATTAGATGTCATGTTATGTTTTGTGGAGGGACTGTGTACAACAAAATAAAACCAAATTCAGGTGGCAAATAAACCGGGAGTGATCTCCCCTAAACTTTCTCGAATATTCTTATATAAAATAACGGGGGATGGGAACTCGGGCTATAGACATGATTTTTAATCCATTTTAAATTCTTAAAGTTTTAAAAATAGAATAAAATCTCGTAGACAAATTAATTGCACACCAAGTGAACGCCAAATAAAAAAGCGCATAATAGTGCGCAATATTATTAGTACTTTAAAAATGTACATTAGTTTTTTGAGAAATCGGAAGTAGCGTAAATTACTACTTCCGGTCAACGGAAATTACTCAAAATTTAACAGAAGGTAGAGAATTAGATCTTTTACTTACATGTGAAATTTCATTTATCTATCTGAAATAGTACTCAAGTTATAGGCTTTTGAAAAATTCAAAGTAGGAAAAGTACCACTTCCGGTTATCGGAAATCGCTCAAAAGTTGATACGGATCTACGATTTTGATAAAATACTTATATATGAAATTTCATCAACCTAGCTGTAACGGTTCTCAAGTAATCGTGTTTACACACGGACAGACAGACAGACAGACACACACACAGACACACAGACATACGGACAAGATTGCAAAATTATGTTTTTCCGTATCAGTAAGGTGTAAAACGTCGAGATTTGTAAAAATCTCGATTTTTTTTTTTGCACGATTACAATACTTTCTCTATACTTCGTATATATGAGAAAGTAAAAAAAAGAAAGAGAAAGAAAATATTTTACTTTTTTATTTTGCTAACAGTATTTGAACAAGAAATTGTTTCCCTTAAATGCATGTTTAATGTTTGGATCAAAATTTCCAAAAAGAAAAAAAATCATAAAATTATTTAACCAAATCTTTTTGAAACATAGACAAAAGTTATCAAGCTATTTTTTGAAGCAGAAAAAAAAATGTGATGATGTTTAAAAATAATTTGACAGTCATGTGTTAGCAAGTAAATCTATTTTAAACATATTTTGGAACAACATTACGAATAATTTATTTTTTATTAGCCAGAAAAAATGTGCAATAACTTTGGATAACAAACAACGGCAGTAAAAGTGAATCCACAGATCATCACAGACAGTCTCCATTAGATAATGTAAACCTGTCTACAGCCCCCTATACTATCTGCATTATGCTCAGATGTTTGGGGGGGGGGGGGGGGGGAGAGAGTAGAGAATATAAAGTACGTTAGATAAAATCATTTTATAAAGTCTGTGGTCTAAAGTCCTGTGGCTATATATAATGTGGGCTAGAAGTCCTGTGGGGTAGGACCTACATGTCCTGTAGGCTTTCTTTTGTCCTATGGGCTATAAGTATCATACAGTATGGCAGGCTACATGTCCTGTAGTCCACATGTCCTATGTCCTATAAGTATCATACAGTATGGCAGGCTACATGTCCTGTAGTCCACATGTCCTATAAGTATCATACAGTATGGCAGGTTACATGTCCTGTAGTCCACATGTACCACAGCCATGAGAGTCAACAAAACAAATCAACTTTGCTTCATAAAAGATTGTCAGTTTTTTGTCTGTACAACGTCAGGTTTGACACCATAAGTGTGGGGGTACTAGTCAAAGGTATCAAAGGTCAAACATATTGCTTCAACTGAGTTTTGTTATGTATTAACTAAAACAATGAAAACATAAATTAGTTCAAGAGTATTCAGTTGACAGCTAGTCAGACAAACAAAGACAATCAAACCAAAAGGGAAAGAAAGAAATAATTTCAAAAGATTTGAATGTCAAGAAAAAAAAAAAAATTGGAACCATTATTGACAGAGTTCAAAGTTAAAATTTAAAAAAAAAAAGAAACCAATTGACCAAAATTCTAGTCTTGGTGTGACAGCCCTGTGAAGGATTAGGTGGTTGTCTGTCAGGTGGTTGTCTGTCAGGTGGTTGTCAGACATGAAAGGCACAAAGACACCACCAACCCTGCATGTCTAAACATGGTGCATTGACACTGTCTATGTGACACACAAGACAATATTTTTGCCATGTATCAAGCTCCTGTCAGCTGTCACACTTGTTTGTCCAGAGATTTCAGTTTTTTGGCTTGACACATTGTAAATAGAAACGGAATTCATGGTAACAAAATTACATCATATTGATGTAATTCATGGTAACAAAATCACATCGTACTGATGTACAACCTCTCTTACCTTGGAATGAATAATAAAAACCCACACACAAAATGTGTATCCCTACTCTCATCAAACCAACCACATCAAACCAACCACATCAAACCAACCACACCAAATCAATCTACTCACATGATCAACAAAATTCCAAACTTCTCTCATCAAAATGTCTTTCATCATGTGTGCCAAACACACAATCTCACACATATCTAACATTTGCAAGGTTTATGAAGGATGTACAATTCAAGAATGGTACAGTACATTTTAAGAATGAGTACAATTCAAACAATATGAAGACAATTCATAAATGGTGTTTACACAACAATGAAGGTAAAATGTAAACACAAGAAAAATAAATACTTGGTTCCATACCACACTCCATCTGGCAGACCAACATCTAACAACAGCTACATCAAAGCTCTATCTTGTCTGGCTTTTTCTCTGTCATAGAACAAAAAATGACAAGGTAAAAAAAATTATTTGATGGATGTCTGAGATGATGGTGGTACAACATATGACAGTGGTACAACATGACAGGGTACAACATGACAGGGTACAACATATGACAGTGGTACAACATATGACAACAACATATGACAGTGGTACAACATATGACAACAACATATGACAGTGGTACAACATATGACAGGGTACAACATATGACAGTGGTACAACATATGACAACAACATATGACAGTGGTACAACATATGACAGTGGTACAACATGACAGGGTACAACATATGACAGTGGTACAACATGACAGGGTACAACATATGACAGTGGTACAACATATGACAGTGGTACAACATATGACAGTGGTACAACATATGACAACAACATATGACAGTGGTACAACATATGACAGTGGTACAACATATGACAGTGGTATAACATATGACAATGGTACAACATATGACAACAACATATGAAAGGGTACAACATATGACAGTGGTACAACATATGACAGTGGTACAACATATGACAACAACATATGACAGGGTACAACATATGACAGTGGTACAACATATGACAGTGGTACAACATATGACAACAACATATGACAGTGGTATAACATATGACAGTGGTACAACATTTGATAGCTAAACAGAAATTTTAAAAATGCTGAAACAATAAACAAAATTAATTGCTCCGCCACCCCCAAAAAGATGCCTGGAAGAAACTGGCCCCCGAACTGATATTTGATAGTTAATGCAGCCCTCGGGCTGAAAAGTTTGGAGACCCCTGCTCTAATGGTACAGTAATATGATTAAAATCTATTTCCTTTAAAAGCCAACCGGTATTGTACAATCTAGACCTACCATCCATTGGCACCTGACTAGGACCAGTATTGTACAATCTAGACCTACCATCCATTACCATCTGACCAGGAAGTGACTGAGTGTTGGCTAGAGTTTGATGCACTTATCTCCCCTTTTGTTAGTTTATTTATCATTTGACAGATGTTGGACTGACCTTTCCTGCTGGCCAGTTGGGGAGGGTCGTACTCCACCTGAGACTTGGTGTTGGTCTGGTAGATCTCATCCCACAGGACTTTGATCTCATAGTCGTAGTCTTTCCATTCTGGCACGATGCGCATGGCAGCCTGAAGCTTGGGCTCTTTGGTCAAGGGGTTGTTACACTAGGGAAGATTTGGTCAAGGGGTTGTTACACCAGGGAAGATTTGGTCAAGGGGTTGTTACACTAGGGAAGATTTGGTCAAGGGGTTGTTACACTAGGGAAGATTTGGTCAATGGGTTGTTACACTAGGGAAGATTTGGTCAAGGGGTTGTTACACTAGGGAAGATTTGGTCAAGGGGTTGTTACACTAGGGAAGATTTGGTCAAGGGGTTGTTACACTGGGGAAGATTTGGTCAAGGGGTTGTTACACCAGGGAAGATTTGGTCAAGGGGTTGTTACACTAGGGAAGATTTGGTCAATGGGTTGTTACACTAGGGAAGATTTGGTCAAGGGGTTGTTACACTGGGGAAGATTTGGTCAAGGGGTTGTTACACTAGGGAAGATTTGGTCCTGGCGACACCCCCTCCCCCACCCCTCCACAAGCCCATGACTAACCAGGTGTATAGTTTGTCAAACCCCACCCCTCTCCCTCCACACACCCAGATCTATAGTTTTGGCCCTGGGGTCACCCCCACCCCTCCCCCACCCCTCCCCCACCCCTCTCTACACACGCCCATGACTAACCAGGTCTATAGTTTTGGCCCTGGGGTCACCCCCCCCCCCCCCACCCCTCCACACACCCATGACTAACCAGGTCTATAGTTTTGGCCCTGGGGTCACCCCTCACCCCCCCCCCCCCCACACGCCCATGACTAACCAGGTCTATAGTCTTGGCCCTGGGTTTCTCCGTCTCACTGCACCAGGTCTCGCAGTAGAGCCACTCCTGGGGCAGGGATTTGATGGCCACCTGGTGGATCATGTTGTTGGGCAGGTCCTGGTCCAAGTTGGCCAGACTGTTGGGGTCCTGGCTCAGACCCTGGTACTGACCACGCAGCCGGTCACCTGCAGCGATGCGCCGGAACTTCTTCAGGTCCACAACGTACAAGGCACTGATGTGGTACTTCCTGCCTGCAAGATGGCTGCTCCAGTAACCAGAGTTCCAGAACCTGTGGCACACCAATCACAAGATTAAACACCAGTCAACCTGCCAACCACACCAGCACAAGATTAAACACCAGTCAACCTACCGACCACACCAACCTGCCAGACACTAAAAGCAATCAACCCTCTACCACGCCAACCAACCCACACACAACAAAAGCCCAGCAACCCACCTAAAACCATCCATTTCTTTCCTGCTGTCACAAAAGGGTGTGTAACCATATGGAGCCCCACCAAGGTCAAGGTCATACAGCTCCTGAAGGTCAGACCTGACAATCTGATAACAAATGCAGAATTTTATTAAAAAACTTTGTTTTAAAAATGCTTTTAGCTAAGTTTGATAGCCTTATTCCAAGAAACTTGAATTGTTTCCTGTATCTAGTGGATAAAAAAAGAAATCTTACTTGATCAGCATCAACAAAAATAATTTTCTTCACGTCGAGAGGGAAGAGAACATCCAAGAAGAGAATTTTGTAGCTGAAATAAAGTAATCACAAAAGCTACACATCACTCATAAGGCAAGAAAATAAATAGTTTAGAACTGTTCAACTAGTAAATTGGTGAAAGACAAAGAGGGAATGCATCGTAGTGGTTACACAGCAAATACAGCATGCAAAAATACTGGAGGAGTTTGTTGATTGTACAAGAGAAAAGTAACTAACATTGAATGCAGGAAGACTTTAAGAATTAACTACTCAACACACTTACAATCTATCCTTAATGATTTTGGCCATTAGCTTACCCCCAGAAAATATTAGACAACCAAACTTACCACAGACAATATTTGACCACCACTTACCCCCAGAAAATATTAGACCACCAAACTTACCCCCAGAAAATATTTGACCGCCACTTACCCCCAGAAAATATTAGACCACCAAACTTACCCCCAGAAAATAAATATTTGACCGCCACTTACTCCCAGAAAATATTTGACCGTATTTTACCCCCAGAAAATATTTGACCGCCACTTACCCCCAGAAAATATTTGACCGCCACTTACCCCCAGAAAATATTAGACCACCAAACTTACCCCCAGAAAATATTTGACCGCCACTTACCCCCAGAAAATATTAGACCACCAAACTTACCCGCAGAAAATAAATATTTGACCGCCACTTACTCCCAGAAAATATTTGACCGCCACTTACCCCCAGAAAATATTTGACCGCCACTTACCCCCAGAAAATATGTGACCGCCAAACTTACCAAAGAAAATATTTGACCACCAAACTTACCACAGAAAATATTTGACCACCACTTACCCCCAGAAAATATTTGACCGCCACTTACTCCCAGAAAATATTTGACCGCCACTTACCCCCAGAAAATATTTGACTGCCACTTACTCCCAAAAAATATTTGACCACCCAACTTACCCCAGAAAATATTTGACCACCACTTACCCCCAGAAAATATTTGACCACCAAGAAAATATTTGACCACCAAACTTACCACAGAAAATATTTGACCACCAAACTTACCCCCAGAACATATTTGACCACCACTTACCCCCAGAAAATATTTGACCACCAAGAAAAAATTTGACCGCCACTTACCCCCAGATGATTCTCTGTTTTTCCTTCTGTTGGTTGAGCCATCTTGGCCACTTGTACTGGACCAGCTCGTACTCAAAGCCGTACTCCTGGGCCATGTATGGGATAAAGTCCTGCAAACATACATGCATGATCACAACATTGGGATAAAGTCCTGCAAACATACACACATGATCACAACATTGGGATAAAGTCCTGCAAACATACACGCATGATCACAACATTGGGATAAAGTCCTGCAAACATACACACATGATCACAACATTGGGATAAAGTCCTGCAAACATACACGCATGATCACAACATTGGGATAAAGTCCTGCAAACATACACACATGATCACAACATTGGGATAAAGTCCTGCAAACATACACACATGATCACAACATTGGGATAAAGTCCTGCAAACATACACACATGATCACAACATTGGGATAAAGTCCTGCAAACATACACACATGATCACAATATTGGGATAAAGTCCTGCAAACATACACACATGATCACAACAATGGAAAATCTAACTCTGGGAACCCAAAAAATAAACCTCCAACTACTGTATAAACTAAATAAATAAAACTACTAAGTAATAAAAAAAGAACATCCAGTGACTTGATACATGTATATGAGAGTTGTCTTACCTTGAAGGTTGGGGAGAGATAATTCTTGAGAAACCAAAACTTGACTTTAGACTTGGTGTTCTTTAGGACACTCAGCATCATTATTCTACAACGTAAATATTATTTTATTATTCTACAAAGTAAATATTATTTTATTATTCTACAATGTAAATATTATTTTATTATTCTACAATGTAAATATTATTTTATTATTCTAAAATGTAAATATTATTTTATTATTCTACAATGTAAATATTATTTTATTATTCTACAATGTAAATATTATTTTATTATTCTACAATGTAAATATTATTTTATTATTCTACAATGTAAATATTATTTTATTATTCTACAATGTAAATATTATTTTATTATTCTACAATGTAAATATTATTTTATTATTCTACAATGTAAATATTATTTTATTATTCTACAATGTAAATATTATTTTATTATTCTACAATGTAAATATTATTTTATTATTCTACAATGTAAATATTATTTTATTATTCTACAATGTAAATATTATTTTATTATTCTACAATGTAAATATTATTTTATTATTCTACAATGTAAATATTATTTTATTATTCTACAATGTAAATATCATTTTATTATTCTACAATGTAAATGTTATTTTGATATTCTACAATTGAAATTTTTTTTCAACAATTGAAATCATTTTATTATCCTATTATTCTATTTATTTAGTCTCCTTGGCATTTATTATTTAAATGTAAACTGTTAAGGTTGTAGGGCCACTGTCCTTAAGGTTGTAGGACAAATGACCTTAAGGTTGTAGGTCAACTGACCTAAAGGTTGTAGGGCCACTGATTGACCTTAAGGTTGTAGGTCAACTGACCTTAAGGTTGTAGGGCCACTGACCTTAAGGTTGTAGGGCCACTGACTGACCTTAAGGTTGTAGGGCCACTGACATAAAGGTTGTAGGTCAACTGACCTTAAGGTTGTAGGTCAACTGACCTAAAGGTTGTAGGACAACTGACCTTAAGGTTGTAGGGCCACTGACCTTAAGGTTGTAGGGCCACTGACCTAAAGGTTGTAGAGCCACTGACTGACCTTAAGGTTGTAGGGCCACTGACCTTAAGATTGTAGGGCCACTGACATTAAGGTTGTAGGGCCACTGACTGACCTAAAGGTTGTAGAGCCACTGACTGACCTTAAGGTTGTAGGACAACTTACCTTAAGGTTGTAGGGCCACTGACCTAAAGGTTGTAGAGCCACTGACTGACCTTAAGGTTGTAGGTCAACTGACCTTAAGGTTGTAGGGCCACTGACTGACCTTAAGGTTGTAGGGCCACTGACTGACCTTAAGGTTGTAGGACAACTTACCTTAAGGTTGTAGGGCCACTGACCTAAAGGTTGTAGAGCCACTGACTGACCTTAAGGTTGTAGGTCAACTGACCTTAAGGTTGTAGGGCCACTGACTGACCTTAAGGTTGTAGGGCCACTGACTGACCTTAAGGTTGTAGGGCCACTGACCCTAAGGTTGTAGGGCCACTGACCTTAAGGTTGTAGGTCAACTGACCTTAAGGTTGTAGGGCCACTGACATAAAGGTTGTAGGGCCACTGACCTTAAGGTTGTAGGTCAACTGACCTTAAGGTTGTAGGACAACTGACCTTAAGGTTGTAGGGCCACTGACCTCAAGGTTGTAGGGTGACTGACCTTAAGGTTGTAGGGCCACTGACCTTAAGGTTGTAGGTCAACTGACCTTAAGGTTGTAGGACAACTGACCTTAAGGTTGTAGGGCCACTGACCTTAAGGTTGTAGGGTGACTGACCTTAAGGTTGTAGGGCCACTGACTGACCTAAAGGTTGTAGGACAAATGACCTTAAGGTTGTAGGTCAACTGACCTTAAGGTTGTAGGGCCACTGACCTTAAGGTTGTAGGTCAACTGACCTTAAGGTTGTAGGGCCACTGACCTAAAGGTTGTAGGGCCACTGACCTTAAGGTTGTAGGGCCACTGACCTAAAGGTTGTAGGGCCACTGACCTTAAGGTTGTAGGGCCACTGACCTAAAGGTTGTAGGGCCACTGACCTTAAGGTTGTAGGGCCACTGACCTTAAGGTTGTAGGGCCACTGACCTAAAGGTTGTAGGGCCACTGACCTTAAGGTTGTAGAGCCACTGACTGACCTTAAGGTTGTAGGGCCACTGACCTTAAGGTTGTAGGGCCACTGACCTTAAGGTTGTAGGACAACTGACCTTAAGGTTGTAGGGCCACTGACTGACCTTAAGGTTGTAGGGCCACTGACCTTAAGGTTGTAGGGCCACTGACTGACCTAAAGGTTGTAGAGCCACTGACTGACCTTAAGGTTGTAGGGCCACTGACCTTAAGGTTGTAGGGCCACTGACCTTAAGGTTGTAGAGCCACTGACTGACCTAAAGGTTGTAGGGCCACTGACCTTAAGGTTGTAGGGCCACTGACCTTAAGGTTGTAGGGCCACTGACCTTAAGGTTGTAGGACAACTGACCTTAAGGTTGTAGGTCAACTGACCTTAAGGTTGTAGGGCCACTGACCTTAAGGTTGTAGGGCCACTGACCTTAAGGGTGTAGGGCCACTGACCTTAAGGTTGTAGGGCCACTGACCTTAAGGTTGTAGGACAACTGACCTTAAGGTTGTAGGTCAACTGACCTTAAGGTTGTAGGGCCACTGACCTTAAGGTTGTAGGGCCACTGACCTTAAGGTTGTAGGGCCACTAACCTTAAGGTTGTAGGACAACTGACCTTAAGGTTGTAGGTCAACTGACCTTAAGGTTGTAGGGCCACTGACCTTAAGGTTGTAGGGCCACTGACCTTAAGGGTGTAGGGCCACTGACCTTAAGGTTGTAGGGTGACTGACCTTAAGGTTGTAGGTCAACTGACCTTAAGGTTGTAGAGCCACTGACTGACCTTAAGGTTGTAGGGCCACTGACCTTAAGGTTGTAGGGCCACTGACCTTAAGGTTGTAGGACAACTGACCTTAAGGGGATATGCGCAGAAAAAAATCACAAAATTTCTTGTTTTTCATCATGATGGGTTTCTTGCACTTTTGGATACTTTGTCCATTTTTGTATAAAGAAAATAATAACTTTAAAGAGAAAAAAATATTTTATGTGTTGAAATTACGATTTTTATGACCCTATTAATTAAAAAATAATCAATTTTTCCCAATCTTACAAGTTCTCTATGAAAAGTTTTATATCCGTCATTATATTGTATTTGACATCATTGGAAAGCTGGACTTCTCATGTATCTAATAAACTTAATTTCCTACATCTCGGAAACACCCAAAGCTTACAATCGGCTTTGCAGTTTAAACAGATATGGTACTTTCCTGACCTAGTTTTCATTACTTTTGGCTGTTTTTCTCAGTTCACAGGTTTTCAACACTAAAAAGCCTACTACTTTTTTATTTATTAAACAATGCCAACCATATTTTCAGTAAATGTTCTTGAAGCGAAAATACAACTTTTGTCACGAGGGAATTGTGATTGCTTTCATAGAAAAAAAGTATTTGGTAATTAATATGCACATTTTGAAACTTTTGAATACTAAAAAGGGTACGATTTTTTAAACCTTGTAAAATTCTTAGTAGTAATTATTTCAAAAAGTTGTCGTGACAAAAGTTTTAATATATACTGAAATATAAGCAGTTTAAATTTGATTGCTATAGGTGCATAAATAAAAAAGCCTTAGTATTTTTAAAAGTACCGAAAAATTCAAAATGGCGGAGGTTTTTTGGGTTTCCATGACAACCGAAATTGTTTTCGACCCTCTTTTTTGCTGTTTAATACTTACTTTTATATGCCAAATATGATAAAAGTATTTAAAAGGCTTTAGATCTTAAAGTGTAAAAAATAGAAAAAAACATAGCATATCCCCTTAAGGTTGTAGGGTGACTGACCTTAAGGTTGTAGAGCCACTGACTGACCTTAAGGTTGTAGGGCCACTGACCTTAAGGTTGTAGGGCCACTGACCTTAAGGTTGTAGGACAACTGACCTTAAGGTTGTAGGGTGACTGACCTAAAGGTTGTAGGGCCACTGACCTTAAGGTTATAGGGTGACTGACCTTAAGAATCTCTCATACAGGTGACCTGAGGCCACAGAGAAGATGTTGAGTGTGCTGTCCTTCTCCTCCTCTTTCTTGCTGCTGCTGCCTGTGATGGTGCTGGTGACAGAATGGGGGAGTCTTTACAGTAGGGGTGACAGAATGGGGGAGTCTTTACAGTAGGGGTGACAGAATGGGGGAGTCTTTACAGTAGGGGTGACAGAATGGGGGAGTCTTTACAGTAGACTGGACTAAGATGAACATGGCTAGTCTAAGATGACATGACTAGACTAAGGTGACATGACTAGACTAAGATGACCATGACTAGACTAAGATGACATGACTAGACTAAGATGACATGACTAGACTAAGATGACCATGACTAGACTAAGATGACATGACTAGACTAAGATGACATGACTAGACTAAGATGACCATGACTAAGATGACCATGACTAGACTAAGATGACCATGACTAAAAAGACCATGACTAGACTAAGATGACCATGACTAGACTAAGATGACCATGGCTAGACTAAGATGACATGACTAGACTAAGATGACATGACTAGACTAAGATGACCATGGCTAGACTAAGATGACATGACTAGACTAAGATGACATGACTAGACTAAGATGACCATGGCTAGACTAAGATGACATGACTAGACTAAGATGACATGACTAGACTAAGATGACCATGGCTAGACTAAGATGACATGACTAGACTAAGATGACATGACTAGACTAAGATGACCATGGCTAGACTAAGATGACATGACTAGACTAAGATGACATGACTAGACTAAGATGACATGACTAGACTAAGATGACATGACTAGACTAAGATGACATGACTAGACTAAGATGACATGACTAGACTAAGATGACATGACTAGACTAAGATGACCATGGCTAGACTAAGATGACATGACTAGACTAAGATGACATGACTAGACTAAGATGGCATGACTAGACTAAGATGACATGACTAGACTAAGATGACATGACTAGACTAAGATGACATGACTAGACTAAGATGACATGACTAGACTAAGATGACATGACTAGACTAAGATGACCATGGCTAGACTAAGATGACATGACTAGACTAAGATGACATGACTAGACTAAGATGACATGACTAGACTAAGATGACATGACTAGACTAAGATGACATGACTAGACTAAGATGACATGACTAGACTAAGATGACATGACTAGACTAAGATGACATGACTAGACTAAGATGACATGACTAGACTAAGATGACATGACTAGACTAAGATGACCATGACTAGACTAAGATGACCATGACTAGACTAAGATGACCATGACTAGACTAAGATGACCATGACTAGACTAAGATGACATGACTAGACTAAGATGACATGACTAGACTAAGATGACATGACTAGACTAAGATGACCATGACTAGACTAAGATGACCATGACTAGACTAAGATGACATGACTAGACTAAGATGACATGACTAGACTAAGATGACATGACTAGACTAAGATGACATGACTAGACTAAGATGACATGACTAGACTACGATGACCATGACTAGACTAAGATGACCATGGCTAGACTAAGATGACATGACTAGACTAAGATGACATGACTAAGATGACCATGACTAGACTAAGATGACCATGACTAGACTAAGATGACATGACTAGACTAAGATGACATGACTAGACTAAGATGACCATGACTAGACTAAGATGACCATGACTAAACTAAGATGACATGACTAGACTAAGATGACATGACTAGACTAAGATGACCATGACTAGACTAAGATGACCATGGCTAGACTAAGATGACATGACTAGACTAAGATGAAATGACTAGACTAAGATGACCATGACTAAGATGACCATGACTAGACTAAGATGACCATGACTAGACTAAGATGACCATGACTAGACTAAGATGACATGACTAGACTAAGATGACATGACTAGACTAAGATGACCATGACTAGACTAAGATGACCATGACTAGACTAAGATGACATGACTAGACTAAGATGACCATGACTAAGATGACCATGACTAGACTAAGATGACCATGACTAGACTAAGATGACCATGGCTAGACTAAGATGACATGACTAGACTAAGATGACATGACTAGACTAAGATGACCATGACTAGACTAAGATGATCATGACTAGACTAAGATGACCATGACTAGACTAAGATGATCATGACTAGACTAAGATGACATGACTAGACTAAGATGACATGACTAGACTAAGATGACCATGACTAGACTAAGATGACCATGACTAGACTAAGATGACATGACTAGACTAAGATGACCATGACTAAGATGACCATGACTAGACTAAGATGACCATGACTAGACTAAGATGACATGACTAGACTAAGATGACATGACTAGACTAAGATGACCATGACTAGACTAAGATGACATGACTAGACTAAGATGACATGACTAGACTAAGATGACCATGACTAAGATGACCATGACTAGACTAAGATGACCATGACTAAAAAGACCATGACTAGACTAAGATGACCATGACTAGACTAAGATGACATGACTAGACTAAGATGACCATGACTAGACTAAGATGACCATGACTAAAATGACCATGACTAGACTAAGATGACATGACTAGACTAAGATGACAAGATTAAACAAAACTACCTTGATATAGAGCTCCATAGACCACTGTCATCATCATCATCTTGGAGAAGGTTGACGTCAGACTTTTCAGGTTTTTTGGACACCTGACAACAAATTTGGTGCTAGGTTATAGTGGGGACCAGAGACACAATCATACACAAATTTGGTATTAGGTTATAGTAGCGACCAGAGACACAATCATACACAAATTTGGTGCTAGTTTATAGTGTGGACCAGAGACACAATCATACACAAATTTGGTGCTAGTTTATAGTGGGGACCAGAGACACAATCATACACAATTTGGTTCTAGTTTATAGTGGGGAGACACAATCATACACACATTTGGTGCTAGTTTATAGTGGGGACCAGAGACACAGTCATACACAAATTTGGTGCTAGTTTATAGTGGGGACCAGAGACACAATCATACACAAATTTGGTGTTAGGTTATAGTGGGGACCAGAGACACAATCATACACAAATTTTGTGCTAGTTTATAGTGGGGACCAGAGACACAATCATACAAACATTTAGTGCTAGTTTATAGTGGGGAGACACAATCATACACAAATTTGGTGCTAGGTTATAGTGGGGACCAGAAACACAATCATACACAAATTTGGTGCTAGTTTATAGTAGGGAGACACAATCATACACAAATTTGGTGCTAGTTTATAGTGGGGACCAGAGACACAATCATACACACATTAGGTGCTAGTTTATAGTGGGGACCAGAGACACAATCATACACAAAGTTGGTGCTAGTTTATAGTGGGGACTAGAGACACAATCATACACAAATTTGGTGCTAGTTTATAGTGGGGACCAGAGACACAATCATACACAAATTTGGTGCTAGTTTATAGTGGGGACCAGAGACACAATCATACACACATTTGGTGCTAGTTTATAGTGGGGAGACACAATCATACACAAATTTGGTGCTAGTTTATAGTGGGGACCAGAGACACAATCATACACAAATTTGGTGCTAGGTTATAGTGGGGACCAGAGACACAATCATACACAAATTTGGTGCTAGTTTATAGTGGGGACCAGAGACACAATCATACACAAATTTGGTGTTAGGTTATAGTGGGGACCAGAGACACAATCGTTCACAAATTTGGTGCTAGTTTATAGTGGGGACCAGAGACACAATCATACACAAATTTGGTGCTAGTTTATAGTGGGGACCAGAGACACAATCATACACAAATTTGGTGCTAGGTTATAGTGGGGACCAGAGACGCAATCATACACAAATTTGGTGCTAGGTTATAGTGGGGACCAGAGACACAATCTTACACAAATTTGGTGCTAGTTTATAGTGGGGACCAGAGACACAATCATACACAAATTTGGTGCTAGTTTATAGTGGGGACCAGAGACACAATCATACACAAATTTGGTGCTAGTTTATAGTGGGGACCAGAGACACAATCATACACAAATTTGGTGCTAGTTAATAGTGGGCAGACACAATCATACACAAAATTGGTGCTAGTTTACAGTGGGGACCAGAGACACAATCATACACAAATTTGGTGCTAGTTTATTAGTGGGGACCAGAGACACAATCATACACAAATTTGGTGCTAGTTAATAGTGGGCAGACACAATCATACACAAATTTGGTGCTAGTTTACAGTGGGGACCAGAGACACAATCATACACAAATTTGGTGCTAGTTTATAGTGGGGACCAGAGACATAATCATACACAAATTTGGTGCTAGGTTATAGTGGGGACCAGAGACGCAATCATACACACATTTAGTGCTAGTTTATAGTGGGGAGACACAATCATACACAAATTTGGTGCTAGGTTATAGTGGGGACCAGAAACACAATCATACACAAATTTGGTGCTAGTTTATAGTAGGGAGACACAATCATACACAAATTTGGTGCTAGTTTGCAGTGGGGACCAGAGACACAATCATACACAAATTTGGTGCTAGTTTATAGTGGGGACCAGAGACACAATCATACACACATTAGGTGCTAGTTTATAGTGGGGACCAGAGACACAATCATACACAAATTTGGTGCTAGTTTATAGTGGGGACCAGAGACACAATCATACACAAATTTGGTGCTAGTTTACAGTGGGGACCAGAGACACAATCATACACAAATTTGGTGCTAGTTTATAGTGGGGACCAGAGACACAATCATACACAAATTTGGTGCTAGTTTATAGTGGGGACCAGAGACACAATCATACACAAATTTGGTGCTAGTTTACAGTGGGGACCAGAGACACAATCATACACAAATTTGGTGCTAGTTTATAGTGGGGACCAGAGACACAATCATACACAAATTTGGTGCTAGGTTATAGTGGGGACCAGAGACACAATCATACACAAATTTGGTGCTAGTTTATAGTGGGGACCAGAGACACAATCATACACAAATTTGGTGCTAGGTTATAGTGGGGACCAGAGACGCAATCATACACACATTTAGTGCTAGTTTATAGTGGGGAGACACAATCATACACAAATTTGGTGCTAGGTTATAGTGGGGACCAGAAACACAATCATACACAAATTTGGTGCTAGTTTATAGTAGGGAGACACAATCATACACAAATTTGGTGCTAGTTTACAGTGGGGACCAGAGACACAATCATACACAAATTTGGTGCTAGTTTATAGTGGGGACCAGAGACACAATCATACACAAATTTGGTGCTAGTTTATAGTGGGGACCAGAGACACAATCATACACAAATTTGGTGCTAGTTTATAGTGGGGACAAGAGACACAATCATACACAAATTTGGTGCTAGTTTACAGTGGAGACCAGAGACACAATCATACAGATGTACAACAACCATACTCTACGTCTTACACCAATTAAACAATCATACAGACGTACAACAACCATACTGAAGTCATACAAAAAGTACATCTGACCTTGACCCTAATGATTTTACTCTTAAAGCTGTTGATGGCCACAATAACATCAGTAAGGTTGTCAGGTGAATCAGTGAACTCATGGCTGAAATCATGGGTACAATCATGACTTATAACATTGGGTACAATCATGACTTATAACAATAACATCAGTAAGGTTGTCAGGTGAATCAGTGAACTCATGGCTGAAATCATGGGTACAATCATGACTTATAACATGGGGTACAATCATGACTTATAACAATAACATCAGTAAGGTTGTCAGGTGAATCAGTGAACTCATGGCTGAAATCATGGGTACAATCATGACTTATAACATGGGGTACAATCATGACTTATAACAATAACATCAGTAAGGTTGTCAGGTGAATCAGTGAACTCATGGCTGAAATCATGGGTACAATCATGACTTATAACATGGGGTACAATCATGACTTATAACAATAACATCAGTAAGGTTGTCAGGTGAATCAGTGAACTCATGGCTGAAATCATGGGTACACATCATGACTTATAACAATAACATCAGTAAGGTTGTCAGGTGAATCAGTGAACTCATGGCTGAAATCATGGGTACAATCATGACTTATAACATGGGGTACAATCATGACTTATAACAATAACATCAGTAAGGTTGTCAGGTGAATCAGTAAACTCATGGCTGAAATCATGGGTACAATCATGACTTATAACATGGGGTACAATCATGACTTATAACAATAACATCAGTAAGGTTGTCAGGTGAATCAGTGAACTCATGGCTGAAATCATGGGTACAATCATGACTTATAACATGGGGTAGTCATAGATATGACTTATAACATGGGGTAGTCATAGATATGACTTATACCATTGGGTACAATCATGACTTACAATCAAATCTCAATCTTAGTACATATTAAATGTCAGCTAGCAATACATCAAACTCAGTCAACCTTAGTACAGTAAATGAAATGACAGACAATAGACAAGAACACAAGGGAAAGTAACTAGATTGTAGTTAGGTCAATTGGTGTTTATGATGACTAGTGTTGACAAATTTTTGTGATGGAAGATAAAGTTGGTTTGGAATTAATTATCAAGCAAATAAAGTCAACACTTTTAGCTTGAAAGAGGTCCAACTAAATTAAGATCAACAGCTTTGGAAAGAATAAAAATTGGGGAATATTGTTTTAAACTTAAATATCTAAAGATTTATATTTTTTTTACTATAGCTTATCACTAAATATACTAAACAGTTTTGGAAAACTATATGGCTAATGAAAAAAGTACCTATAAAATGTACAGACCTATTTCTAGCAAATGAAGGAAGTTGGAACCTACCTGTCTATTTTATAAATCTCCTCAGACCTCCCCTCTCTTAGTTTCAGGTTCCAAAGTCCAGGGTACGCCTTCAGTTGAAAGTAGCCCTGGGACACAAACATGGTAGGGAAAAGTTCAAATCTTATGGAGGCAACAGGATATATTTTTAAAAAATCAATTAAAGGCAGTACAACTCTAGCAGAGATATCAAGAGGATCAATTAAAGGCAGTACAACTCTAGCAGAGATATCAAGAGGATCAATTAAAGGCAGTACAACTCTAGCAGGGATATCAAGAGGATCAATTAAAGGCAGTAAAACTAGATAGAGATATCAAGAGGATCAATTAAAGGCAGTAAAACTAGATAGAGATATCAAGAGGATCAATTAAAGGCAGTAAAACTAGATAGAGATATCAAGAGGATCAATTAAAGGCAGTAAAACTAGATAGAGATATCAAGAGGATCAATTAAAGGCAGTAAAACTAGATAGAGATATCAAGAGGATCAATTAAAGGCAGTACAACTCTAGCAGAGATATCAAGAGGATCAATTAAAGGCAGTAAAACTAGATAGAGATATCAAGAGGATCAATTAACGGCCATACAACATTACCAGGTTGGCCATGACGATGGTGTCAACCATGGCTGGTATTTTGTTGGTGCCCAGTACAAACTGCAGGCCCCTGGGGGGTTGCATGGTGCTGGAGTCATGGCAGTGGCCTGAAATAGGGGGGGGGATTAAGTTTATTTCAAAATTCATTAGTTCATGTTGTTAATCATACAAAATATTTAATTAATACAATCTACAGAAACCAAACAAAACTGTCATAAGAAAAAATATAGTGCATTAGACCTATTTTGTTGAATAACCTAACCTACACAGTTGTAATATAATCAACTAGCTGCATACCCGTGCTCTGCCAAGGTAAATCTTTTTTAAATGTACCAACTTGGTAACAGAACAAAACTTAACACAACACAAACACAACACAAATGCAATACAGACACAACACAAACACAACACAACACAAATAAAAACACAAACACAAAAGAAAACACAAACACAACACAAAAGAAAACACAAACACAATGCAAACAAACACAATGTAAACACAAACGAAAACATAAAAGCAACACACAAACACAAAAGACAACACTAAAAAATTTGCATTCACATTTTGCTAATTATATTATTGCAACAATAATTCCCTCATGAAGGTCCGCAGAATTTGCATTCACATTTTGCTAATTATATTTTTGCTAATTATATTATTGCAAAATAATTCACTCATGGAGGTCCATAGATTTTACATTTACATTTTTTTATTAGCGTGACTTGAATTTATTTTTAAATTACCTCCCTTGGAAAATTACAAAACAGTTTAATTAATTCGTTTTTTCGACCCTATTATTATTAAAATGTATCCACTTTTTCTAGGAATCTAAACAAAAATGAAATTTGACATTGATCCTTTTAATATGTTTTAGTAATGTGTGTGTATTTAATATTTTTTTATGTTATGCAAAAGAGTAAAAACAGTGGGAACTATAAAATAAATTTAAGTCGTTATATAAACAAAGCATACTCTATTACTTATATATAAGAAAATTTGAAGCACTGAAAAGCACTGCATGTTGCGATGTTTACTTTTATGGTTCCAAAATCTATAGTGGACTGACACACTATCAGCCCCCTTATATTTTAGATTTTATTCTACCTACCCTCTAGTAGAATATATTCCAACTCAAACTGAGCATTCACATTTCTCTCAACCTGTAGAGAATAAATGTTACCTAGAACTAATCTGACAAAATACAACTAGAACAAATCTGACAAAATACAACTAACTAGAACAAATCTGACAAAATACAACTAGAACAAATCTGACAAAATACAACTAGAACAAATCTGACAAAATACAACTAGAACAAATCTGACAAGATACAACTAACTAGAACAAATCTTACCAAATACAATTAGAACAAATCTGACAAGATACAACTAGAACAAATCTGACAAGATACAACTAACTAGAACAAATCTTACAAGATACAACTAACTAGAACAGATCTGACAAAATACAACTAGAACAAATCTGACAAGATACAACTAGAACAAATCTGACAAAATACAACTAACTAGAACAAATTTGACAAAATACAACTAGAACAAATCTGACAAAATACAACTAGAACAAATCTGACAAAATACAACTAGAACAAATCTGACAAAATTCTGACAAAATACAAGAACAAATCTGACAAAATACAACTAACTAGAACAAATCTGACAAAATACAACTAGAACAAATCTGACAAAATACAACTAACTAGAACAAACTTGATGTATAAATCATAAGGCAGGTACCTCCTCCAATAAGATGTTATCTAAATCATAAGGCGAGGTGACAGCCTCTACCAGCCAACTTTCTGGGGTGTCCATATTTAAAGTTAGAAGTGATTTCTGTGGCATGTCAAGAAATCTGGCCACTGGAGCATGGGTCAGGGCACCTTCAGGGTCAAAGGTCACTTCTGGTTCCAACACATAGCGGTAGAAGCTGGGAGAAAAATGAAGTGTTAATTTGGTCAATTAGAAGCTCAGAGAAAAATGAAGTGTTAATTTGGTCAATTAGAAGCTGGGAGAAATATGAAGTGTTAATTTGGTCAATTAGAAGCTGGGAGAAATATGAAGTGTTAATTTGGTCAATGGACACAAGCGAGAAAAGTCTCAAAGGAATTTGAGAGGTGTATAAATTAATTTAAAATTCTTGCACGGCGTAGTTACAATTAATATGGTTATAAAATACTGTCTGTCTGGTTTTTTTCGGACTTTACTAAAGATTGGACGTATTTGATGTTTTTAATATTTTCGGTAACTAAATAAAAATTTAAAAAAAAGCAAAAACAATTTGGTTTTCACGTGTAATGGCGACATAAACAATGGCATCCTGCTATTGGATAGGCCGACAAAAATTTTATTGTACACATTGTAAGCTAAAAATAGAAAACTAGGTCATGGGGTTTTTAATTTGCATTGTTATTTAAAAACTTGATCTGCAAAGTTTTGTAAACAAATAGTTATCGATCACTAAGTTACTGTACAGCCAATCAATATTTGTCTTACGAAAGTGAAACATCCGGTTATAACTTAGGCTTGATGAAAATAAATAGAAATGTAGCCTTAAACTCAACAAATTATTTTCTAGTTCTCTGGATTTGAACCTTTTATAGCATTTATTCTAAAAATATAAAATTTCTAAATTAATTTTAGGCTTAAGTTTTTATTTTTTATTTTTTTTTTACGGTCTAAATCTAAAAAGCACGTTTTTATTCCATGACAACAACACTATGGAAGGAATCTCGTCAACTCGCTTGTCTCCATTAGAAGCTCAGAGAAATATGAAGTGTTAATTTGGTCAATTAGAAACTGGGAGAAAAATGAAGTGTTAATTTGGTCAATTAGAAGCTCAGAGAAAAATGGAGTTTTGGTTACATAATCAAAAGATTTCTGAAGAAACAAGGTGAAGGTCAACCTAACCTTTTAAGTGGCATCTCAGATAACTTCTCCCTGGGGTTCATGAAGATTGTGATCTCAACATTGGCTATCTGCTTCAGTACCTGTACACAGATGTAGTGTATGTTACATGTTTATTATATGATCTCAACATTGGCTATCTGCTTCAGTACCTGTACGCATATGTAGTGTATGTTACATGTTTATTATATTTATCAGATGTGCTACTTAAATCATGGAGAGATGTGGGGTAATATGATGATGTTGATGAGGTGAGGTTACCATCAAAATGGCAGACATCTTCTGGGCATGTGTGGAGACTGGATCAACTATGGCTTCCACTGTGAACGCTGGGATGTTGGCGTCTGCTGGTAGCTTGATCACACTGGGGACAGAGCAGACAAGTTTTAGTTCATACAACTAGTTTTACACTCACAATTGGGGACAGAACAGGACAAGTTTTAGTTCATACAACTAGTTTTACACTCACAATTGGGGACAGAACAGGACAAGTTTTAGTTCATACAACTAGATTTACACTCACAATTGGGGACAGAACAGGACAAGTTTTAGTTCATACAACTAGTTTTACACTCACAATTGGGGACAGAACAGGACAAGTTTTAGTTCATACAACTAGATTTACACTCACAATTGGGGACAGAACAGGACAAGTTTTAGTTCATACAACTAGTTTTACACTCACAATTGGGGACAGAACAGGACAAGTTTTAGTTCATACAACTAGATTTACACTCACAATTGGGGACAGAACAGGACAAGTTTTAGTTCATACAACTAGTTTTACACTCACAATTGGGGACAGAACAGGACAAGTTTTAGTTCATACAACTAGATTTACACTCACAATTGGGGACAGAACAGGACAAGTTTTAGTTCATACAACTAGTTTTACACTCACAATTGGGGACAGAACAGGACAAGTTTTAGTTCATACAACTAGTTTTACACTCACAATTGGGGACAGAACAGGACAAGTTTTAGTTCATACAACTAGTTTTACACTCACAATTGTAAAAATAGTTTTATACTCACAACACTAAAGCTAAGCTCAGCCATCTCCTACCTAATGACATCACTAAAAAAGCTAAGCTCAGCCAACCTACCTAATGACATCACAAATAAAGCTAAGCTCTTACCTGTGCTGATTCCCAGCAAATGTGATCTTCTGTCTTTTGTCTTTCTTGGTTTTTGAACTCAGTAAGTTCGAAGCTTTCATGGTTAAATCACTGGCCCTGCACAGTCAGAGAAAGGAGAACACATTACATGTACGTATATATGTAAGTATATAACGGGAGTGCCATTTTAAAAGTCTCTCACCTTCGGGGGTCCCTCTCCACATTGAGGACAACTTGAGAAACTTTGTGTCCCCCTTGTGAGTAGGCCAGCTTCTCTAGCAGGTTAAAGTCTTCCACTGTCAGCTCTTCCTCTGGACTCAGTGGGCCCACAAACTGACAGGAAGATTCATACAATATCAATATACAACATCTGAACCTACCCAACCTTTCAACATCTGAAACTACTCAATCTTTCAACATCTGAACCTACCCAATCTTTCAACATCTGAACCTACCCAATCTTTCAACATCTGAACCTACCCAATCTTTCAACATCTGAACCTACCCAACCTTTCAACATCTGAAACTACTCAATCTTTCAACATCTGAACCTACCCAATCTTTCAACATCTGAACCTACCCAATCTTTCAACATCTGAACCTACCTAATCTTTCAACATCTGAACCTACCCAATCTTTCAACATCTGAACCTACCCAACCTTTCAACATCTGAAACTACTCAATCTTTCAACATCTGAACCTACCCAATCTTTCAACATCTGAACCTACCCAATCTTTCAACATCTGAACCTACCTAATCTTTCAACATCTGAACCTACCCAAACTTTCAACATCTGAACCTACCATCCCAATAGACACTATACCTATCCTCCAATAGACAGTAAACCTACCCAATCTTTCAACATCTGAACCTACCCAACCTTTCAACATCTGAACCTACCCATCCTTACAACATCTGAACCTACCCATCCTTACAACATATGAACATACCCAATCTTTCAACATCTGAACCTACTCTCCAATAGACACTCAACCTACTGGACCTACCCCTCCATTAGAGATTGAACCTACTGAACCTACCCCTCCATTAGAGATTGAACCTACTGAACCTACCCCTCCATTAGAGATTGAACCTACTGAACCTACCCCTCCATTAGAGATTGAACCTACTGAACCTACCCCTCCATTAGAGATTGAACCTACTGAACCTACCCCTCCATTAGAGATTGAACCTACTGAACCTACCCCTCCATTAGAGATTGAACCTACTGAACCTACCCCTCCATTAGAGATTGAACCTACTGAACCTACCCCTCCATTAGAGATTGAACCTACTGAACCTACCCCTCCAACAGACACTAAACCTACTGAACCTACCCCTACAGTAGAGATTGAACCTACTGAACCTACCCCTCCATTAGAGATTAAACCTACTGAACCTACCCCTCCATTAGAGATTAAACCTACTGAACCTACCCCTCCATTGGAGACGATGCCCTGTTGACCAGGCAGCAGTGATAGAACCTTGGAGGCAAACATTTGATGGACTAGAAGCTTCTCTGAAGTGGCAGCATTCAGTGCTCTGATGTAGGCTTCCATATCCATGCCCTATGGATAAAACATCCAGACCATCAATGTGGATAACACATCCAGACCACTTACATGAACCTGTGTCACCACTTACATGAACCTGTGTCACCACTTACATGAACCTGACAAACTTGTGTCACCACTTACATGAACCTGTGTCACCACTTACATGAACCTGACAATCTTATGTCACCACTTACATGCACCTGACAATCTTGGGTCACCACCTACATGACCCGGTTATGTCACCACTTACATGCACCTGACAATCTTGTGTCACCACCTACATGAACCTGTGATGTCACCACTTACATGACCCTGTGATGTCACCACCTACATGACCCTGTGATGTCACCACCTACATGACCCTGTTGTGTCACCACTTACATGAACCTGAAAATCTTGTGTCACCACTTACATGACCCTGTGATGCCACCACTTACATGACCCTGTGATGTCACCACTTACATGACCCTGTGATGTCACCACTTACATGACCCTGTGATGTCACCACTTACATGCACCTGTCAATCTTGTGTCACCACTTACATGACCCTGTGATGTCACCACTTACATGACCCTGTGATGTCACCACCTACATGAACCTGTGATGTCACCACCTACATGACCCTGTGATGTCACCACCTACATGACCCTGTGATGTCACCACTTACATGAACCTGTGTCACCACTTACATGCACCTGAAAATCCTGTAAAGTTTTCCTCTCTGAGAGCAGGTCCTGGATGTTCTCCTCCTTGACCAGCTTGGTGATCAGGCTCTTGGCCATGGGAGGGGTCAAGGTCTCCAGGGCCACCTGGACGGCCTTGGTGACCTTGTTGTCTCCGTTCACATTCTGGGGGTTGGAGATGATGCCCAGACGCAGGTTGTTGGAACTTTTCTGGAACAGAGAACAATCACAACATCACACATCAACTTTTCTGGAACAGAGAACAATCACAACATCACACATCAACTTTTCAGGAACTTAGAACAATCACATCACACATCAACTTTTCAGGAACAGAGAACAGTCACAACATCACACATCAACTTTTCAGGAACAGAGAAACAATCACATTACACATCAACTTTTCAGGAACAGAGAACAATCACAACATCACACATCAACTTTTCAGGAACAGAGAAACAATCACAACATCACACATCAACTTTTCAGGAACTTAGAACAATCACATCACACATCAACTTTTCAGGAACAGAGAACAATCACAACATCACACATCAACTTTTCAGGAACAGAGAAACAATCACATTACACATCAACTTTTCAGGAACAGAGAACAATCACAACATCACACATCAACTTTTCAGGAACAGAGAAACAATCACATTACACATCAACTTTTCAGGAACAGAGAACAATCACAACATCACACATCAACTTTTCTGTAACAGGAAACAATCACAACATCACACATCAACTTTTCAGGAACAGAGAACAATCACAACATCACACATCAACTTTTCTGGAACAGAGAACGATGACAACATCACACATCAACTTTTCTGGAACAGAGAACAATCACAACATCACACATCAACTTTCAGCAGTAAGAGATGGAACAGCGACTGACCAGATGTTTGATGGCGCTGTAGAGCAAAGACCTGCCCACACTTGTCTCAACGTCACAAATGACGATGATGGTCACTGGTCTCAGTGTCTCTTCATCTGTGGGTAGAGAGGGTGGGATGTGTGTGGGTAGAGAGGGTGGGATGTGTGTGGGTAGAGAGGGTGGGATGTGTGTGGGTAGAGAGGGTGGGATGTGTGTGGGTAGAGAGGGTGGGATGTGTGTGGGTAGAGAGGGTGGGATGTGTGTGGGTAGAGAGGGTGTGATGTGTGTGGGTAGAGAGGGTGGGATGTGTGTGGGCAGAGAGGGTGTGATGTGTGTGGGTAGAGAGGGTGTGATGTGTGTGGATAGAGAGGGTGTGATGTGTGTGGGTGAGAGGATGTAATGTGTGTGAGTAGAGAGGGTGTGATGTGTGTGGGTAGAGAGGGTGGGATGTGTGTGGGTAGAGAGGGTGGGATGTGTGTGGGTAGAGAGGGTGTGATGTGTGTGGGCAGAGAGGGTGGGATGTGTGTGGGTAGAGAGGGTGTGATGTGTGTGGGTAGAGAGGGTGGGATGTGTGTGGGTAGAGAGGATGGGATGTGTGTGGGTAGAGAGGGTGGGATGTGTGTGGGTAGAGAGGGTGGGATGTGTGTGGGTAGAGAGGGTGGGATGTGTGTGGGTAGAGAGGGTGGGATGTGTGTGGGTAGAGAGGGTGGGATGTGTGTGGGTAGAGAGGGTGGGATGTGTGTGGGTAGAGAGGGTGGGATGTGTGTGGGTAGAGAGGGTGGGATGTGTGTGGGTAGAGAGGGTGGGATGTGTGTGGGTAGAGAGGGTGGGATGTGTGTGGGTAGAGAGGGTGGGATGTGTGTGGGTAGAGAGGGTGGGATGTGTGTGGGTAGAGAGGGTGGGATGTGTGTGGGTAGAGAGGGTGTAATGTGTGGGGGTAGAGAGGGTGGGATGTGTGTGGGTAGAGAGGGTGGGATGTGTGTGGGTAGAGAGGGTGGGATGTGTGTGGGTAGAGAGGGTGGGATGTGTGTGGGTAGAGAGGGTGGGATGTGTGTGGGTAGAGAGGGTGGGATGTGTGTGGGTAGAGAGGGTGGGATGTGTGTTGGTAGTGAGGGTGGGATGTGTGTGGGTAGAGAGGGTGGGATGTGTGTGGGTAGAGAGGGTGGGATGTGTGTGGGTAGAGAGGGTGGGATGTGTGTGGGTAGAGAGGGTGGGATGTGTGTGGGATGTGTGTGGGTAGAGAGGGTGGGATGTGTGTGGGTAGAGAGGGTGGTATGTGATGTGTGTGGGTAGAGAGGGTGCGATGTGTGGGTAGAGAGGGTGGGATGTGTGTGGGTAGAGAGGGTGCGATGTGTGGGTAGAGAGGGTGGGATGTGTGTGGGTCTCTAACAGGATGGCTATAGTCTCAGTTCTATTGGTTAGTCTGTTAACATGTTAACAATGGCTTTAGTTTACCTTTCTTGGTCAGGTAGATGAGACAATGATGGCTTTAGTTTACCTTTCTTGGTCAGATAGCTTAGACAACAATGGCTTTAGTTTACCTTTCTTGGTCAGATAGCTGAGACAACAATGGCTTTAGTTTACCTTTCTTGGTCAGATAGCTGAGACAACGATGGCTTTAGTTTACCTTTCTTGGTCAGATAGCTAAGACAACAATGGCTTTTGTTTACCTTTCTTGGTCAGATAGCTGAGACTGTTAACGATGGCAGACGTCAGATCTCTGGTGCTAAGCTCTGCTGCCACTGCTGGAATCTTGGCCACGCTGCTCTCTGAAAACGGCCAAACACACATTGGCTTTAACAAAATGGCCAAACACACATTGGCTTTAACAAAACGGCCAAACACACATTGGCTTTAACAAAACGCCCAAACACAAATTGGCTTTAACAAAATGGCCAAACACACATTGGCTTTAACAAAACGGCCAAACACACATTGGCTTTAACAAAATGGCCAAACACACATTGGCTTTTGTAAGTAGAGATGGCCGAACTTGCAGTTGGTAATAAATCAAATATAAGTAGACAAAACAGAGTTGATTTAATTGATGAATGTCCTTGACCTATTTACCTGCAGTCCCTGTAAGGTCAAGGCGTAGAGTAGCAGGGGTCAGAATTCTAGAATTGAGGCGTGGCAGGACGTTGTCGCGCTCCATCCACCACTCCAACACATCAGTGCTGTCACTGACCTCACCCTAGGTCAAAGTAAGAGGTCAAGGTTACATGGTACAAGATCTGGGCTACATGGTTAAACTGTTGGTACAAGGTCAAGGCTACATGGTTAAACTCTTGGTCCAAGGTCAAGGTTACATGGTTAAACTGTTATTTTAAACTGTATTTGACCTACCTTATAAACAGCCCCCTGGAGCACCTGGGTCTGCTTGAGAACCTCCATGACCACGGCCTCTTCAAAGGAATCTTCCAGCTGACCTTTGTCCAGGGGCACACCATTCACCAGAACTTGAGGGAAGTCACTCAAGCCATTTTGATGAATGAATTCTTCACTTAACTGAACCAAAGTAATACAATTAGACAGTCACTCAAGCCATTTTGATGAATGAATTCTTCACTTAACTGAACCAAAGTAATACAATTAGAAAGTCACTCAAGACATTTTGGTTCACGAAGAATTACCTTTCTAACTTCGTTGAATTTATCGCTCTCTCCAAATATGACATCTTTATTTTCTGATGGGTACTGAAGGGCAAACTCTGCAATGATAGTCTCACTCGTCAGCTCCGCGTTCCCCACTTTCTCGTACACCTACACAGAGCAGTGGAAGATAGAGGATACAAGGTGGGCAAAACATTACAAATCCTAAAATATTGGCAGTCAAAAAACTAGAACTAAAATATTGGCAGTCAAAAAACTAGAACTAAAATATTGGCCGTCAAAAAACTAGAACTAAAATATTGGCCGTCAAAAAACTAGAACTAAAATATTGGCCGTCAAAAAACTAGAACTAAAATATTGGCAGCTCTAAAAGAAAATCATTTTGAAACATTTATATATGACCTAAAGCATTATCAAAACCATACAGTGAGACGTATAGCTTACATCTGTGATAAATGACAAGCCTTTAGCAACATCCTGCATGTTGGCAATATTAGCAATGTATGTGTAGGCTCGTATCATAGCAACACCAGGATCCTCATAGCCTGTTGCTTTAGAGTTGACGACAAAGGCAAGACCAAGCCTGAAACAGATACATCATTAGAGATTCTAGAAACCAGATGTGAGATATGAGACCTTGACCTTTGACCCCTGTCCAGCAGACACGTCAGGATTACCTGAGTGGTGCCTTGTGCACATAGAAAGCTTCAGCCATTTTAATCAGGTTCCTGGACTTGGTGTCCACAGGGTTGACCACAAACACCTGCAGCAATGGAGGAAAGCATTGGTCAGTTCACATAGCATTGGTCAGTTCACATAGCATTGGTCAGTTCACGTAGCATTGGTCAGTTCACGTAGCGTTGGTCAGTTCACATAGCATTGGTCAGTTCACATAGCATTGGTCAGTTCACATAGCATTGGTCAGTTCACATAGCATTGGTCAGTTCACATAGCATTGGTCATTTCACATAGTGTTGGTCAGTTTACATAGCATTGGTCAGTTCACATAGCATTGGTCAGTTCACATAGAATTGGTCAGTTCACGTAGCATTGGTCAGTTCACATAGAATTGGTCAGTTCACATAGTGTTGGTCAGTTCACATAGCATTGGTCAGTTCACATAGAATTGGTCAGTTCATGTAGCATTGGTCAGTTCACATAGCATTGGTAAGTTCACGTAGCGTTGGTCAGTGCACATAGCATTGGTCAGTTCACATAGTGTTGGTCAGTTTACATAGCATTGGTCATTTCCCATAGCATTGGTCAGTTCACGTAGCTTGGTCAGTAGACATTAATACTTTTCTGAAATAATTCTGTTAAAAAAAAACTATCAAACGAAAAAACTTGCCAAGTGAAACAGATTTAAAATGATCAAACAAAAAAACTTGCCAAGTGAAACAGATTTAAAATTATCAAACAAAAAAACTTGCCAAGTGAAACAGATTTAAAATTATCAAACAAAAAAACTTGCCAAGTGAAACAGATTTAAAATTATCAAACAAAAAAACTTGCCAAGTGAAACAGATTTAAAATGATCAAACAAAAAAACTTGCCAAGTGAAACAGATTTAAAATTATCAAACAAAAAAACTTGCCAAGTGAAACAGATTTAAAATTATCAAACAAAAAAACTTGCCAAGTGAAACAGATTTAAAATTATCAAACAAAAAAACTTGCCAAGTGAAACAGATTTAAAATTATCAAAAAAAAAAACTTGCCAAGTGAAACAGATTTAAAATTATCAAACAAAAAAACTTGCCAAGTGAAACAGATTTAAAATTATCTAACAAAAAAACTTGCCAAGTGAAACAGATTTAAAATTATCAAACAAAAAAACTTGCCAAGTGAAACAGATTTAAAATGATCAAACAAAAAAACTTGCCAAGTGAAACAGATTTAAAATGATCAAACAAAAAAACTTGCCAAGTGAAACAGATTTAAAATGATCAAACAAAAAAACTTGCCAAGTGAAACAGATTTAAAATGATCTAACAAAAAAACTTGCCAAGTGAAACAGATTTAAAATTATCAAACAAAAAAACTTGCCAAGTGAAACAGATTTAAAATGATCAAACAAAAAAACTTGCCAAGTGAAACAGATTTAAAATTATCAAACAAAAAAACTTGCCAAGTGAAACAGATTTAAAATTATCAAACAAAAAAACTTGCCAAGTGAAACAGATTTAAAATTATCAAACAAAAAAACTTGCCAAGTGAAACAGATTTAAAAAGATCAAACAAAAAAACTTGCCAAGTGAAACAGATTTAAAATTATCAAACAAAAAAACTTGCCAAGTGAAACAGATTTAAAATTATCAAACAAAAAAACTTGCCAAGTGAAACAGATTTAAAATTATCAAACAAAAAAACTTGCCAAGTGAAACAGATTTAAAATTATCAAACAAAAAAACTTGCCAAGTGAAACAGATTTAAAATGATCAAACAAAAAAACTTGCCAAGTGAAACAGATTTAAAATGATCTAACAAAAAAACTTGCCAAGTGAAACAGATTTAAAATTATCAAACAAAAAAACTTGCCAAGTGAAACAGATTTAAAATGATCAAACAAAAAAACTTGCCAAGTGAAACAGATTTAAAATTATCAAACAAAAAAACTTGCCACGTGAAACAGATTTAAAATGATCTAACAAAAAAACTTGCCAAGTGAAACAGATTTAAAATTATCAAACAAAAAAACTTGCCAAGTGAAACAGATTTAAAATTATCAAACAAAAAAACTTGCCAAGTGAAACAGATTTAAAATGATCAAACAAAAAAACTTGCCAAGTGAAACAGATTTAAAATTATCAAACAAAAAAACTTGCCAAGTGAAACAGATTTAAAATTATCAAACAAAAAAACTTGCCAAGTGAAACAGATTTAAAATGATCAAACAAAAAAACTTGCCAAGTGAAACAGATTTAAAATGATCAAACAAAAAAACTTGCCAAGTGAAACAGATTTAAAATTATCAAACAAAAAAACTTGCCAAGTGAAACAGATTTAAAATGATCTAACAAAAAAACTTGCCAAGTGAAACAGATTTAAAATGATCAAACAAAAAAACTTGCCAAGTGAAACAGATTTAAAATGATCAAACAAAAAAAACTTGCCAAGTGAAACAGATTTAAAATTATCAAACAAAAAAACTTGCCAAGTGAAACAGATTTAAAATGAACAAACAAAAAAACTTGCCAAGTGAAACAGATTTAAAATGATCAAACAAAAAAACTTGCCAAGTGAAACAGATTTAAAATGATCAAACAAAAAAACTTGCCAAGTGAAACAGATTTAAAATGATCAAACAAAAAAAACTTGCCAAGTGAAACAGATTTAAAATTATCAAACAAAAAAACTTGCCAAGTGAAACAGATTTAAAATGAACAAACCAAAAAACTTGCCAAGTGAAACAGATTTAAAATGATCAAACAAAAAAACTTGCCAAGTGAAACAGATTTAAAATGATCAAACAAAAAAACTTGCCAAGTGAAACAGATTTAAAATGATCAAACAAAAAAACTTGCCAAGTGAAACAGATTTAAAATTATCAAACAAAAAAACTTGCCAAGTGAAACAGATTTAAAATGATCAAACAAAAAAACTTGCCAAGTGAAACAGATTTAAAATTATCAAACAAAAAAACTTGCCAAGTGAAACAGATTTAAAATTATCAAACAAAAAAACTTGCCAAGTGAAACAGATTTAAAATGATCAAACAAAAAAACTTGCCAAGTGAAACAGATTTAAAATTATCAAACAAAAAAACTTGCCAAGTGAAACAGATTTAAAATTATCAAACAAAAAAACTTGCCAAGTGAAACAGATTTAAAATGATCAAACAAAAAAACTTGCCAAGTGAAACAGATTTAAAATGATCTAACAAAAAAACTTGCCAAGTGAAACAGATTTAAAATTATCAAACAAAAAAACTTGCCAAGTGAAACAGATTTAAAATGATCAAACAAAAAAACTTGCCAAGTGAAACAGATTTAAAATGATCAAACAAAAAAACTTGCCAAGTGAAACAGATTTAAAATTATCAAACAAAAAAACTTGCCAAGTGAAACAGATTTAAAATGATCAAACAAAAAAACTTGCCAAGTGAAACAGATTTAAAATGATCAAACAAAAAAACTTGCCAAGTGAAACAGATTTAAAATGATCAAACAAAAAAACTTGCCAAGTGAAACAGATTTAAAATGATCAAACAAAAAAACTTGCCAAGTGAAACAGATTTAAAATGATCAAACAAAAAAACTTGCCAAGTGAAACAGATTTAAAATGATCAAACAAAAAAACTTGCCAAGTGAAACAGATTTAAAATGATCAAACAAAAAAACTTGCCAAGTGAAACAGATTTAAAATTATCAAACAAAAAAACTTGCCAAGTGAAACAGATTTAAAAAGATCAAACAAAAAAACTTGCCAAGTGAAACAGATTTAAAATTATCAAACAAAAAAACTTGCCAAGTGAAACAGATTTAAAATGATCAAACAAAAAAACTTGCCAAGTGAAACAGATTTTTTGCAATGTGTCTTAACATCCCTGGGAAAGTAGGTCGCAAAAGGTCTTGTACAGAACTGGGCCAGTTTTGGTACTTTTTCTCAGTCGCAAGGTCATTTACATACTGAAAATAGAAAGTCATTTACATACTGAAAATAGAAAGTCATTCACATACTGAAAATAGAAAGTCATTTACATACTGAAAATAGAAAGTCATTCACATACTGAAAATAGAAAGTCATTTACATACTGAAAATAGAAAGTCATTCACATACTGAAAATAGAAAGTCATTCACATACTGAAAATAGAAAGTCATTTACATACTGAAAATAGAAAGTCATTCACATACTGAAAATAGAAAGTCATTTACATACTGAAAATAGAAAGTCATTTACATACTGAAAATAGAAAGTCATTTACATACTGAAAATAGAAAGTCATTTACATACTGAAAATAGAAAGTCATTTACATACTGAAAATAGAAAGTCATTTACATACTGAAAATAGAAAGTCATTTACATACTGAAAATAGAAAGTCATTTACATACTGAAAATAGAAAGTCATTTACATACTGAAAATAGAAAGTCATTTACATACTGAAAATAGAAAGTCATTTACATACTGAAAATAGAAAGTCATTTACATACTGAAAATAGAAAGTCATTTACATACTGAAAATAGAAAGTCATTTACATACTGAAAATAGAAACTTAGATTAGTACTGTGTTACCTGAATGGCTGGATGCCTGATATCAATGGCATATTTCTCCTCCTCCCCACTGGACAAATCAAGTTGCAGAAATTTCTGTAGGTCTTCTCCCTGAAACATAGTTGGTCAACTGAATGTGGTCAACTGAATGTGGTTGGTCAACTGAATGTGGTCAACTTAATGTGGTTGGTCAACTGAATGTGGATGGTCAACTTAATGTGGATGGTCAACTGAATGTGGTCAACTTAATGTGGTTGGTCAACTGAATGTGGATGGTCAACTGAATGTGGATGGTCAACTTAATGTGGATGGTCAACTTAATGTGGATGGTCAACTTAATGTGGATGGTCAACTTAATGTGGATGGTCAACTTAATGTGGATGGTCAACTTAATGGGGGATCATCAACTTAATGGGGATGGTCAACTTAATGTGGATGGTCAACTTAATGTGGATGGTCAACTTAATGGGGATGGTCAACTTAATGGGGATGGTCAACTTAATGGGGATGGTCAACTTAATGTGGATGGTCAACTTAATGGGGATGGTCAACTTAATGTGGATGGTCAACTTAATGTGGATGGTCAACTTAATGGGGATGGTCAACTTAATGGGGATGGTCAACTTAATGGGGATGGTCATCTTAATGTGGATGGTCAACTTAATGGGGATGGTCAACTTAATGGGGATGGTCAACTTAATGGGGATGATCAACTTAATGGGGATGGTCAACTTAATGTGGATGGTCAACTTAATGTGGATGGTCAACTTAATGGGGATGGTCAACTTAATGGGGATGGTCAACTTAATGGGGATGGTCAACTTAATGGGGATGGTCAACTTAATGGGGATGGTCAACTTAATGGGGATGGTCAACTTATTGTGGATAGTCAACTTAATGTGCATTGAATGAACCAACGAGCAAACCTTGAAGCCCAGGGAATGAAGCCCCTCTACAAGCTTGGCCTCCGAGGCCATGAGGTCCAGCAGGGTGAAGATGTCATACACCTCCAGGTCCACTGTCAGGCCGTTGAGGTACATGAGAGAATCACCAGCCCCAACACCACGGTACTCAAATTGCTGGGGATAGGGTCAGGGTCACAAAAGTTGGACATATTTTATTTGGATTGGTTACAAACACATGGAGCTACACTATGACAATCACACACTAGAATAAAATCAAACATTGACATAGATTACAACGTTTGAGCTTGATACAATCAAACATTGACATTGATTACAATTATATCATACAACATTTGAGCTTGATTAAAGATAGTCACATGAAGGTCAGCAGATACAAGATAGTCACATGAAGGTCAGCAGATACAAGATAGTCACATGAAGGTTAGCAGATACAAGATAGTCACATGAAGGTTAGCAGATACAAGATAGTCACATGAAGGTCAGCAGATACAAGATAGTCACATAAAGGTCAGCAGATACAAGATAGTCACATAAAGGTCAGCAGATACAAGATAGTCACATAAAGGTCAGCAGATACAAGATAGTCACATGAAGGTCAGCAGATACAAGATAGTCAGATAAAGGTCAGCAGATACAAGATAGTCAAATAAAGGTCAGCAGATACAAGATAGTCACATAAAGGTCAGCAGATACAAGATAGTCACATGAAGGTCAGCAGATACAAGAGTCACATGAAGGTCAGCAGATACAAGATAGTCACATAAAGGTCAGCAGATACAAGATAGTCACATAAAGGTCAGCAGATACAAGATAGTCAGATGAAGGTCAGCAGATACAAGAGTCACATGAAGGTCAGCAGATACAAGATAGTCACATAAAGGTCAGCAGATACAAGATAGTCACATAAAGGTCAGCAGATACAAGATAGTCACATAAAGGTCAGCAGATACAAGATAGTCACATGAAGGTCAGCAGATACAAGATATCCCGTGAGCCAGATGTGGATGAGTGAGCTATAAATAACTGACCTCTTGGTTGAGCTTGACCTCTTTTTTAAATTCATTCGTCACAGTTGTTCTAACCAGGGATCTGAAGATGATGGGGGTCAAACATGGGGTCAAACATGGGGTCAAAACATGGGGTCAAAACATGGGGTCAGAACATGGGGTCAAACATGGGGTCAAAACATGGGGTCAAACATGGGGTCAAAACATGGGGTCAAAACATGGGGTCAAAACATGGGGTCAAAACATGGGGTCAAACATGGGGTCAAAACATGGGGTCAAACATGGGGTCAAAACATGGGGTCAAACATGGGGTCAAAACATGGGGTCAAAACATGGGGTCAAACATGGGAGTCAAACATGGGGTCAAACATGGGGTCAGAACACAGGTCAAAACATCGGTCAAAACATGGGGTCAGAACATGGGTCAAAACATGGGGTCAAAACATGGGGTCAAACATGGGGTCAAAACATGGGGTCAAACATGGGGTCAAAACATGGGGTCAAACATGGGGTCAGAACACAGGTCAAAACATCGGTCAAAACATGGGGTCAGAACATGGGTCAAAACATGGGGTCAAATATGGGGTCAGAACATGGGGTCAAACATGGGGTCAAACATGGGGTCAAAACATGGGGTCAAACATGGGGTCAAACATGGGGTCAAACATACGTAGTAGTGAGAATCCATGATATTTCAATTTAAAACGTTTTTATCTTGTTTGGTTCACTTTCAAAACGTGGTTCACGCAATGATTTTTGTGTTGAATAAATGTTACATGAACAATTTTTGTTGAGTTTCCTTTTTCTATGCTGCTGTTTTTTATTGTTATGGCAGTATTTTTATATTTCTCTGAAAGTTTGTCCATTTCTGAGAGCATTGGTCTTTGTAATAGTAAATTGATTAATGATTAGATAGTAAAAAATATTTATTTTAAATACATATTATAAAAAACGAAGTAGCTTCCCTTTGTTCAGGAATGGGTTTGTAAACTGGAAGTAGGGGCTTAGGAGGGAATGAGGTACAATGTGGGGTCAAAACATGAAACAAAGTCAGGGGTTCCACCATCTAAACTTCATACATTAAAATGACAAACATGTAAAACTATTAATAATTTTTTATATGCCATAAAAAAAGGCAAAAAAAAATGGGTAAGTTTGACCTGGCCTGGGTGGGGAAGTTTTGACTGATGTCCCTCAGGTATTGTAAACAGTCCAGTCCTGATGCTGAGACAATTTTCTGACCAGCTTGGTAGCTCAGGTCTGTGGGAGACACAGCAACACAGCTCTGATATACACCAACAACACACTAACATATACACACCACCAACACCATAACATAAACACACCACCAACACACTAACATAAACCCACCATCAACACCATAACATATACACACCACCAACACCATAACATAAACACACCACCAACACCATAACATAAACACACCACCAACACCATAGCATAAACACACCACCAACACCATAACATAAACACACCACCAACACCATAACATAAACACACCACCAACACCATAACATAAACACACCACCAACACCATAACATAAACACACCACCAACACCATAACATAAACACACCACCAACACCATAACATAAACACACCACCAACACCCATAATCTAACATAAACACACCACCAACACCCATAATCTAACATAAACACACCACCAACACCCATAATCTAACATAAACACACCACCAACACCCATAATCTAACATAAACACACCACCAACACCCATAATCTAACATAAACACACCACCAACACCCATAATCTAACATAAACACACCACCAACACCCATAATCTAACATAAACACACCACCAACACCCATAATCTAACATAAACACACCACCAACACCCATAATCTAACATAAACACACCACCAACACCCATAATCTAACATAAACACACCATCAACACCCATAGTCAAATATCAAACATAACTACAACTACAACACACCACCAGACAAAAAACCACAGCAGCAGACAAAAGATTACAAACGCTAGTAAACTGACCTTGTAGCTGCCAGACTTTAAATGGGGTCAGCTCTGTGGCCGAGTCCATCAGATGGTTCTTGAACTCTCTCAGCTGGGACTTGAGTTCAGGGTGAAGGTCACTGGTGGATCATCAATGGAAGACAATCAGTGGAAGACAATCAGAGGAAGACAATTTAAAAAAAACCCAGAGACAACATGAAAATTTAAAAAAAACCTCCCTTCCTTGGACAAAACATACAAATTCCCCACCTTTAAAGACAACAACAAAAACCTACTTGAGCTTAGAAAAGACAATTCCATCAATCTCGCCTGTGTCAGTATCATCATCACTTGAAGACCCAGACCTGTCACCTGCAACATCAAGTATCTCGTAATCCCTAGCTTTCAACAGGAATCAACAACTCAAAATATCACAATCCCTAGCTTTCAACAGGAATCAACAACTCAAAATATCACAATCCATCTCTTTCAACAAGAATCAACCACTCTAAATATCACAATCCCTAGCTTTCAACAGGAATCAACCACTCTAAATATCACAATCCATCTCTTTCAACAGGAATCAACCACTCAAAATATCACAATCCCTAGCTTTCAACAGGAATCAACCACTCTAAATATCACAATCCCTAGCTTTCAACAGGAATCAACCACTCAAAATATCACAATCCATCTCTTTCAACAGGAATCAACCACTCTAAATATCACAATCCCTAGCTTTCAACAAGAATCAACCACTCAAAATATCACAATCCCTAGCTTTCAACAGGAATCAACCACTCAAAATATCACAATCCATCTCTTTCAACAGGAATCAACCACTCAAAATATCACAATCCCTAGCTTTCAACAGGAATCAACCACTCTAAAGATCACTTACAATCCCTAGCTTTCAACTGGACTGACCCTACCTTCAACTTTAGTATCATCTTTGGCCTTGTACTCAGTACTTTTGAGTGCCAGCTCCACGCCATACCCAGAGAGCTGCAGTTTGGTGGGGTTCGGATCCTGTGGACATAGCAGTTGTTTATTTATTCAATGTCTTGTATTTTCAAGTGAGAGATTTCAAAATGATGAAGAAGGAGCAGAAAGAAGTAAGAGTGATCTAACCTTAAAGAAGTAAGAGTGATCTAACCTTAAAGAAGTAAGAGTGATCTAACCTTAAAGAAGTAAGAGTGATCTAACCTTAAAGAAGTAAGAGTGATCTAACCTTAAAGAAGTAAGAGTGATCCAACCTTAAAGAAGTAAGAGTGATCTAACCTTAATTAAAGAAGTAAGAATGATCTAACCTTCGAGAAGTAAGAGTGATCTAACCTTAAAGAAGTAAGAGTGATCTAACCTTAAAGAAGTAAGAGTGGTCTAACCTTAACAAAGTGTCTCAAGCAGTAGGTGACCTCCCCTTTCTTGGCCAACTCTACTAGCGCTAGATGAAAGGCCTTGAACCCACTGGAACCCATTTCTGTGTACAGGACAACTACAGCCTTCTTATTGCCTGGGCCGGGGTACACATGGTCAAACTTGTACAGGACAGAGGGGGCCCTGAAAGTACATCAAATGTAAGGGGGATATGGTCAAACTTGTACAGGACAGAGGGGGCCCTGAAAGTACATCAAATGTAAGGGGGATATGGTCAAACTTGTACAGGACAGAGGGGGCCCTGAAAGTACATCAAATGTAAGGGGGATATGGTCAAACTTGTACAGGACAGAGGGGGCCCTGAAAGTAAATCAAATGTAGGGGGGATATGGTCAAACTTGTACAGGACAGAGGGGGCCCTGAAAGTACATCAAATGTAGGGGGGATATGGTCAAACTTGTACAGGACAGAGGGGGCCCTGAAAGTACATCAAATGTAGGGGGGATATGGTCAAACTTGTACAGGACAGAGGGGGCCCTGAAAGTACATCAAATGTAGGGGGGATATGGTCAAACTTGTACAGGACAGAGGGGGCCCTGAAAGTACATCAAATGTAGGGGGGATATGGTCAAACTTGTACAGGACAGAGGGGGCCCTGAAAGTACATCATATGTAAGGGGGATATGGTCAAACTTGTACAGGACAGAGGGGGCCCTGAAAGTACATCAAATGTAGGGGGGATATGGTCAAACTTGTACAGGACAGAGGGGGCCCTGAAAGTACATCAAATGTAGGGGGGGATATGGTCAAACTTGTACAGGACAGAGGGGGCCCTGAAAGTACATCAAATGTAGGGGGGATATGGTCAAACTTGTACAGGACAGAGGGGGCCCTGAAAGTACATCAAATGTAAGGGGGATATGGTCAAACTTGTACAGGACAGAGGGGGCCCTGAAAGTACATCAAATGTAGGGGGGATATGGTCAAACTTGTACCGGACAGAGGGGACCCTGAAAGTACATCAAATGTAGGGGGGATATGGTCAAACTTGTACAGGACAGAGGGGGCCCTGAAAAAACATCAAATGTAAGGGGGGATATGGTCAAACTTGTACAGGACAGAGGGGGCCCTGAAAGTACATCAAATGTAGGGGGGGATATGGTCAAACTTGTACAGGACAGAGGGGGCCCTGAAAGTACATCAAATGTAGGGGGGATATGGTCAAACTTGTACAGGACAGAGAGGGCCCTGAAAGTACATCAAATGTAGGGGGGATATGGTCAAACTTGTACAGGACAGAGGGGGCCCTGATAGTACATCAAATGTAAGGGGGGATATGGTCAAACTTGTACAGGACAGAGGGGGCCCTGAAAGTACATCAATTGTAAGGGGGATATGGTCAAACCTGTACAGGACAGAGGGGGCCCTGAAAGTACATCAAATGTAGGTGGGATATGGTCAAACTTGTACAGGACAGAGGGGGCCCTGAAAGTACATCAAATGTAAGGGGGGATATGGTCAAACTTGTACAGGACAGAGGGGGCCCTGAAAGTACATCAAATGTAAGGGGGGATATGGTCAAACTTGTACAGGACAGAGGGGGCCCTGAAAGTACATCAAATGTAGGGGGGATATGGTCAAACTTGTACAGGACAGAGGGGGCCCTGAAAGTACATCAAATGTAGGGGGGATATGGTCAAACTTGTACAGGACAAAGGGGGCCCTGAAAGTACATCAAATGTAGGGGGGATATGGTCAAACTTGTACAGGACAGAGGGGGCCCTGAAAGTACATCAAATGTAGGGGGGATATGGTCAAACTTGTACAGGACAGAGGGGGCCCTGAAAGTACATCAAATGTAAGGGGGATATGGTCAAACTTGTACAGGACAGAGGGGGCCCTGAAAGTACATCAAATGTAGGGGGGATATGGTCAAACTTGTACAGGACAGAGGGGGCCCTGAAAGTACATCAAATGTAAGGGGGATATGGTCAAACTTGTACAGGACAGAGGGGGCCCTGAAAGTACATCAAATGTAGGGGGGATATGGTCAAACTTGTACAGGACAGAGGGGGCGCTGAAAGTACAACAAATGTAAGGGGGATATGGTCAAACCTGTACAGGACAGAGGGGGCCCTGAAAGTACATCAAATGTAGGGGGGATATGGTCAAACTTGTACAGGACAGAGGGGGCCCTGAAAGTACATCAAATGTAAGGGGGGATATGGTCAAACTTGTACAGGACAGAGGGGGCCCTGAAAGTACATCAAATGTAAGGGGGGATATGGTCAAACTTGTACAGGACAGAGGGGGCCCTGAAAGTACATCAAATGTAAGGGGGGATATGGTCAAACTTGTACAGGACAGAGGGGGCCCTGAAAGTACATCAAATGTAAGGGGGGATATGGTCAAACTTGTACAGGACAGAGGGGGCCCTGAAAGTACATCAAATGTAGGGGGGGATATGGACAAACTTGTACAGGACAGAGGGGGCCCTGAAAGTACATCAAATGTAGGGGGGATATGGTCAAACTTGTACAGGACAGAGGGGGCCCTGAAAGTACATCAAATGTAGGGGGATATGGTCAAACTTGTACAGGACAGAGGGGGCCCTGAAAGTACATCAAATGTAGGGGGGATATGGTCAAACTTGTACAGGACAGAGGGGGCCCTGAAAGTACATCAAATGTAGGGGGATACACGTGGCCGTTGTTCATCTACACAACTGACCCATGTACATCTACACAACTGACCCATGTACATCTACACAACTGACCCATGCACATCTACACAACTGACCCATGCACATCTACACAACTGACCCATGTACATCTACACAACTGACCCATGTACATCTACACAACTGACCCATGTACATCTACACAACTGACCCATGTAGCGTACATCTACACAACTGACCCATGCACATCTACACAACTGACCCGTGCACATCTAGACAACTGACCCATGCACATCTACACAACTGACCCATGTACATCTACAAAACTGACCCATGCACATCTACACAACTGACCCATGTACATCTACACAACTGACCCATGTACATCTACACAACTGACCCATGTACATCTACACAACTGACCCATGTAGCGTACATCTACACAACTGACCCATGTACATCTACACAACTGACCCATGTACATCTACACTACTGACCCATGTACATCTACACTACTGACCCATGTACATCTACACAACTGACCCATGCACATCTACACAACTGACCCATGTACATCTACACAACTGACCCATGCACATCTACACAACTGACCCATGTACATCTACACAACTGACCCATGTACATCTACACAACTGACCCATGTATCCTACATCTACACAACTGACCCATGTACATCTACACAACTGACCCATGTACATCTACACAACTGACCCATGCACATCTACACAACTGACCCATGTACATCTACACAACTGACCCATGTACATCTACACAACTGACCCATGTACATCTACACAACTGACCCATGTACATCTACACAACTGACCCATGTACATCTACACTACTGACCCATGTACACCTACACTACTGACCCATGTACATCTACACAACTGACCCATGTAGCCTACATCTACACAACTGACCCATGTACATCTACACAACTGACCCGAGTACATCTACACAACTGACCCATGTACATCTACACAACTGACCCATGTAGCCTACATCTACACAACTGACCCATGTACATCTACACAACTGACCTGTGCACATCTACACAACTGACCCATGTAGCCTACATCTACACAACTGACCCATGTACATCTACACAACTGAACCATGTACATCTACACAACTGACCCATGAACATCTACACAACTGACCCATGCACATCTACACAACTGACCCATGTACAACTACACAACTGACCTGTGCACATCTACACAACTGACCCATGTACATCTACACAACTGACCCATGTAGCCTACATCTACACAACTGACCCATGTACATCTACACAACTGACCCATGTAGCCTACATCTACACAACTGACCCATGTAAATCTACACAACTGACCCGTGTACATCTACACAACTGACCCATGTACATCTACACAACTGACCCATGTAGCCTACATCTACACAACTGACCCATGTACATCTACACAACTGACCCATGCACATCTACACAACTGACCCATGTACATCTACACAATTGACCCATGTAGCCTACATCTACACAACTGACCCATGTACATCTACACAATTGACCCATGTAGCCTACATCTACACAACTGACTTGTGCACATCTACACAACTGACCCATGTAGCCTACATCTACACAACTGACCCATGTACATCTACACATCTGAGCCATGCACATCTACACAACTGACCCATGTACATCTACACAACTGACCCATGCACATCTACACAACTGACCCATGTAGCCTACATCTACACAACTGACCCGCGCACATCTACACAACTGACCCATGCACATCTACACAACTGACCCATGTACATCTACACAACTGACCCATGTACATCTACACAACTGACCCATGTACATCTACACAACTGACCCATGTACATCTACACAACTGACCCATACACATCTACACAACTGACCCATGCACATCTACACAACTGACCCATGTACATCTACACAACTGACCCATGCACATCTACACAACTGACCCATGTAGCCTACATCTACACAACTGACCTGTGCACATCTACACAACTGACCCATGTAGCCTACATCTACACAACTGACCCATGTACATCTACACAACTGACCCATGCACATCTATACAACTGACCCATGTACATCTACACAACTGACCCATGTACATCTACACAACTGACCTATGTACATCTACACAACTGACCCATGTACATCTACACAACTGACCCATGTACATCTACACAACTGACCCATGTACATCTACACAACTGACCCATGTACATCTACACTACTGACCCATGTACACCTACACTACTGACCCATGTACATCTACACAACTGACCCATGTAGCCTACATCTACACAACTGACCCATGTACATCTACACAACTGACCCGAGTACATCTACACAACTGACCCATGTACATCTACACAACTGACCCATGTAGCCTACATCTACACAACTGACCCATGTACATCTACACAACTGACCTGTGCACATCTACACAACTGACCCATGTAGCCTACATCTACACAACTGACCCATGTACATCTACACAACTGAACCATGTACATCTACACAACTGACCCATGTACATCTACACAACTGACCCATGTACATCTACACAACTGACCCGAGTACATCTACACAACTGACCCATGTAGCCTACATCTACACAACTGACCCATGTACATCTACACAACTGACCCATGTACATCTACACAACTGACCCATGCACATCTACACAACTGACCCATGTACATCTACACAACTGACCCATGTACATCTACACAACTGACCCATGTAGCCTACATCTACACAACTGACCCATGTACATCTACACAACTGACCCGAGTACATCTACACAACTGACCCATGTACATCTACACAACTGACCCATGTACATCTACACAACTGACCCATGTACATCTACACAACTGACCCATGTACATCTACACAATTGACCCATGTACACAACTGACCCGTACACATCTACACAACTGACCCATGTAGCCTACATCTACACAACTGACCCGCGCACATCTACACAATTGACCCATGCACATCTACACAACTGACCTGTGCACATCTACACAACTGACCCATGTAGCCTACATCTACACAACTGACCCATGTACATCTACACAACTGACCCATGCACATCTACACAACTGACCCATGTACATCTACACAACTGACCCATGCACATCTACACAACTGACCCATGTAGCCTACATCTACACAACTGACCCGCGCACATCTACACAATTGACCCATGCACATCTACACAACTGACCCATGTACATCTACACAACTGACCCATGCACATCTACACAACTGACCCATGTACATCTACACAACTGACCCATGTACATCTACACAACTGACCCATACACATCTACACAACTGACCCATGCACATCTACACAACTGACCCATGTACATCTACACAACTGACCCATGTACATCTACACAACTGACCCATGTAGCCTACATCTACACAACTGACCTGTGCACATATACACAACTGACCCATGTAGCCTACATCTACACAACTGACCCATGTACATCTACACAACTGACCCATGCACATCTACACAACTGACCCATGTACATCTACACAACTGACCCATGTACATCTACACAACTGACCTATGTACATCTACACAACTGACCCATGTACATCTACACAACTGACCCATGTAGCCTACATCTACACAACTGACCCATGTACATCTACACAACTGACCCATGCACATCTACACAACTGACCCATGCACATCTACATAACTGACCCATGTACATCTACACAACTGACCCATGTACATCTACACAACTGACCCATGTACATCTACACAACTGACCCATGTAGCCTACATCTACACAACTGACCCATGCACATCTACACAACTGACCCATGTACATCTACACAACTGACCCATGCACATCTACATAACTGACCCATGTACATCTACACAACTGACCCGTGCACATCTACACAACTGACCCATGTAGCCTACATCTACACAACTGACCCATGCACATCTACACAACTGACCCATGCACATCTACACTACTGACCCATGTACATCTACACAACTGACCCATGTACATCTACACAACTGACCCATGTAGCCTACATCTACACAACTGACCCATGTACATCTACACAACTGACCCATGTACATCTACACAACTGACCCATGTAGCGTACATCTACACAACTGACCCATGTACATCTACACAACTGACCCATGTAGCCTACATCTACACAACTGACCCATGTACATCTACACAACTGACCCATGTACATCTACACAACTGACCCATGTAGCGTACATCTACACAACTGACCCATGTAAATCTACACAACTGACCCATGTAGCCTACATCTACACAACTGACCCATGTACATCTACACAACTGACCCATGTACATCTACACAACTGACCCATGTACATCTACACAACTGACCCATGTACATCTACACAACTGACCCATGTACATCTACACAACTGACCCATGTACATCTACACAACTGACCCATGTACATCACACAACTGACCCATGTACAACTACACAACTGACCTGTGCACATCTACACAACTGACCCATGTACATCACACAACTGACCCATGTACATGTACACAACTGACCCATGTACATCTACACAACTGACCCGTACACATCTACACAACTGACCCATGTACATCTACACAACTGACCCGTACACATCTACACAACTGACCCATGCACATCTACACAACTGACCCATGTAGCGTACATCTACACAACTGACCCATGTACATCTACACAACTGACCCATGTAGCCTACATCTACACAACTGACCCATGTACATCTACACAACTGACCCATGCACATCTACACAACTGACCCATGTACATCTACACAACTGACCCATGTAGCGTACATCTACACAACTGACCCATGTAGCCTACATCTACACAACTGACCCATGTACATCTACACAACTGACCCATGTACATCTACACAACTGACCCATGTAGCGTACATCTACACAACTGACCCATGTACATCTACACAACTGACCCATGTAGCCTACATCTACACAACTGACCCATGTACATCTACACAACTGACCTATGTACATCTACACAACTGACCCATGTACATCTACACAACTGACCCATGTACATCTACACAACTGACCCATGTACATCTACACAACTGACCCATGTAGCCTACATCTACACAACTGACCCATGCACATCTACACAACTGACCCGTGCACATCTACACAACTGACCCGTGTAGTGAATGCCATACCTGGAAGAGGCTGTAGCCAGAAGATCTGGAAGGTCACTCGGTGCACAGGAAAATTTACCATTGACATCAACAGCTGTCTGACAGTTTTTGTTTACATTCTGTTGTTCAGCCAGCTGTAACACATCGTTAGCAGATCATTACATGGTTAGCAGATCATTACATCGTTAGCAGATCATTACATCGTTAGCAGATAATTACATTGTTAGCAGATAATTACATTGTTAGCAGATCATTACATGGTTAGCAGATCATAACATCGTTAGCAGATCATAACATCGTTAGCAGATCATAACATCGTTAGCAGATCATAACATCGTTAGCAGATCATTACTTCATTTGCAAATCATTACACTGTTAGTCACTTATTACATCATAAGTCACCCATTACATCATTAGCCTCTCATTACATAATTAGTCACACATTACATAATTAGTCACTCATTGCATAATAAGTACTCATTGCATCATAAGTCACTCATTACATCATTAGCCTCTATGGTAAGCCCAGGATGAGATGAGAGGTTTGCAAGAAAAGAGTGATAATGACAAGTTTGGTTAAAAGTTTGGTTACCTGCTGAAACATGTGATAATGACAAGTTTGGTTAAAAGTTTGGTTACCTGCTGAAACATGTGATAATGACAAGTTTGGTTAAAAGTTTGGTTACCTGCTGAAACATGTGATAATGACAAGTTTGGTTAAAAGTTTGGTTACCTGCTGAAACATGTGATAATGACAAGTTTGGTTAAAAGTTTGGTTACCTGCTGAAACATGTGATAATGACAAGTTTGGTTAAAAGTTTGGTTACCTGCTGAAACATGTGATAATGACAAGTTTGGTTAAAAGTTTGGTTACCTGCTGACACATGTGATAATGACAAGTTTGGTTAAAAGTTTGGTTACCTGCTGACACATGTGATAATGACAAGTTTGGTTAAAAGTTTGGTTACCTGCTGAAACATGTGATAATGACAAGTTTGGTTAAAAGTTTGGTTACCTGCTGAAACATCTGAACTGCTGGTGAGAACGCACGCAGGGACAAGGAGAATTTGAGAAAACTAAGCTGCAATGGTGACAGGAGCTCTGCTGCAAATTTCTGAGCCAATTTGTACTTGATTTCATCAGTAGCTGGGGATAGGACATGATCATACAAGACTGTGGACCTATCAGCACAAAGTCTAAGCTTTAGTCAAACAAAACCTACCAGTCTGACTTTAGTCAAACAAAACCTACCAGTCTGACTTAAGTCAAACAAAACCTACCAGTCTGACTTAAGTCAAACAAAACCTACCAGTCTGACTTAAGTCAAACAAAACCTACCAGTCTGACTTAAGTCAAACAAAACCTACCAGTCTGACTTAAGTCAAACAAAACCTACCAGTCTGACTTTAGTCAAACAAAACCTACCAGTCTGACTTAAGTCAAACAAAACCTACCAGTCTTACTTTAGTCAAACAAAACCTACCAGTCTTACTTTAGTCAAACAAAACCTACCAGTCTGACTTTAGTCAAACAAAACCTACCAGTCTTACTTTAGTCAAACAAAACCTACCAGTCTGACTTAAGTCAAACAAAACCTACCAGTCTGACTTTAGTCAAACAAAACCTACCAGTCTGACTTAAGTCAAACAAAACCTACCAGTCTTACTTTAGTCAAACAAAACCTACCAGTCTTACTTTAGTCAAACAAAACCTACCAGTCTGACTTTAGTCAAACAAAACCTACCAGTCTTACTTTAGTCAAACAAAACCTACCAGTCTTACTTTAGTCAAACAAAACCTACCAGTCTTACTTTAGTCAAACAAAACCTACCAGTCTGACTTTAGTCAAACAAAACCTACCAGTCTTACTTTAGTCAAACAAAACCTACCAGTCTTACTTTAGTCAAACAAAATCTACCAGTCTGACTTTAATCAAACAAAACCTACCAGTCTGACTTTAATCAAACAAAACCTACCAGTCTGAAAAAAGGATGGTTCTTGTTCTGATATTTTTTCAGTGAATTCCCAAAACTTTTCATTTGACTCTTTGGCCAAGAACTCGCTGAAGAATAGACAAAAAGTTTACACAAACTTATTTATACAAATCAAATAATAAAATAATTGTTAAAATGGGCAATTTCCAAGCAATTATAGACGACATCACAAAATTAAAACTGTCCCAATAAAACAGCTAGCAGTAATGGCAGACACCAGCTTAAGATATTTGACTGTATTGTTTGGGCAATCATAAGACTACAAGCGCATTGATAAGTTGGTTCATGACTTCATGACTCATTACTTGATTTGTTTGTTTTACATCCAGCTTGATTGGTATGCTAGAGTTGCAAGTGTGAACCACACTATTTGTGTGCTATAGTTGCAAGTGTGAACCACACTATTTGTGTGCTATAGTTGCAAGTGTGAACCACACTATTTGTGTGCTAGAGTTGCAAGTGTGAACCACACTATTTGTGTGCTATAGTTGCAAGTGTGAATTGCACTATTTGTATGCTAGAGTTGCAAGTGTGAACCAAACTATTTGTGTGCTATAGTTGCAAGTGTGAACCACACTATTTGTGTGCTATAGTTGCAAGTGTGAACCACACTATTTGTGTGCTATAGTTGCAAGTGTGAACCACACTATTTGTATGCTAGAGTTGCAAGTGTGAACCACACTATTTGTGTGCTATAGTTGCAAGTGTGAACCGCACTATTTGTATGTTAGAGTTGCAAGTGTGAACCGCACTATTTGTGTGCTAGAGTTGCCAGACTGCCTGCTTTGGTTTCATGTATGTTCTAGTAAGGCTGACTTTCCTGACCTAACGGCCAATTGGCAACATGATGAAGTAGAGTTGGCATGTTCCTAGCTTTTCTTGAGTCAGGTACCCACCAGAGCTGGATGGACTCAGGTTGTTGATCTCAACTTGTTAACTATCACTACATCTACTATCAAACCAGGCCACTACTTATTGGGTCCTGATAGACTCAACTTGTTAACTATCACTACATCTACTATCAAACCAGGCCACTACTTATTGGGTCCTGATAGACTCAACTTGTTAACTATCACTACATCTACTAGCAAACCAGGCCACTACTTATTGGGTCCTGATAGCTTCAACTTGTTAACTATCACTACATCTACTAGCAAACCAGGCCACTACTTATTGGGTCCTGATAGACTCAACTTGTTAACTATCACTACATCTACTAACAAACCAGGCCACTACTTATTGGGTCCTGATAGACTCAACTTGTTAACTATCACTACATCTACTAGCAAACCAGGCCAATACTTATTGGGTCCTGATAGACTCAACTTGTTAACTATCACTACATCTACTAGCAAACCAGGCCACTACTTATTGGGTCCTGATAGACTCAACTTGTTAACTATCACTACATCTACTAGCAAACCAGGCCACTACTTATTGGGTCCTGATAGACTCAACTTGTTAACTATCACTACATCTACTAGCAAACCAGGCCACTACTTATTGGGTCCTGATAGACTCAACTTGTTAACTATCACTACATCTACTAGCAAACCAGGCCACTACTTATTGGGTCCTGATAGACTCAACTTGTTAACTATCACTACATCTACTAGCAAACCAGGCCACTACTTATTGGGTCCTGATAGACTCAACTTGTTAACTATCACTACATCTACTAGCAAACCAGGCCACTACTTATTGGGTCCTGATACATTGAATGAGAATATCATCTACAGCAACTGAGGCATTTGTCTACAACTGCATGCATTGAACTGACCTTGTTTCAAGTAGTAAGGAAGTAGAGTTCCACTTGGCTGACAAAGCAATGTTGATTGGTTTCTGTTTGGCATTGCTGGGTAGGACACACAAGAGCAACACACCAAGCAAATATAATGGGACTAGAAAAAAAACAGAAGCTCATTATACAATAGATGGAATAAATATATTTAGATTCATGTTTGCAAATATTGCGACAAAATAAATATAACAAAATAAATACGCCAATTGTTTCAAATAATTTCAGTCTCAAAATTAGCTTTGGCTTCAAATTTATATTTAGACAGTAGGCCAGGTAGGTGGGTATGGTCTATATCAGTCTATGAAAAAAGAAATCAAATATTGTGTGCTGTTTTTTTATAAGACCAGCGCTCATATAACAACCAATTTTTTTTGTTTTTTGGTTGATCACTAGTAAGGAACTCTAGTGCATAAAAAATAGCCAGTGAAAAAGTCTGTGGTTTGCTGTGGCTTCAAACGTAAAAATTAAAAATGATATAACATGGTTGCAATGGAAAGGTGTGTCGTGCCATGGCAATGAGTGACAATAAATATTAATTTGAGTAATTTAGTTTAAAACTAACTAAAAATTTCAAAATTAGTGCCAAATGAATTAAATATGGATGTCTATTATTCAATGGTCATTTTTTATTTTTAAATTGAAAATTTAGTCAATTTTAGATTTAGCAAGAATATCTAATTCAGATCATTGAATTTTTTATCTTCTGCCAGTCAGACTAATGCTGGGGGGAAGAAGTTTCTTCTGATTAGTCACTTCATAACCTTAATTATATTATTTACAAAGTGACTACTCAGAAAAAGATTTTTCGCCCCAGCGTCTCCACCTGGTCGGCAAAAGATAGTTCTGCGCATGTGCAGTGACCTATGGCTAGGGTTAGGGCTCGCTCTGGGGTTGTAAACACACACATGCGGAGTACAATAGAAAACATCGCCGCGAACGCAAGTTGTAGTTTCTCTCCATTAGAATCGGCCGTATGGTTATTTATTAGGCCTATTTGACTATTCATTATTCATCAATCAAACATTACAAAACATGATTACTGCCCCCCCACCCTAAGTTTATTGAGTAGTTTAAGAAGTTTAAGTTTAACACTTTAGCTTAGGGCCTAAGGGCTGATCTAAATCTAGATTTAAGTTTAAGACTAGTTTGTTTTATTTTAAAAATAGTAGGCTAAAGTCTTAAGTTAGCCTAGATTCCAAGATCTAGATCACGGGTTCCCAACCTGGGGGTCGCGACCCCCCTGGGGGTCGCGAAGGTCTTTCTGGGGGGTCGCCAACTAGTATACTAAACCTTAGTAATTTGAAACAAAACATAAATATTTAGAAGAATTTTTGAAATTCGGCTTCATTAACATCACTGGAAATGTTGCAGAGGAGAAACAAAGCGCACTGTACAAAGTTGTTCTCAGTCACGAATCTATGAAATCTTCAAAACTAAAACGCCATTTGAGACGAGTCATTTGGAACAAACCAAAAATTATATGGAGTTTTTTCGTCGGTAAGAAGCTAGTCGCAAATTGCAAACGCCAGAGACTTGATCGAACAGGAAGTTTTCACCAGCATTAGTGCAAGCATCAAATGAAGTCGCGATAAAAAATGCCAAGCAAAAAAAAAAAAAAAAAAAAAAAAAAATAATAGGAGAAAATCACATCAAACGCTGCATGTACGTGAATATTAAATAACACATTTTTATCGAAATTAAGCTTTCACCACTGTTTGCTTTTCAAGTTGATAAATCAACAGACGTGAGTTCGTGTTCGCAGTTGCTAGTCTGTGTCTATATTCATGCGGATGATAGCAAAGAAGAGTTGCTCTTTTGTGAAGATAGCATGGAGAAAATAAATACCTTTTTTGAAACTGGATGACTAAAATGGGTTAGAACGGCTGTGGGAGTTTGTACGGATGGTGCGCCATCTATGTTTAGCTCAAAATAGGGCTTTCAGAAAACAGAAAAGATTTAGCTCCCTAACCACTGCCCTAACCAATCGACATCAAGTGTCCATTGCTAGTCTAGTATAAGTCGTAAATTATATAAAATCTGGAGCCTTCAAAGAACTGAGCAAAAACATTAATATAGATCACGAGGTTCTGCTCTTCTACACTACAATACGCTGGCTGTCAAACGAAATGATGTAAATTGTGTTTTTGAATTGAAATCTGAAATCAAATTGCTCTTGGAAGTGCAAAGGAAACAAGACTTTTTGGTATACTTAAAACGTCATAGAGTGGTTGGAGAGAGCATCATACCTAGCAGATGTGTTTGAACATCAAGATAAGCTTAACCTGAGGCTTTAGGGAAAATGAACGAATATTATAACTTTCCATGATAATCTCGGGGCATTTTTATCAAAGCTGCAAAATCCGTAAAGAAAATAAATCTTGGAAATATTGTAAATTTGAGAAACTCTGAGTTGTGGTAGATGGATCTGACTGTGAGATAATTAAAATTTTGAAAGAAGCGATTTCTGGGCATCTTGAATCTCTTGAAAACAAACTGCATCGCTATTTCTCTGAGCTGAAAAAAGAAGAATCTGCATTTACGAATTACCCATTCTCTTCTTCCCTTGATGTTGCCTGCATTCCCGATGAATTACAAGATGAATTATTTAATTTGCAGAATGATTCCGAGTAAGATGAAAAACTGCAGACACAATTTTGGTGTAGTATTCACCATTCATACCCAAACGTAAAATTGATTGACTTTTCGAGAATATATTTTCAACACTATTCTTCGATTAAAAACAAAATTAAGATAATTATAATGACATAGGTTGGCGTTAACAAAAAATTTGTTTAATTAAAAACTTAACCACGAAGGTTTAGTGAATAGTATGCAATTTTACTCATGCTATTAAAATAGTTATCAAGAGTAGTTCATATTGAAAGTCTACTAGAAAATCTTATTTTAGTGCTTATTAATTTCCATACTAATTTTGGCTTTTTAATTCTATGGGGGTCGCGGGTCACTTACTTTTTATAAAAGGGGGTCGCCACTCGAAAAAGGTTGGGAACCACTGATCTAGATCTACATTTTTATCATTTAATGACATTTAGGCCGTAGGGGCCTATGCCTATTAGATCTATTTATTAATTGATTTATCATTTATGATTTACAAATTTGTTAGTTAGTTAATATTAATAATAATATTTAGGCATTTCGACTTCCGCTGTTTCGATTCGGTACGACCACATCCTGACTTTTTCATCGTACTAGTTGAAATTCGCCATTTTTTAACATGTTAATTCTCGCCATCGGTATCGAAGAATAAAATGTATTCGATGTGAATATTTGAAATGAATTTCATCTTTTATACATACTAATAAATGAATTAGCTCCCGTTTTACATTGTCCGATACCGAAAGCGATCACCGATAATAGCAAATATTTGTCGAAATGCCGGCGCTACCGAACTGGCGCATTGACAACTAAATTTCACATATAAATAATCCTTTAAGTTGCATGAAAATAGGCTTAAATAGCATGCCAACCATTTGGATAAATAGAAATGTCGATTTGAAGGGTTTTTAAGCACGGGCCAATGAGGAGTAGCGCGATAAAACTCGTAGGGGTAGGAACGAGAAAGCGTGCGTAATTTCATAATGGCGGCCGGGTTACGAGATATTAATAGATATGCGCATACAATGTTTTTTAATAGCTGTTTGTTTTTAAATGGACTGTTACAATAACATGGGCTTTAAAATAAATATACTGTAGATCTAAATTATTAGATTAAAAATGGAAAGAATGTAATTAGGCCTAATTACTGCCTAAATAAATTATAAAATTTTAAATTAGCCAGATTTTTATTAACCTTCTTAATATACCAGGTTAACTAGATCTAGCAAACTAGCATTAACGAATTGCAGATAAATAGATTATAAAGGCATTTTCAAGTAGAAAAAATCTATATTTATTGTAAACAGTTTTAAAAAAATAGAATCTAGATCTAAATGGAAATGAAAACAATAATGGGTCTAGAGATGTGTAATAATATATATATATATAGGCCTATATATATAAACTATTAGGCCTTAATGTAAATAATACTGACAGGCCTATCTGTAGTATCTAGATCTATAAAGTACTATAAAGGGCCTAAATTAAAAATAATAATGCCCAATTTTATAAGCTGCACTGCATTACAGTTTTAGTTATAGGCAACTATAATAGACAGAAAACATGAACACTTTAATTAATGTCATTTAAGAATTTATCAAAGATACGTCAACTTCACTAAACATTTTATAAATAAGAATACTGTGAAATGTCAATCTTTGAGTTTTAGCACACCTCAACACTTTTCATCAGAAACATTACAAGAACCAAAATTTTCTAAATTAATAATAACATTTTTACCATGTTATACACGGACACAAATCCAATATTTATGGCAAATCGTTAAGTATCTTGATCATATTGTGCTGTATTTGACTTGTAAGTTCTAACTCTATACATTACCTGTACAATATGTATACTAGCATTCTTATTACTAACACCAGAATCAATATGTAAAGTTTAATCTTTATTTTTATAGTAGCAACAAAGGAGTGCAACATATTAGCCTGTAGTTAATCATCATAGTCTAATTGCGCTGTACCATATTCAAGTTCACTATTTATAGTTTTCCTCTAGCTATGTTTATTTTACTTGCATGTTTGTATTTTTTACATTCTCTAGTCCTAATATTTAAAGTTTCATGATGGTATATGGAATAGCAACCTAGCTGTGCAGTCTGGAAATCCTCTTATGGCAGTCACTATAGAACAGTGCCACACCCCTTAATTTAACTACATTATTTCTAGTTACCTCTTTTCTAATTTTTATTTTATTTGTAGAATTCTATTGCCTATATCATTGAGTACAAATGTGCAAAGTTTTATCATTATATCTTTAATAGCAACATTGGTATGCAAGTTTAAAACCAATCACACGTCTGGAATGCAGGTTACAATGAAACATAACAAACAAGTTAAACACATAACTTTGAAAATTCTTATAAAAAAAACTATTAGGCCTAGAATGATAAATTTGATATTTTTATCAATGGGGTATATTATAGGATTAATCTGGGTCCATTTTATCATTCTATGATAATTAGGAAAAATTTCCCAATAGGCCTAATAATATTATTAAATTTATTAATAGAGTAGTTAGGCCCAGTGCCCAGTAGCCAGTAACAGTTTTTGAGAGTTTATTTAATTTATTTTGTTTGATCTCCCCTTTTTCCCTTTTGTTAAGATTTATTTACTAGATAAACGTAAGAGTTTAAAAAGAAAACCATTTATCACATACATAACAATTAAAAGCGTAGTTCAGTTTATACCTTCCATTTCGTTTGTCCACGTAAGCCTTAAATAAAACCGGTAGATCAAAGAACTATGGACGCTGCCATTAATGTAGGAACGGAGTAAATGATAACGGAAGCCGTAGATATTGAAGTACCGAAGAAGCTGACACTTCTAAAATAATACTGTTTCTCTATTCTTTAACTACACTCACTTATTTTAGAAATATAACTAGAGCTAGAGGAATCTACATCTAATATAGATCTACTTATAAAACAAATCATTATAAATTAGTGTAGAAAAAGCCAATTTATAATTATTACTGTTGTTTAAAATAGGCTACTAGCAAAGCATATGTAATATGATGTTGTCAATTGTTGTATATAGTATATATATTTTTACGCACAGGGTTTTTTGCATTCGTTTTTCTCCTGGTTGGGGGGGGAGGGAGGAAACTGAAAATTACGGGGGGGGGGGGGGGGGTTGGACACTGATTAAAGGCCAAGGGTCATGTAGGCCTATCCACAATATACACACTATCACCAGTTTCTCAAAGACTTTTTTTTCGGGGGGGAGGGGGGAGCGGACACTGTTAAAAGTACATATTTTCTATATACATTCCATTTCATTCGGGCGGAGGAGCGGTAGACTCTCCATGTCTGACTATTCTTAAGGAGATTTTTTATGGTAGTTTTATATTGCTATTTTTAATGAGGGGCCTGTAGAGAAATCTATTGCCTCTTTGACGACTGAAAACATTACGTTGGTAAACTCAAATGTGAAGACAGTTTTGTTATATAGATCAGATTAATTAAGAGTACCGGGTTTAGTCTTGTTGTATGTAACAGAAATAATTACGTTGGCATAAACATGCAAAGGGAAACAACTCAACTAATATTTTCCGCAAAATTGACCTAGCCTGGTTATCTATCCTAGGCCTAGGGAAAAGAAACAAAGTGTTATCACACTTTCTAGCTCCCCACAAAAGCCTGGAATCGCCCCCCCCCCCCTCCCGAGCAGAAGGACCGGGGGGAGGGAATCTTTAATTTTTTTTAGCTGAAGTATGATTGTGTTATATACAAAAGCAATAAAAATGGTTAAAACAAGGTGTATTAAACAATGAGTATAAATTCATGCCTAAAATGTTGTCCTAGTCCTAATATATTTGAGATGTTTGCTAAAACAACATCAAGCATTTCACACAACCAAGGACACACAGAGGCGTAGCGACCCTTCCCGGCGCCCGGGGACATACTTTCAATTTGGCACCCCCTTGGGAGCAAATTTTCGATTTGCACCCCCCCCCCCTCGAACTTTTCATTTGCACCCCCCCCCCTCAAACTTTCGATTTGCATCCCCCTCGAACTTTTCATTTGCACCCCCCCCCCCCTTCAAACTTTCAATTTGGCGCCCCCCCCCCCTTCAAACTTTCAATTTGGCGCCCCCCCCCCCCCTAAGGTCGGCGCCCGGGGACATATGTCCCGCCCCCCCCCCTCGCTACGCTACTGAGGACACATAATACTTTAGTGAGAAAACATGTGCAATGCAAGGGACGTAATCCAAATAAAATCATGTACTAGAGATGGGGAGATGATATAAATACAATACAAGAACCATGACAGTAAACCAAATTATTCTGGTGCATTAATTAATCTTACAACTAATTATTTTATCAATGACCACGTTGCTATGGTAAGTCCATTACAATGTCCTCTACCTTAACTGTGAACATCTTGCTATGGTAGGTCCATTACAATGTCCTCTACCTTAACTGTGAACATCTTGCTATGGTAGGTCCATTACAATGTCCTCTACCTTAACTGTGAACATCTTGCTATGGTAGGTCCATTACAATGTCCTCTGCCAATGACATGTGTCCAACGGGCAACGGGTATCCTTCATCCATTAGCAACTGGTGTTTTATCTCACCAAATGAATGAGTGTCCATATGATCCTTACGTCTATATGACCTTTAATTCCATATTATCCTTAATTCCATATGACCCTTATGTTCATAGGGTCCATATGTCCTTGTGCTTACCATGTAGTAGCCACGCGCTGATGTTGCCACTGATACCTTTATTTCTGTGGGTTTTTTTTTTTTTTTTTTTTTTTTTTTTTTTTTTTTTTTTGTGCCGCGCCGATTACGAACCCGCGCTAAATGGGGAACAGCGCGAACACAAAACTTGACGTGGACACGTTTTGATACACATCGCACACATAACACACTACACAATATAACACACACCACACATCACACACATCGCACACATAACACACTACACAATATAACACACACCACACATCACACACATCGCACACATAACACACTACACAATATAACACACACCACACATCACACACATCGCACACATAACACACTACACAATATAACACACACCACACATCACACACATCGCACACATAACACACTACACAATATAACACACACCACACATCACACACATCGCACACATAACACACTACACAATATAACACACACCACACATCACACACATCGCACACATAACACACTACACAATATAACACACACCACACATCACACACATCGCACACATAACACACTACACAATATAACACACACCACACATCACACACATCGCACACATAACACACTACACAATATAACACACACCACACATCACACACATCGCACACATAACACACTACACAATATAACACACACCACACATCACACACATCGCACACATAACACACTACACAATATAACACACACCACACATCACACACATCGCACACATAACACACTACACAATATAACACACACCACACATCACACACATCGCACACATAACACACTACACAATGTAACACACCACACATCACACACATCGCACACACAACACACTACACAATATAACACACACCACACATCTTACTCCACACTAACCTGCTCAGAGTATCTTCCAGACATCTCTTCGGGGGCGGGGGGGGGGGGCTGCCCCCCCCCCCCCCCCGAACGGAATGAAATTATATAATTTATATAGAAAATATATACTTTTAACAGTGTCCGCCCCCCCCCCCCCCCGAAAATTTCAAGTGCCCTCCCCCTCCCCCCCCCCCCCCCCCGGAGAAAAAAGTCCGGAAGAAACACTGAAACTGCTACAACTTCTGTGAGTGCTGTGAGGGGGGGGGGGTCTCGAACCATTAGTTTTATTTCTTCCCTCACAGAACCAATAGATAAGTAGCAGGCCATTGTCCCGACAGTCTAAAGATTTTGAGCCATCAATTATTCGGGCTGCGCCACAAATGAACAATTATGACCAGCTCAAAGTTTTACTGTGTGCACCTGATAGCCAGTCAAGCGGTAAGGATCGGGGGGCCGGTGAGTGCAATAAAACACGCGCGCCGGCTTCTGACCGGCTACATGGGAATACAATATTTATTCCGGCTTAAGTACTCATGTGAGCAGTCAGGTGGATATGTCACGCCCCACTGGTTCACTGTCCCACTAGGCCACGCCCCACTAGTTCACTATCCCACGCCCCACTAGTTCACTGTCCCACTAAGCCACGCCCCACAAGTTCACTATCCCCATGGGCCACGCCCCACTAGTTCACTGTCCCACTAAGCCACGCCCCACTAGTTCGCTGTCCCACTAGGCCACGCCCCACTAGTTCACTGTCCCACTAAGCCACGCCCCACTAGTTCGCTGTCCCACTAAGCCACGCCCCACTAGTTCGCTGTCCCACTAAGCCACGCCCCATTAGTTCACTATCCCACTAGGCCACGCCCCACCACACTACTCCACTGTCCCACTAAGCCACGCCCCACTAGTTCGCTGTCCCACTAAGCCACGCCCCACTTGTTCGCTGTCCCACTAAGCCACGCCCCACAAGTTCACTATCCCACTAAGCCACGCCCCACCACACTACTCCACTGTCCCACTAGGCCACGCCTCACTAGTTCGCTGTCCCACTAAGCCACGCCCCACTAGTTCACTGTCCCACTAAGCCATGCCCCACTAGTTCACTGTCCCACTAAGCCACGCCCCACTCGTCCACTGTCGTACAAGGCCAGACTGTCATCGTGACATGGTACCAATGTCGGGTATAGAAGAATGGACAGCTCACCACTGGGCGGGGTGGTGACATGGACAGCTCACCACTGGGCTGGGTGGTGACATGGACAGCTCACCACTGGGTGGGGTGGTGACATGGACAGCTCACCACAGCTCACCACTGGGCGGGGTGGTGACACGGACAGCTCACCACTGGGTGGGGTGGTGACATGGACAGCTCACCACAGCTCACCACTGGGCGGGGTGGTGACACGGACAGCTCACCACTGGGTGGGGTGGTGACATGGACAGCTCACCACAGCTCACCACTGGGCGGGGTGGTGACATGGACAGCTCACCACTGGGCGGGGTGGTGACATGGACAGCTCACCACTGGGTGGGGTGGTGACATGGACAGCTCACCACAGCTCACCACTGGGCGGGGTGGTGACACGGACAGCTCACCACTGGGTGGGGTGGTGACATGGACAGCTCACCACTGGGTGGGGTGGTGACATGGACAGCTCACCACAGCTCACCACTGGGCGGGGTGGTGACACGGACAGCTCACCACTGGGTGGGGTGGTGACATGGACAGCTCACCACTGGGTGGGGTGGTGACATGGACAGCTCACCACAGCTCACCACTGGGCGGGGTGGTGACATAGACAGCTCACCACTGGGCTGGATGGTGACACGGACAGCTCACCACTGGGCTGGGTGGTGACATGGACAGCTCACCACTGGGCTGGGTGGTGACACGGACAGCTCACCACTGGGCTGGATGGTGACACGGACAGCTCACCACTGGGCTGGGTGGTGACACGGACAGCTACCACTGGGCTGGGTGGTGACATGGACAGCTCACCACAGGGCGAGGTGGTGACATGGACAGCTCACCACAGCTCACCACGGGGCGGGATGGTGACATGGACAGCTCACCACTGGGCGGGGTGGTGACACGGACAGCTCACCACTGGGCTGGGTGGTGACATGGACAGCTCACCACTGGGCTGGGTGGTGACACGGACAGCTCACCACTGGGCTGGATGGTGACACGGACAGCTCACCACTGGGCTGGGTGGTGACACGGACAGCTACCACTGGGCTGGGTGGTGACACGGACAGCTCACCACAGGGCGAGGTGGTGACATGGACAGCTCACCACAGCTCACCACGGGGCGGGATGGTGACATGGACAGCTCACCACTGGGCGGGGTGGTGACACGGACAGCTCACCACTGGGCGGGATGGTGACATGGACAGCTCACCACTGGACAGCTTGCTACTGTAACAGAACTTCCACATCCCCACAACACAAAAGTAAAGAATGCTGAAATTTCTGTGTGAATTATCTCCCCGCAGACGGCAGCTAGGCGTATGACGTAACAATTACCAGACAAAAATTGATGGATTTTGCCAACTCCAAAATATTCAAGGAAAAAATTCTGGGCTATTTTACCTCGAGTTATGCTAATGAGAGTTGTCCCACGGGCCGGGTACGGACGGCTCGTTCACTAACCCCCCCCCCCCTCCCCGGAACCAAGTAAAGGAGTGTATTGTGTATTATTAGAAGTAGAGTTGTCTTTGTAGCGAGCTTCTGTTTTGTAATACAATGTGTGTGTGTGGGGGGGGGGGGGGGACTGGCTCGCCCCGGGTCATTACGCCTCTGGGTAAAGCAGGCAAGTTGTGTGCTGATGACGTCACCTTTTGGTTCTGACTTAAGATGGCTGATTCAAAATGGCGGGATTTTTTTTTTTCTGAGGTCAGGACACGGAGCAGCAGATGCAGACGATAAGGAAGATCGATACGTCTGCATGGCGGGGAATCTCAGACAGGGGGGGGGGAGGTTTGTGTCGTGGGGGGGGGGTATTTGTGTCGGCTACAAACTTGTTTGAATCATTTCGTCCTCAGCTCACTTTTGTCGTTTGGGTCAGCCGCTGGTAGACTAAAGAGGGCGTCATTAGCGCCCCCCCCCCTTTCCCCACTGTGTCGTTGGCAGGCTAGTACTTCCCTTCCCCCTCTCCCCCCCTCCCCCACCCACCCCAGCAACGTGACACCGGACACGGCTGGCGCTGTCGTAAACACATGGCTGGACGGCCGGACAACAGCCTCGAGTTCGCCCTCAGTCACGTGATGTGTTAACACGTGTTTGGACGCCATGTTGTGTCTGGAGGTCAATTAGCGTGCGGTCAGCGTTGAACAATAAATAATTTAATTTAATATCCAATTTAGGTGACCCAACATGAAAGGTAGATTCTAGTAGACTGGAGGATATGATTTCTAGAACAGATTTGTTGTATGTCGAGGTCAGCACACTTGGTAGTAGGGGTGGAAAGGTATAGACCTCGATGTCATTAGATCTAGACCTCGATGCCTTTAGATCTAGACCTCGATGTCATTAGATCTAGACCTCGATGTCATTAGATCTAGACCTCGATGTCATTAGGTCTAGACCTCGATGTCATTAGATCTAGACCTTGATGTCATTAGGTCTAGACCTCGATGTCATTAGATCTAGACCCCGATGTCATTAGATCTAGACCTTGATGTCATTAGATCTAGACCTTGATGTCATTAGATCTAGACCTTGATGTCATTAGATCTAGACCTTGATGTCATTAGATCTAGACCTCGATGTCATTAGATCTAGACCTCGATGTCTCTAGATCCTGTAAACGTGATTATACTGGGTCTGCTTTGGGTGAATGGATAATTATAGATACCGGTGTCCGATAATAGACTTCCATAAAATAGGTGTGTTGGGTTGTTAGTCGTATTGTAATCTCGACTAATTTTATGGTTAGAAATTAGGGACAGGGTCAGCATTGACATTCGCCAGTCATGTATTTAGTTAATTACTAGTAACCCGACACCTTTTTCTTTTTAAAGAAGATTGTTATCGGACACCGGCATAGATCTAGAAATTCTCCCGAATATTTTTTAACCAAACAACTTTGTTGATGTAAATTCACAGTTTGTGTAGGTAGAGAGTTCTCCGGGGGGGGGGGGGGGGAAGCACAGACAATGTTGACAAAATATTCAACTAAGGGCGTATTTGTATAGAATGTGGAATCTTAGCATTTTATTAAGACTATAATATATTTTTGTTATAAAGTAAAGTTTCCCTTTCAAACCTCGGCATATGAAGAGATAGTGTGGTCAGCACTATGCCCAGCCGCCTTTACTTTCCCTAACGTGAGTTAGGCACCCATCAGAGTTGGGTGGACTCAGGGACGGTCTACTGACTCGAACCCGGATTCGTACTCGAGACTTACGGGTTAGCAGTCCAGCTCTCTACCGCTAGACCACTCCGTCCCACATATTTTTGTTATACTGTTTAAAAATATGATGTGTAATTTGAAGAGACGGCTTGGTCGGAAGGTTGGGTGCTAGACTGTGCACCCGAAAGTCGCGAATTCGGATCTTGAACTTGAGTCTATATGACGTCCCTGAGTCCACCCAGCTCTTAACGTCTTGGCCTTTACAACCTGTGGTGTATGTAGGGGTGTTAAGTGATCTTCTTCTAACCCCCACCCCATGTACCCCATACCGACAACCGTGTGACATGAGGTTACAGCTGTTGACGACAGTTCGCTCATGTCCCTCTCCAGGCTCTATAGATTTCAACATTTGGCATGTTGTTGACGTTTTGCGTCATTGTCAGCCATTGTATCCTGTCGGCTTTTTGTCTAGATGTAATAATGAGTAATAAGCGCGAAATGCGTGACTGGTAAGTGTGGATGGTAAGTGTGGTTGGTAAGTGTGGTTAAAGTATTGCGAAAATTTGGGGCATTCAATCACATTCAATATTAAATCGTGTAGCGGGCGGTAGAGCTTATAAAGTGAATTTTATTGTAGGCGACATAATCTAGTTCGCTGTGTGGATAATATAGGCGACATAATCTAGTTCGTAGTGTGGATAATATAGGCGACATAATCTAGTTCGCTGTGTGGATAATATAGGCGACATAATCTAGTTCGCTGTGTGGATAATATAGGCGACATAATCTAGTTTGTAGTGTGGATAATATAGGCGACATAATCTAGTTCGCTGTGTGGATAATATAGGCGACATAATCTAGTTTGTAGTGTGGATAATATAGGCGACATAATCTAGTTTGTAGTGTGGATAATATAGGCGACATAATCTAGTTTGTAGTGTGGATAATATAGGCGACATAATCTAGTTCGCTGTGTGGATAATATAGGCGACATAATCTAGTTTGTAGTGTGGATAATATAGGCGACATAATCTAGTTCGCTGTGTGGATAATATAGGCGACATAATCTAGTTTGTAGTGTGGATAATATAGGCGACATAATCTAGTTCGCTGTGTGGATAATATAGGCGACATAATCTAGTTTGTAGTGTGGATAATATAGGCCACATAATCTAGTTCGCTGTGCGGATAATATAGGCCACATAATCTAGTTCGCTGTGTGAATAATATAGGCCACATAATCTAGTTTGTAGTGTGGATAATATAGGCGACATAATCTAGTTCGCTGTGTGGATAATATAGGCCACATAATCTAGTTCGCTGTGCGGATAATATAGGCGACATAATCTAGTTCGCTGTGCGGATAATATAGGCGACATAATCTGGTTCGCTGTGTGGATAATATAAGCGACATAATCTAGTTCGCTGTGCGGATAATATAGGCGACATAATCTAGTTTGTAGTGTGGATAATATAGGCGACGTAATCTAGTTCGCTGTGTGGATAATATAGGCGACATAATCTAGTTCGCTGTGTGGATAATATAGGCGACATAATCTAGTTCGCTGTGTGGATAATATAGGCGACGTAATCTAGTTCGCTGTGTGGATAATATAGGCGACATAATCTAGGTCGTAGTGTGGATAATATAGGCGACGTAATCTAGTTCGCTGTGTGGATAATATAGGCGACATAATCTAGTTCGCTGTGTGGATAATATAGGCGACATAATCTAGTTCGTAGTGTGTATAATATAGGCGACATAAATCTAGTTCGCTGTGTGGATAATATAGGCGACGTAATCTAGTTTGTAGTGTGGATAATATAGGCGACATAATCTAGTTCGCTGTGTGGATAATATAGGCGACATAATCTAGTTCGCTGTGTGGATAATATAGGCGACATAATCTATTTCGCTGTGTGGATAATATAGGCGACGTAATCTAGTTTGTAGTGTGGATAATATAGGCGACATAATCTAGTTTGTAGTGTGGATAATATAGGCGACAAAATCTAGTTCGCTGTGAATAATTTCTGCCATTGGGTGTTAGTCACGTGGTCAAGCCCCGAGGCGACAGCTAATGGGATAGGACAGCTGTTGTCTAATCAATTCATTCAATAAATCGATACGACAGACGGACAGGATTACAAACTGACCACACCCATCTAGTCTACCCCCCTCTCTAGATTACCAACTGACCACACACATCTTGTCTAGACCCCCCCTCTAGATTACCAACTGACCACACACATCTAGTCTAGACCCTCCTCTAGATTACCAACTGACCACACACATCTTGTCTAGACCCCCCCCTCTAGATTACCAACTGACCACAAACATCTTGTCTAGACCCCCCCTCTAGATTACCAACTGACCACACACATCTTGTCTAGACCCCCCCCTCTAGATTACCAACTGACCACACACATCTTGTCTAGACCCCCCCTCTAGATTACCAACTGACCACACACATCTTGTCTAGACCCCCCCTCTAGATTACCAACTGACCACACACATCTTGTCTAGACCCCCCCCCTCTAGATTACCAACTGACCAACTGACCACACACATCTTGTCTAGACCCCCCCCCCCTCTAGATTACCAACTGACCAACTGACCACACACATCTTGTCTAGACCCCCCCCTCTAGATTACCAACTGACCACACACCTCTTGTCTAGACCCCCCCCCTCTAGATAACCAACTGACCACACACCTCTTGTCTAGACCCCCCCCCCCTCTAGATTACCAACTGACCAACTGACCACACACATCTTGTCTAGACCCCCCCTCTAGATTACCAACTGACCACACACATCTTGTCTAGACCCCCCTCTAGATTACCAACTGACCACACAAATCTTGTCTAGACCCCCCCCTCTACATTACCAACTGACCAACTGACCACACACATCTTGTCTAGACCCACCCCCTCTAGATTACCAACTGACCAACTGACCACACACATCTTGTCTAGACCCCCCCTCTAGATTACCAACTTACCAACTGACCACACACATCTTGTCTAGACCCCCCCCCCTCTAGATTACCAACTGACCACACAAATCTTGTCTAGACCCCCCCCCTCTAGATTACCAACTGACCACACACATCTTGTCTAGACCCCCCTCTAGATTACCAACTGACCACACACATCTTGTCTAGACCCCCCTCTAGATTACCAACTGACCAACTGACCACGCAAATCTTGTCTAGACCCCCCCTCTAGATTACCAACTGACCAACTGACCACACACATCTTGTCTAGACCCCCCCCTCTAGATTACCAACTGACCAACTGACCACACACATCTTGTCTAGACCCTCCCTCTAGATTACCAACTGACCACACACATCTTGTCTAGACCCCCCTCTAGATTACCAACTGACCACACACATCTTGTCTAGACCCCCCCTCTAGATTACCAACTGACCACACAAATCTTGTCTAGACCCCCCCTCTAGATTACCAACTGACCAACTGACCACACACATCTTGTCTAGACCCCCCCCCCTCTAGATTACCAACTGACCACACACATCTTGTCTAGACCCCCCTCTAGATTACCAACTGACCACACACATCTTGTCTAGACCCCCCCCTCTAGATTACCAACTGACCACACACATCTTGTCTAGACCCCCCCTCTAGATTACCAACTGACCACACACATCTTGTCTAGACCCCCCCTCTAGATTACCAACTGACCACACACATCTTGCCTAGACCCCCCCCTCCAGATTACCAACTGACCAACTGACCACACACGTCTTGTCTAGACCCCCCCCCCTCTCTAGATTACCAACTGACCAACTGACCACACACGTCTTGTCTAGACCCCCCCTCTCTAGATTACCAACTGACCAACTGACCACACACATCTTGTCTAGACCCCCCCTCTAGATTATCAACTGACCACACACATCTTGTCTAGACCCCCCCCTCTAGATTACCAACTGACCAACTGACCACACACATCTTGCCTAGACCCCCCCCCCTCTAGATTACCAACTGACCAACTGACCACACACATCTTTTCTAGACCCCCCCCCTCTTTAGATTACCATCTGACCACACACATCTTGTCTAGACCCCCCCCTCTCTAGATTACCATCTGACCACAAACATCTTGTCTAGACCCCCCCCCCTCTAGATTACCATCTGACCACAAACATCTTGCCTAGACCCCCCCCTCTAGATTACCAACTGACCAACTGACCACACACATCTTGCCTAGACCCCCCCTCTAGATTACCAACTGACCAACTGACCACACCTTGTGTAGACCCCCCCCCCTCTAGATTACCATCTGACCACACACATCTTGTCTAGACCCCCCCCCCCTCTAGATTACCAACTGACCACACACATCTTGTCTAGACCCCCGCCCCCCCCCCCTCTAGATTACCAACTGACCAACTGACCACACACATCTTGCCTAGACCCCCCCCCCCTCTAGATTACCAACTGACCACACACATCTTGTCTAGACCCCCCCTCTAGATTACCAACTGACCACACACATCTTGTCTAGACCCCCCCTCTCTAGATTACCAACTGACCACACACATCTTGCCTAGACCCCCCCCCCTCTCTAGATTACCATCTGACCACACACATCTTGTCTAGACCCCCCACTCTAGATTACCAACTGACCATCTGACCACACACATCTTGTCTAGACCCCCCCCTCTCTAGATTACCATCTGACCACAAACATCTTGTCTAGACCCCCCCCCCCCCCTCTAGATTACCAACTGACCAACTGACCACACACATCTTGTCTAGACCCCCCCCCTCTAGATTACCAACTGACCAACTGACCACACACATCTTGTCTAGACCCCCCCTCTAGATTACCAACTGACCACACACATTTTGCCTAGACCCCCCCCCCCTCTAGATTAGCAACTGACCAACTGACCACACACATCTTGTCTAGACCCCCCCCTCTAGATTACCAACTGACCAACTGACCACACACATCGTGTCTAGACCCCCCCCCCTCTAGATTACCAACTGACCAACTGACCACACACATCTTGTCTAGACCCCCCCCCTCTAGATTACCAACTGACCACACTAATCTTGCCTAGACCCCCCCCTCTAGATTACCAAATGACCAACTGACCACACACATCTTGTCTAGACCCCCCCCCCCTCTAGATTACCAACTGACCAACTGACCACACACATCGTGTCTAGACCCTCCCACCCCCTCTAGATTACCAACTGACCACACACATCTTGTCTAGACCCCCCCTCTAGATTACCAACTGACCAACTGACCACACACATCGTTTCTAGACCCCCCCCCCCCTCTAGATTACCAACTGACCAACTGACCACACACATCTTGTCTAGACCCCCCTCTAGATTACCAACTGACCACACTAATCTTGCCTAGACCCCCCCCCCCCCCCTCTAGATTAGCAACTGACCAACTGACCACACACATCGTGTCTAGACCCTCCCACCCCCTCTAGATTACCAACTGACCACACACATCTTGTCTAGACCCCCCCTCTAGATTACCAACTGACCAACTGACCACACACATCGTGTTTAGACCCCCCCTCTAGATTACCAACTGACCAACTGACCACACACATCTTGTCTAGACTCCCCCCCCCCCCCCTCTAGATTACCAACTGACCACACTAATCTTGCCTAGACCCCCCCCCCCTCTAGATTACCAAATGACCAACTGACCACACACATCTTGTCTAGACCCCCCCCCTCTCTAGATTACCATCTGACCACAAACATCTTGTCTAGACCCCCCCCCTCTAGATTACCATCTGACCACAAACATCTTGCCTAGACCCCCCCCTCTAGATTACCAACTGACCAACTGACCACACACATCTTGCCTAGACCCCCCCTCTAGATTACCAACTGACCAACTGACCACACCTTGTGTAGACCCCCCCCCCTCTAGATTACCATCTGACCACACACATCTTGTCTAGACCCCCCCCCCCCTCTAGATTACCAACTGACCACACACATCTTGTCTAGACCCCCGCCCCCCCCCCCCTCTAGATTACCAACTGACCAACTGACCACACACATCTTGCCTAGACCCCCCCCCCCCTCTAGATTACCAACTGACCACACACATCTTGTCTAGACCCCCCCTCTAGATTACCAACTGACCACACACATCTTGTCTAGACCCCCCCTCTCTAGATTACCAACTGACCACACACATCTTGCCTAGACCCCCCCCCTCTCTAGATTACCATCTGACCACACACATCTTGTCTAGACCCCCCACTCTAGATTACCAACTGACCATCTGACCACACACATCTTGTCTAGACCCCCCCCCCCTCTCTAGATTACCATCTGACCACAAACATCTTGTCTAGACCCCCCCCCTCTAGATTACCAACTGACCAACTGACCACACACATCTTGTCTAGACCCCCCCCCTCTAGATTACCAACTGACCAACTGACCACACACATCTTGTCTAGACCCCCCCTCTAGATTACCAACTGACCACACACATCTTGCCTAGACCCCCCCCCTCTAGATTAGCAACTGACCAACTGACCACACACATCTTGTCTAGACCCCCCCCCTCTAGATTACCAACTGACCAACTGACCACACACATCGTGTCTAGACCCCCCCCTCTAGATTACCAACTGACCAACTGACCACACACATCTTGTCTAGACTCCCCCCCCCTCTAGATTACCAACTGACCACACTAATCTTGCCTAGACCCCCCCCCCCCCTCTAGATTACCAAATGACCAACTGACCACACACATCTTGTCTAGACCCCCCCCCCTCTAGATTACCAACTGACCAACTGACCACACACATCGTGTCTAGACCCTCCCACCCCCTCTAGATTACCAACTGACCACACACATCTTGTCTAGACCCCCCCCTCTAGATTACCAACTGACCAACTGACCACACACATCGTTTCTAGACCCCCCCCCCTCTAGATTACCAACTGACCAACTGACCACACACATCTTGTCTAGACCCCCCTCTAGATTACCAACTGACCACACTAATCTTGCCTAGACCCCCCCCTCTAGATTAGCAACTGACCAACTGACCACACACATCGTGTCTAGACCCTCCCACCCCCTCTAGATTACCAACTGACCACACACATCTTGTCTAGACCCCCCCCTCTAGATTACCAACTGACCAACTGACCACACACATCGTGTTTAGACCCCCCCCTCTAGATTACCAACTGACCAACTGAACTCACACATCTTGTCTAGACTCCCCCCCCCTCTAGATTACCAACTGACCACACTAATCTTGCCTAGACCCCCCCCCCCCTCTAGATTACCAAATGACCAACTGACCACACACATCTTGTCTAGACCCCCCCCCCCCTCTAGATTACCAACTGACCAACTGACCACACACATCGTGTCTAGACCCTCCCACCCCCTCTAGATTACCAACTGACCACACACATCTTGTCTAGACCCCCCCCCTCTAGATTACCAACTGACCAACTGACCACACACATCGTTTCTAGACCCCCCCCTCTAGATTACCAACTGACCAACTGACCACACACATCTTGTCTAGACCCCCCTCTAGATTACCAACTGACCACACTAATCTTGCCTAGACCCCCCCCCCCCTCTAGATTACCAAATGACCAACTGACCACACACATCTTGCCTAGACCCCCCCCCCCTCTACATTACTAACTGACCAACTGACCACACACATCTTGTCTAGACCCCCCCCTCTAGATTACCATCTGACCAACTGACCACACACATCTTGCCTAGACCCCCCCCCCCCCCATCTAGATTACTAACTGACCAACTGACCACACACATCTTGTCTAGACCCCCCCCCCTCTAGATTACCAACTGACCAACTGACCACACACATCTTGTCTAGACCCCCCCCCCCTCTAGATTACCAACTGACCAACTGACCACACACATCTTGCCTAGACCCCCCCCCTCTAGATTACCAACTGACCACACACATCTTGTCTAGACCCCCCCCTCTAGATTACCAACTGACCAACTGACCACACACATCTTGTCTAGACCCCCCCTCTAGATTACCAACTGACCAACTGACCACACACATCTTGTCTAGACCCCCCCCCCCTCTCTAGATTACCAACTGACCACACAAATCTTGTCTAGACCCCCCCCTCTCTAGATTACCAACTGACCACACACATCTTGTCTAGACCCCCCCCCCCCCTCTCTAGATTACCAACTGACCACACACATCTTGTCTAGACCCCCCCCCCTCTAGATTACCAACTGACCAACTGACCACACACATCTTGTCTAGACCCCCCCTCTCTAGATTACCAACTGACCACACACATCTTGTCTAGACCCCCCCCCCTCTAGATTACCAACTGACCAACTGACCACACACATCTTGTCTAGACCCCCCCCCCCTCTAGATTACCAACTGACCACACACATCTTGTCTAGACCCCCCCTCTCTAGATTACCAACTGACCACACACATCTTGTCTAGACCCCCCCCCCCCTCTAGATTACCAACTGACCAACTGACAACACACTTCTTGTCTAGACCCCCCCCCCCTCTAGATTACCAACTGACCACACACATCTTGCCTAGACCCCCCCCCCCTCTAGATTACCAACTGACCACACCCATCTTGTCTAGACCCCCCCCCTCTAGATTACCAACTGACCACACTAATCTTGCCTAGACCCCCCCCCTCTAGATTACCAAATGACCAACTGACCACACACATCTTGTCTAGACCCCCCCCCCCTCTAGATTACCAACTGACCAACTGACCACACACATCGTGTCTAGACCCTCCCACCCCCTCTAGATTACCAACTGACCACACACATCTTGTCTAGACCCCCCCCTCTAGATTACCAACTGACCAACTGACCACACACATCGTTTCTAGACCCCCCCCCCTCTAGATTACCAACTGACGAACTGACCACACACATCTTGTCTAGACCCCCCTCTAGATTACCAACTGACCACACTAATCTTGCCTAGACCCCCCCCCCTCTAGATTAGCAACTGACCAACTGACCACACACATCGTGTCTAGACCCTCCCACCCCCTCTAGATTACCAACTGACCACACACATCTTGTCTAGACCCCCCCTCTAGATTACCAACTGACCAACTGACCACACACATCGTGTTTAGACCCCCCCCTCTAGATTACCAACTGACCAACTGACCACACACATCTTGTCTAGACTCCCCCCCCCCTCTAGATTACCAACTGACCACACTAATCTTGCCTAGACCCCCCCCCCCCCCTCTAGATTACCAAATGACCAACTGACCACACACATCTTGTCTAGACCCCCCCCCTCTCTAGATTACCATCTGACCACAAACATCTTGTCTAGACCCCCCCCCCCCTCTAGATTACCATCTGACCACAAACATCTTGCCTAGACCCCCCCCTCTAGATTACCAACTGACCAACTGACCACACACATCTTGCCTAGACCCCCCCTCTAGATTACCAACTGACCAACTGACCACACCTTGTGTAGACCCCCCCCCCCTCTAGATTACCATCTGACCACACACATCTTGTCTAGACCCCCCCCCCTCTAGATTACCAACTGACCACACACATCTTGTCTAGACCCCCGCCCCCCCCCCCCCCCTCTAGATTACCAACTGACCAACTGACCACACACATCTTGCCTAGACCCCCCCCCCTCTAGATTACCAACTGACCACACACATCTTGTCTAGACCCCCCTCTAGATTACCAACTGACCACACACATCTTGTCTAGACCCCCCCTCTCTAGATTACCAACTGACCACACACATCTTGCCTAGACCCCCCCCCTCTCTAGATTACCATCTGACCACACACATCTTGTCTAGACCCCCCACTCTAGATTACCAACTGACCATCTGACCACACACATCTTGTCTAGACCCCCCCCCCCCCTCTCTAGATTACCATCTGACCACAAACATCTTGTCTAGACCCCCCCCCTCTAGATTACCAACTGACCAACTGACCACACACATCTTGTCTAGACCCCCCCCTCTAGATTACCAACTGACCAACTGACCACACACATCTTGTCTAGACCCCCCCTCTAGATTACCAACTGACCACACACATCTTGCCTAGACCCCCCCCCTCTAGATTAGCAACTGACCAACTGACCACACACATCTTGTCTAGACCCCCCCCCCCTCTAGATTACCAACTGACCAACTGACCACACACATCGTGTCTAGACCCCCCCCTCTAGATTACCAACTGACCAACTGACCACACACATCTTGTCTAGACTCCCCCCCCCTCTAGATTACCAACTGACCACACTAATCTTGCCTAGACCCCCCCCCCCTCTAGATTACCAAATGACCAACTGACCACACACATCTTGTCTAGACCCCCCCCCCTCTAGATTACCAACTGACCAACTGACCACACACATCGTGTCTAGACCCTCCCACCCCCTCTAGATTACCAACTGACCACACACATCTTGTCTAGACCCCCCCCTCTAGATTACCAACTGACCAACTGACCACACACATCGTTTCTAGACCCCCCCCCTCTAGATTACCAACTGACCAACTGACCACACACATCTTGTCTAGACCCCCCTCTAGATTACCAACTGACCACACTAATCTTGCCTAGACCCCCCCCCCCCTCTAGATTAGCAACTGACCAACTGACCACACACATCGTGTCTAGACCCTCCCACCCCCTCTAGATTACCAACTGACCACACACATCTTGTCTAGACCCCCCCCTCTAGATTACCAACTGACCAACTGACCACACACATCGTGTTTAGACCCCCCCCCCCCTCTAGATTACCAACTGACCAACTGAACTCACACATCTTGTCTAGACTCCCCCCCCCCTCTAGATTACCAACTGACCACACTAATCTTGCCTTGACCCCCCCCCTCTAGATTACCAAATGACCAACTGACCACACACATCTTGTCTAGACCCCCCCCCCTCTAGATTACCAACTGACCAACTGACCACACACATCGTGTCTAGACCCTCCCACCCCCTCTAGATTACCAACTGACCACACACATCTTGTCTAGACCCCCCCCCTCTAGATTACCAACTGACCAACTGACCACACACATCGTTTCTAGACCCCCCCCCTCTAGATTACCAACTGACCAACTGACCACACACATCTTGTCTAGACCCCCCTCTAGATTACCAACTGACCACACTAATCTTGCCTAGACCCCCCCCCCCCCTCTAGATTACCAAATGACCAACTGACCACACACATCTTGCCTAGACCCCCCCCCTCTAGATTACTAACTGACCAACTGACCACACACATCTTGTCTAGACCCCCCCCTCTAGATTACCATCTGACCAACTGACCACACACATCTTGCCTAGACCCCCCCCCATCTAGATTACTAACTGACCAACTGACCACACACATCTTGTCTAGACCCCCCCCCCCTCTAGATTACCAACTGACCAACTGACCACACACATCTTGTCTAGACCCCCCCCCCTCTAGATTACCAACTGACCAACTGACCACACACATCTTGCCTAGACCCCCCCCCCCTCTAGATTACCAACTGACCACACACATCTTGTCTAGACCCCCCCCTCTAGATTACCAACTGACCAACTGACCACACACATCTTGTCTAGACCCCCCCTCTAGATTACCAACTGACCAACTGACCACACACATCTTGTCTAGACCCCCCCCTCTCTAGATTACCAACTGACCACACAAATCTTGTCTAGACCCCCCCCCCTCTCTAGATTACCAACTGACCACACACATCTTGTCTAGACCCCCCCCCCCTCTCTAGATTACCAACTGACCACACACATCTTGTCTAGACCCCCCCCCCCCTCTAGATTACCAACTGACCAACTGACCACACACATCTTGTCTAGACCCCCCCTCTCTAGATTACCAACTGACCACACACATCTTGTCTAGACCCCCCCCCTCTAGATTACCAACTGACCAACTGACCACACACATCTTGTCTAGACCCCCCCCCCCCCTCTAGATTACCAACTGACCACACACATCTTGTCTAGACCCCCCCTCTCTAGATTACCAACTGACCACACACATCTTGTCTAGACCCCCCCCCCCTCTAGATTACCAACTGACCAACTGACAACACACTTCTTGTCTAGACCCCCCCCCCCCCTCTAGATTACCAACTGACCACACACATCTTGCCTAGACCCCCCCCCCTCTAGATTACCAACTGACCACACCCATCTTGTCTAGACCCCCCCCCCTCTAGATTACCAACTGACCACACCCATCTTGTCTAGACCCCCCCATCTAGATTACCAACTGACCAACTGACCACACACATCTTGTCTAGACCCCCCCCCTCTAGATTACCAACTGACCAACTGACCACACACATCTTGTCTAGACCCCCCCCCCCTCTAGATTACCAACTGACCAACTGACCACACACATCTTGTCTAGACCCCCCCCCCTCTAGATTACCAACTGACCACACACATCTTGCCTAGACCCCCCCCCTCTAGATTACCAACTGACCACACCCATCTTGTCTAGACCCCCCCCTCTAGATTACCAACTGACCACACCCATCTTGCCTAGACCCCCCCCCCTCTAGATTACCAACTGACCACACCCATCTTGTCTAGACCCCCCCCCATCTAGATTACCAACTGACCACACCCATCTTGCCTAGACCCCCCGCCCCTCTAGATTACCAACTGACCACACCCATCTTGCCTAGACCCCCCCCCCCTCTAGATTACCAACTGACCACACCCATCTTGCCTAGACCCCCCCCCTCTAGATTACCAACTGACCACACACATCTTGTCTAGACCCCCCCCCCCCCTCCCCCTCTAGATTACCAACTGACCAACTGACCGCACACATCTTGTCTAAAGAAAAAATGAACAAAAGATCACAAACGTATCAAAGTAGTCACAATTAATAAATCATCAACTACGAGCTAACCTGAACTAGGAATATATATATTTATATATATATATATATGTATATATACATATATATATATATATATGTGTGTGTATGTATGTATATATATATATATATACATACATATATACTCTATTTATTATGTATAAATGTGTGGCTGTGTACACATCATCAGCTGCTGAAAGCATGTTTGTGTACACCTAGCTCGAATCATTGAGCCGTCAGACGAGAGCCATTACCTGTTATATTGTGGGGGGGGGGGGTAGGAATACCGTAGAGTTATCTGTATCAAAACAAATGTCTGCAGTAACGGGATAAAGAGATCTTCAAATTGTTGTATACAAATATT